>NC_059231.1:29469307-29771459 GCF_020615455.1 Coregonus clupeaformis | reverse complement strand
TAAGCATTGTGGTGCTCATGTGAATTTCCTTTCAATTTCGGCTTCAAACCAATGACTTTTTCTCATTTAAAATGTTTTAATTTCCATGTTTTTTACACCAGAAGGTGATTATACAACATCATTATACAATGTAATAATACAGCAAAACACAGCAATAAAAGTAAAGTAAAAGTACACAATATTGGCAATAGAAGTAATGTCGTTATTAGTATTTATTTAATATTAACAGCTGATTTTCCAGAGGGAAGCGAAAAACCAGAAACCCATTTAAGCCAATATGGAGTAAACTGGAAAAACATTTCCCTGATCTCTTTTAAGAAGACAATCGAGAAAGCTCCTGGAAAATACAGAAAATAATCAACATACCCATTAACGATTTAAATGAAAATGTACTTTAAAGTTGACTGAAGAAAGGCATAGTACTATATTACGTGTAAACAATAGAGTTATTACAAAATATACAATTTACAATCAAACATACATTCATCAGATAGAAACTTTGTACGTACAATTCATTGATGGACACAATTGCTCTTGAAGAGCTAGAATGATTATGCAGGCTTTCTTATTCAAGCCCACGTTTAACACACCTGATTTTATTATTCAAGGTCTAGATGAACAGCTGAGTAGTAGAATCAGGTGTGGTAGCACTGGGCTTGAACAAACAAGCCTGCATAACCCTGTGGCTCGTCAATAGCAATTTTGGTAACTCCTGATACAAACACTGCGACAAATGACAAACTTATGAGAAACACCTGTAAAATACAAAGTCATTAGACAAGTACAAAACACTTAAGAATACATATGTACAAATCTGACATTGTAGAGGTGCTCTAAATCCTTTAGCTACAAATGTTCTTACTTAGAGCACACATTCCCACATTTATAAATGACAGTATAAATGTGAAAACAGATGGGAGTACTCACAGATTTCGAACAGAAAATACATCATTGCTATCAATACATCTTCTATCAGCAACACGTTTGTTCTGGTGTGTGTATTATAAATTAGCAGCGTGGCATTTTTCCCAAAATTCCCAAAGTTTGGTGTATCTAAGCGGCTATAATAGCAGCAAAGGACGATCGCTAGCTTATGTGTTTGTTGTCTGTTTACACACAGTTTACACATGACCTCAGCCATATGAAACATTTTCCATAGCAAAATATACCTAGCTAGCTAGCTTTCTTTTGATTCTCACCCAACATGTGTTAGCTAACTAGCTAGCTACAGCTGCTAGCCTTCTACTAGCTAGCTGCTACTGTTGCACAGCAACCGAGTTGCACCTGGTTTTAGAACTCTGAGATTCGGCTGAAAATATGTTAGCATTGTCAGAAATGCTACAGAAAGGTAGCACATCGTTGGTTTTTATTGGGCAGAAATGTGCACATAAGAGCATTCAATTGTCAATTTAATAACTTTTGCACCTGCAAACTTATTCAGTTCAAATGGCTCTAAGTCTAATGGTAACCTTATGGATGCTGTATCCTTGTTTTTATCTGACGTTTCAAAATGGAGCTAGGTTTGGGCAAAAAAAGTTCTGACGACCCTAATGCTAACGAACCTGTCATGAATCCGGACGGATCATGACAAGATGTGGGGCGTGTGTTGTGTACCTACAATCAAGTTTATTTGCACATTTTCATAGACATTGGTGTCATATTGGCTTAGCTATGATGGTAGGGAGATTTGAATTTAACATTGAGCTTAAACCAATGCATACTATTGTCGCGCCAACCGCACGCACGCTCACACACATACGCACGCACGTACAATGCCCACCCCTACCATACATACGCACACACCATAGATACGCACACTCTGTACATGCACGCGCACACACACACACACACATCAACAGTAATTTGTGTTAAAGTGCCCGTCTCTTAATGGAGGTCTGGGTTCCTGACTTGTGCATTAACCTTTGGCATGGTATTTCATTAAAGGTCTTGAGGGCTCGCACGCACACACACACACAGGTCCAGTGCACAGGCGGCCGGTGGCACCTTAGGAGTGTGTATGGGGGGGTATTGAGGTGGCCTCCTAGCCCTGGCCCTCTACGCCACACAAGGACCCCTCTGAGAGGTTATGGGGGTCTCCAAGGACCTTAGGGGGTCTCCCAGTGTCTTAAAACCACATTAACACTATTCAAAAATGTATTTATTATTTTACCAGATAAATTCACTGAGAACACATTCTCATTTACAGCAACGACCTGGGAAATGGTTACAGGGGAGAGATGAATGAGCCAATTTGGAAGCTGGGGATGATTGGGGCAGGCAAGGAGAGGGTGGGCCCCTGTTGTGTGTGGTGGGTGATTAACCACTGAGCCTCCACAGATCAAACTGATCAGGGACTGATTCAAGCTCTTTTCCTCTTTAGGGATTATTTTGAGTGGTGAGGACATGATTGACTCATGGTCCCTATGCTCAAGATCGATTATACTGCACGCACACACACACTGTACACACACCCACACTCATTTGTGTTAAAGTGCCAGTCTTTTAACGGACGTCTGGATTTCTGACTTGTGCATTAACCTTTGGGATGGTATTTGTGACTCGTTTCAGGAAACTAGGCGTATGTCACACATTACTACTTCACAGGAGAGCCACTTTGTTTTGTTTATCAAAATGCGTTTTTTGGCAGAGATGCCTTCTGAAACATGTGAACTTTAATGTGCCTTAATAACAAACTTGTATGCCATTTGTAAATACGAATAAAATTGTTAAATTACAAGCCTAGTTGGTTTAGCCACAGAAAAAGACAGCAACCTTCCCGCTAGCCATGGTTGGCTGAGATAATGAGTGGGCTGGACATGCCAAGACATGAGTTCGGATTGGTCTGCCATGTGGCACGCTTCTGTCTATTTGAGCTGGTCAGTATGTGTAGGTAATCCTGTCTAGCGCGGCTTAAAAAATATATATATTGCGTAGTAGAACTGCATAAGTGTTGCTCTCCACTTTCTGGAGGACCGAGTTTTGAAATCAGTGGAATTAGAGTATAATAGCTAAGACGATGGAGAAAACACCTGTCTTCGGATTACATCTTCAAACTAAGGGCAACCATGGCATCCGTGACAGAGAGGGAGAAGCGTTCATCCATGTATACGGGTAAGATAGTCTAGCTAGCTACATTTTCAGATATTACACATTTCTAATTTTGTCAGAAAGTCTTCTTCATTTCAAGTTAAAGTGTAGTGTTAGCTAGCTAACGTTAGCTGGCTGGCTCACTAGCTAATGTTACGTGTATGATCAGATTCATGCAGGGTAGTAACGTCATGAGTTGGGATTATGATGCTTTGTTTAGCTAGCTACATGTCATAACAAAGGACTCCACTATGCAAGTAACCATTTCAATAGAATGTTAATGATGCCACTGTGACAACTGTTGATAGATGTAGCTGGTCAATTCGCTCTGGCTATCAACTCCGATTTCAGAGCACTCTCGTCTGAGTGTGCCAGATCACAGAATAACTGACAAATTTACGAAGTTCAACACCCGTTGAATATGGCCAGTGTCAGTAAACATTGGCAAAAAAGCATAAATTGTTGCCAGCAGCACAGTTGAGGTCACCAACGCTCTGGATAACATAAAAACGATGAGCCAAGTTACCAACATGTTTCAAGCAGACCACAGTCCCTGTGCCCAAGAACAGTAAGGTAACCTGCCTAAATGACTACCGACCCGTAGCACTCACGTCTGTAGCCATGAAGTGCTTTGAAAGGCTGGTCATGGCTCACATCAACACCATTATCCCAAAAACCCTAGACCCACTCCAATTTGCATACTGCCCCAACAGACCCACAGATGATGCAATCTCTATTGTGCTCCACACTCCCCTTTCACACCTGGACAAAAGGAACATCTATGTGAGAATGCTATTAATTGACTACAGCTCAGTGTTCAACACCATAGTGCCCTCAAAGCTCATCACTAAGCTAAGGGCCCTAGGACTAAACACCTCCCTCTGCAACTGGATCCTGGACTTCCTGACGGGCCGCCCCCAGGTGGTAAGGGTAGGTAACAACACATCCACCACGCTGATCCTCAACACAGGGGCCTCTCAGGGGTGCGTGCTCAGCCCCCTCCTGTAATTCCTGTTCACTCATGACTGCATGGCCAGGCACGACTCCAACACCATCATTAAGTTTGCAGATGACACAACAGTGGTAGGCCTGAACACCGACAACGACGAGACAGCCTATAGGGAGGAGGTCAGAGACCTGGCCGTGTGGTGCCAGGACAACAACCTCTCCCTCAATGTGATCAAGACAAAGGAGATGATTGTGGACTACAGGAAAAAGAACACCCCCATTCTCATCGACGGGGCTGTAGTTGAGCAGGTTGAGAGCTTCAAGTTCCTTGGTGTCCACATCACCAACGAACTAACACGGTTCAAGCACACAAAAGACACTTGTGAAGAGGGCACGACAAAACCTATTCCCCCTAAAGAGACTGAAAAGATTTGGCATGGGTCCTCAGATCCTCAAAAGGTTCTACAGCTGCACCATCGAGAGCATCCTGACTGGTTTCATCACTGCCTGGTATGGCAACTGCTCGGCCTCCGACCGCAAGGCACTACAAAGGGTAGTGCGTACGGCCCAGTACATCACTGGGGCCAAGCTTCCTGCCATCCAGGACCTCTATACCAGGCGGTGTCAGAGGAAGGCACTAAAAATTGTCAAAGACTCCAGCCACCCTAGTCATAGACTGTTCTCTCTGCTACCGCACGGCAAGCGGTACCGGAGCGCCAAGTCTAGGTCCAAGAGGCTTCTAAACAGCTTCAACCCCCAAGCCATAAGACTCCTGAACATCTAATCAAATCTTTACCCACCCCCTCTTTTATGCTGCTGCTACTCTCTGTTTATTATCTATGCATAGTCACTTTAATAACTCTACCTACATATTACCTCAATTACCTCTACTAACTGGTGCCCCCACACATTGACTCTGTGCCGGTACCCCCTGTATATAGCCTCACTATTGTTATTTTACTGCTGCTCTTGAATATTTTAGTATTGTTTTTAGGTATTCTTTCTTAAAACTGCATTGTTGGTTAAGGGCTTGAAGTAAGCATTTCACTGTAAGGTCTACACCTGTTGTATTCGGCGCATGTGACAAATAACATTTGATTTTATTTGAATTGGAAGCTGAGGATGATTGGGGCAGGCAAGGAAAGGCCCTGTTGTTTGTGGTGGGTGATTATCCACTGAGCCTTCACAAATCAAACTGATCATTGACAACTTTTTACTCTTTAGTGTTTATTATGAGTGGTAAGGACATGATTGACTCATGGTCCCTATGCTCATGATCGATAATGCTGCATGCACACACACACACACACACACACACACAGTGGTGTCATGCCCTTAGGGGGCACAAAGGCACCTGGCCCCTCAGATTTGTCTTTTTTAATTTATTTTGTATTAATGTTTAATTAATTAATAAAACACATGTTATTTTGTATTTATAAAAATATCTGTCAGCTGTATTTTGCGGAGGGGGCACACTGACTGGATGGACCAGGCAAATAGTACCCCCCCCCCCTTATTTTCCCTGGTAAGTGGTTCCTTACAAGGTGTACGGAGGAAAGATGCCTAGGGAGGACACTAGATACTTCAGTGCATGCAGTCTCGTCAGCGGAGGAGGAGAGAGAGTGTAGAATGACACACACAGCGTTTGATTTGATTTTAGCTGCTGGTGATGGGCAGGAGGAAGTATGTTTGTAAAGAATTTCATCAAGCTACGTAGCCTATTGATTTATTTTTCATAAATAAAACAAAAATGTATTGTTATTTCTCTGTAATACTAGCCACCTAGCAATTTTATGAAGTTGGCTTTAGCTAACCAGCCAGATAGGTTCCCAATCTACCAACCTCATAACTAGCTATCAAGCCATTTCAGGCTATCAATCAAGTTAGAGTAACTTGTCTAACTATCTTAGCTGGCATGCCTGCTGGCAAGGTTGCTAGACTTTAGAAAAGCAAGCAATTACTAAATGTACTAAATAAGACTTGCAGAGATGCAGAGAGGGATATTTCGTTTCTTTTAAAAAGAACCACCAGTCAGGAGGACACAGACTGCTCAAGAGGTGTGTAGGGAAGTGCTAAAGCCCAAGGCAAAAAAAGAAAAAGTAGACTCTTTGAATGATCTTGTTCGAACGACTTAGAATCTCATTTGAATCTCATTTGAATTACTTTTTTTACTAATTTGTTCAAACGAGATACAAAGTCGTTCAAACGAGATACTAACATTTTTATTTAGTCTAATTAGGCCTCATTTGTTATGCAGCTTGTCAGATCATTTAATAGTTGCTACAGCTGATTCACTGATTCCATCCATTGATATGATTGTTCCTTGACAGTTCATTGATAGCGTAAAGCAGGGCTGCTTTTGAGTGCCAGAGCATGTTAGTGGGTGAATGTGGAGCGAGGAGCAGAGCATAATTCGAGCAGATTGAAACAATTATGTTGGCCTTCTCCCGCTCCAATTTCTCTCTGGTAGTGCTCAGCCACAAGCTCTAGCATTTTCTTTTATCACTTTTCTTTATAACTATTATTTTAATTAATGTGATCCCACCCACAGTAGCCTATATCTAGTTTATATTCTACTTTCTAACATTATGATATGTAGTTTCAATTTTGAAGGACTTGAAATGTATTAACAGATGTTTTATGTAGCCAATACATAGGCTACTGTAAAATGTATTTCCGTTTTTCTTGGAATTGGAACACCATAATATAAATACATTTAATTAAGCTACAACATCATCAATAAATCATAAATAATAAACGCCTGCATCAGCTTCTTTTCATAAATAAAAGGGAATAAATAATGCAGCGGTCAAATGATTTGCACACAGAAGAAAGTGCCATCAAGCTTCACATGTGCATCAAATGTGGGAAATGTGCTCTACAAATTAAACATTATAATCATTATTATTATTATTATTATGATGATTATAAAGACAGAAAAATAGACATGTAAAAGCTTAATTTCATAAAGGAATATTATTGGTAATATAGCCATAATATAAGCAAGAGAAAGGAGAATGGAACATATTTGAAAAGCCTAATACAATGAGATGAAGTTGCCCCAGTGTGTGGATGCTATTTCTCAAAAATGTTGATATTTGTTAGTGTCTATCGTGCTAGTTATTTTGATTTGATTGGAGAAAGAAAACAAGTAGGCCCTCAGGTCATTACTCAAAATTGCCATCGCAGGAAGATAACGAGATTCCAACAAAACATAGTATTCTATTACATTTATGTAGGGACCAGTGTCACAAGGCTACATTATAGATGTGACTATAGTTTGAGCCAGAAATGCATGTTAAAGTGAGTTTTTCCCCTAGTCATATCTCTGTCAATACTCCATACTACGGAATAAAATTTGGCACACCGGTTGAGAACTCAATTCCCTAAATGGTCAGCAGATGGCGCCGCGATATTCACAGTGAAATTCAAGACAGATTAACTATCAAACAGGCATGAGCTCAGATCGGCTACGTTCATGTTGTTGCATCAAACCGACCTCTCCACCGTAGCTAGCTAGTTAGCTACATTAGCTAATCAAACCAATGCTCTAAAATTACATGTAATAGCATAATGCCGCGACAGTTTCATCAAATAGAAGTAGAACGTCATAGCTATGTCTATTCTTACCTTGACCGTCGGTCGGTATTAGCTACTATTTGGCCATATCTCCAATATTATATGGAGTCTCATCACAAAATCATACATATGTGTCCAGGCAATGTTTTCTGCACTAAGATGGCTGTTGACTGATGTTGCAGCATCTTAGCCTGATTTATTGTCACTTTCTGACAATTCATAAACAACTTAGCTATTGATATGCAAACAGCAGGTGATGAGACAGTTACAGAAAGTATTGCAATACCAAAACATACAGTAACAATATTTCACTCAAGTCAACCTTACTAACATGATTGTAATACAGTTATCAGTACTATTCATATTAACCTACTGGACCTCCTTAGCACAAACCAACAAGAATACAAAACAATTAATATTCACTTTATTTTATTCCCACACTGGGCTCGAACCAGTGATCCTCTTCTCGCAAATACAGGGGAGAGAGAGGGATAGATGGAAAGGAGAGAAAATTGACATGGTCTTACCTGTAAGGTATACCAGTATAAATACAGGTATTCTGATTGGAAATGGGGTGCTTGTTGAGGAAAATAATACATTTCATACCTTCTAAAAATATAAACTCAGCAAAAAAAGAAACATACTTTTTCAGGACCCTGTCTTTCAAAGATAATTCGTAAAAATCCAAATAACTTCACAGATCTTCATTGTAAAGGGTTTAAACACTGTTTCCCATGCGTGTTCAATGCACCATAAACAATTAATGAATATGTCGTTAAGACACTAACAGCTTACAGACTGTAGGCAATTAAGGTCACAGTTATGAAAACTTAGGACACTAAAGAGGCCTTTCTACTGACTCTGAAAAACACCAAAAGAAAGATGCCCAGGGTCCCTGCTCATCTGCGGGATGTGCCTTAGGCATGCTGCAAGGAGGCATGAGGACTGCAGATGTGGCCAGGGCAATAAATTGCAATGTCCGTACTGTGAGACGCCTAAGACAGCACTACAGGGAGACAGGACGGACAGCTGATCGTCCTCGCATTGGCAGACCACATGTAACAACACCTGCACAGGATTGGTACATCCGAACATCACACCTGCGTGACAGGTACAGGATGGCAAAAACAACTGCCCAAGTTGCACCAGGAACACACAATCCCTCCATCAGTGCTCAGACTGTCTGTAAAAGGCTGAGAGAGGCTGGACTGAGGGCTTGTATGCCTGTTGTAAGGCAGGTCCTCACCAGACATCACCGGCAACAACGTCGCCTATGGGCACAAACCCACAGTCGCTGGACCAGACACGACTGGCAAAAATTGCTCTTCACCGACGAGTCACGGTTTTGTCTCACCAGGGATGATGGTCGAATTCGCGTTTATCGTCGAAGGAATGAGCGTTACACCGAGGCCTGTACTCTGGAGCGGAATCGATGTGGAGGTGGAGGGTCCGTCATGGTCTGGGCGGTGTGTCATAGCATCATCGGACTGAGCTTGTTGTCATTGCAGGCAATCTCAACGCTGTGTGTTACAGGGAAGATATCCTCCTCCCTCATGTGGTACCCATCCTGCAGGCTCCTCCTGACATGACCCTCCAGCATGGCAATGCCACCAGCCATACTGCTCATTCTTCAGTGTTCTGCCATGGCCAGCGAAGAGCCTGGATCTCAATCCCATTGAGCACGTCTGGGACCTGTTGGATCGGAGGATGAGGGCTAGGGCCATTCCCCCCAGAAATGTCTGGGAACTTGCAGGTGCCTTGGTGGAAGAGTGGGGTAACATCTCACAGAAACTCTTCGTTGATCACCATTTTGACCCCCCTTTGTTCATGGACACATTATTTCATTTCTGTTAGTCACATGTCTGTATAACTTGTTCCGTTTATGTCTCAGTTGTTGAATCTTGTTATGTTCATACAAATATTTACACATGTTAACTTTGCTGAAAATAAACGCAGTTGACAGTGAGAGGACGTTTCTTTTTTTGCTGAGTTTATATTGAGGAGCCATTGCGATATTGAGGAGCTGAGGGGAGGATATTCATGTGTAAATGGAGAGGAAGCCATAGGTGGAGTTGACTCTGTACGTCTCTTAGTTGAACATCTCACTGGCATCCCAGCGATTAGACTAACAGAGAGAAATACAAGGGAATTGTAGTTTGTGTGTGTGTCACAGTGTCTCACTGTGTCTGTCACCAGAGTGGTATACTACGATGCAAGCTAGATCTACTCAGGCTTTTATAAAGCTAGTCAGCTTTAGTTAGCTTCACATTCCAGGTCAGGCTTCATCCGTACTTTGACTGTGGATATTGCTCGCCCGCCTGCCGCCAATTCTAGAAGACTTGTAACTACGCGAACGCCGTACTCTTCATTGAGACAATGCTGAAACATCAGCCACATTTTTATTTGTGCCGAAATCAAAATGAAAGAAATGTTATGTTGCAAATTCAGCAGGCTATGGTGTGAAATAGGCTTTTAGAGGTGTCATCTTTATCTTATTACTTATCGTTAATGCTGTCTTTGGTGTGCTTATCAATGCACAATCACCTTTTACCCACTCCTATCGCTCCTTCTATCTGTGGAACAGCTTGTTGCTTTGTGCACATAGACATATAATCCATAGAAGGGTTTTGGAACCTCTAACAATGGCAATTTGACTGTTAAACTCATGGGTACAATAGCAATGGCTGCAAGTATTGACTTGAATTGGAACTGCCATCTATGGATTATACACTATATATACAAAATGTGGACACCCCTTCAAATTAGTGGATTCGGCTATTTCAGCCACACCCGTTGCTGACATACAGTGGCGCCGGAGAAGATGGCTGCCGTTTTACAGCCCTCTAACCAATTGTACTATTATGTGTGTTTTTCCGCGTTATTTGTAATTTATTTTGTACATAATGTTTCTGCCATCGTCTCTTATAACCAAAAAGAGCTTCTGGATATCAGGACAGCGATTACTCACCTCGTATTGGACGAAGATTTTTTCTTCAACGAGGCGGCCGTGAAGGATATCATACAGACACCCGACAAGGCCCAAATCCCCGTCATTCGCGTGAGGAAGAGACGGAGATATCGTGGACGTAGATCGGGGTGCCTTGTAAGGATCCGATGGCGAGCGAGTAAACTGCCTCTTCCATCAATCCTATTAGTCAACGTTCAATCATTTGAAAATACATTGGATGACCTAAGATTACGGTTATCCTACCAACGGGACATTAAAAACTGTAATATCTTATGTTTCACCGAGTCGTGGCTGAACGACGACATGGATATCATACAGCTAGCGGGCTATACGCTACATCGGCAGGATAGAACGGCTGACTCCGGTAAGACAAGGGGTGGCGGTCTGTGTATATTTGTAAACAACAGCTGGTGCACAAAATCAAATACTAAGGAAGTCTCGAGGTTTTGCTCGCCTGAGGTAGAGTATCTTATGATAAGCTGTAGACCACACTATTTACCAAGAGAGTTTTCATCTATACTTTTCATAGCTGTCTATTTACCACCACAAACCAATGCTGACATTAAGATTGCACTGAATGAGTTGTACAAGGCCATAAATCAACAGGAAAACGCTCACCCAGATGCAGCGCTCCTAGTGGCCGGGGACTTTAATGCAGGGAAACTTAAATCCGTTCTACCTAATTTCTACCAGGATGTTAAATGTGCAACCAGAGGAAAAAAAACTCTAGACCACCTTTACTCCACACACAGAGACGCATACAAAGCTCTCCCTCGCCCTCCATTTGGCAAATCTGACCATAACTCTATCCTCCTGATTCCTGCTTATAAGCAAAAACTAAAGCAGGAAGCACCAGTGACTCGGTTAATAAAAAAGTGGTCAGATGACGCAGATGCTAAGCTACAGGACTGTTTTGCTAGCACAGACTGGAACATGTTCCAGGATTCTTCAGACAGCATTGAGGAGTACACCACATCAGTCACTGGCTTCATCAATAAGTGCATCGATGATGTCGTCCCCACAGTGACCGTACGTACATACCCCAACCAGAAGCCATGGATTACAGGAAACATCCGCACTGAGCTAAAGGATAGAGCTGCCGCTTTCAAGGAACGGGACTCTAACCCGGACGCTTATAAGAAATCCCGCTATGACCTCCGACGAACCATCAAACAGGCAAAGAGTCAATACAGGACTAAGATTGAATCGTACTACACTGGCTCTGACGCTCGTCGGATGTGGCAGGGCTTGAAAACTATTACAGACTACAAAGGGAAGCACAGCCGCGAGCTGCCCAGTGACACAAGCCTACCAGATGAGCTAATGCTCGCTTCGAGGCAAGCAACACTGAAGCATGCATGAGAGCACCAGCTGTTCCGGATGACTATGTGATCACGCTCTCCGTAGCCGATGTGAGTAAGACTTTTAAGCAGGTCAACATTCACAAGGCCGCAGGGCCAGACGGATTACCAGGACGTGTACTCCGAGCATGTGCTGACCAACTGGCAAGTGTCTTCACTGACATTTTCAACATGTCCCTGACTGAGTCTGTAATACCAACATGTTTCAAGCAGACCACCATAGTCCCCGTGCCCAAGGACTCTAAGATAACCTGCCTAAATGACTACCGACCCGTAGCACTGACGTCTGTAGCCATGAAGTGCTTTGAAAGGCTGGTCATGGCTCACATCAACAGCATTATCCCAGAAACCCTAGACCCACTCCAATTTGCATACCGCCCCAACAGATCCACAGATGATGCAATCTCTATTGCACTCCACACTGCCCTTTCCCACCTGGACGAAGAGGAACACCTACGTGAGAATGCTATTCATTGACTACAGCTCAGCATTCAACACCATAGTGCCCTCTAAGCTCATCACTAAGCTAAGGATCCTGGGACTAAACACCTCCCTCTGCAACTGGATCCTGGACTTCCTGACGGGCCGCCCCCAGGTGGTAAGGGTAGGTAACAACACATCTGCCACACTGATCCTCAACACGGGGGCCCCTCAGGGGTGCGTGCTCAGTCCCCTCCTGTACTCTCTGTTCACCCATGACTGCATGGCCAGGCACGACTCCAACACCATCATTAAGTTTGCCGACGACACAACAGTGGTAGGCCTGATCACCGACAACGATGAGACAGCCTATAGGGAGGAGGTCAGAGACCTGGCCGTGTGGTGCCAGGACGACAACCTCTCCCTCAACGTGACCAAGACAAAGGAGATGATTGTGGACTACAGGAAAAAAAAGAGGACTGAGCACGCCCCCATTCTCATCGACGGGGCTGTAGTGGAACAGGTTGAGAGCTTCAAGTTCCTTGGTGTCCACATCACCAACGAACTATCATGGTCCAAACACACCAAGACAGTCGTGAAGAGGGCACGACAAAGCCTATTCCCCCTCAGGAGACTGAAAAGATTTGACATGGGTCCTCAGATCCTCAAAAAATTCTACAGCTGCACCATCGAGAGCATCCTGAATGGTTGAATCACCGCCTGGTATGGCAACTGCTTGGCCTCTGACCGCAAGGCACTACAGAGGGTAGTGCGTACAGCCCAGTACATCACTGGGGCCAAGCTTCCTGCCATCCAGGACCTCTATACCAGGCGGTGTCAGAGGAAGGCCCTCAAAATTGTCAAAGACTCCAGCCACCCTAGTCATAGACTGTTCTCTCTGCTACCGCACGGCAAGCGGTACCGGAGTGCCAAGTCTAGGTCCAAAATACTTCTCAACAGCTTCTACCCCCAAGCCATAAGACTCCTGAACAGCTAATCATGGCTACCCGGACTATTTGCACTGCCCCCCCACCCCATCCTTTTTACGCTGCTGCTACTCTGTTAATTATTTATGCATAGTCACTTTAACACTACCCACATGTACATATTACCTCAACTACCTCAACTAGCCGGTGCCCCCGCACATTGACTCTGCAACGGTACCCCCCTGTATATATAGCCTCCCTACTGTTACTTTATTTTACTTCTGCTCTTTTTTTTCTCAACACTTTTTTTGTTGTTGTTTTATTTTTACTTTTTTTGTTAAAAATAAATGCACTGTTGGTTAAGGGCTGTAAGTAAGCATTTCACTGTAAAACCTGTTGTATTCGGCGCATGTGACCAATACAATTTGATTTGATTTGATTTGATTTGATTTGACCGGTGTATACAATCGAGCACACCACCATGCAATCTCCATAGACAAAGATTGGCAGTAGAATGGCCTTACTGAAGAGCTCAGTGACTTTCAACGTGGCACCGTCATAGGATGCCACCTTTCCAACAAGTCAGTTCATTAAATGTCTGCCTTGCTAGAGCTGCCCTGTTCAACTGTAAGTGCTGTGAAGTGGAAATGTCTAGGAGCAACAACGACTCAGCCGCAAAGTTTTGAGCCAAAGAAGCTCACTACAGAGTTCCAAACTGCCTCTGGAAGCAACGTCAGCACAACAACTGTTCATCGGGAGCTTAATGAAATGGGTTTCCATGGCGGAGCAACCGCACAGAAGACTATGATCACGATGCGCAATGCCAAACTTTGGCTGGAGTGATGTAAAGCTCGTTGCCATTGGACTCTGGAGCAGCGGAAATGCGTTCTCTGGTGTGATGACAATGACATTCTGGATGATTCTATGCTTTCAACTTTGAAGGCCCTATAATGGAAATGTTTATGTTGGTGCTTTTCTAATAACTGTTTTCTGTGTTAATGCAAGTGACTGATTGAACAAACCTTCACTATCAGTATCTGTAATTTGGCAGTACGCCCAGACCCTTGTTTTGAGAGCGAAAGATATCTCAGCTTAGAGAGAAGAACCCTCCTGAGGTATTGGTCTGTCACATGCATGACCCAGTATTGGTCGATCACATGAATGGAGCAAACGTTAATGATGAATTAATTATGAATGAATAACCTAAATCATGCAAATATAGCTTGTCTGTATATAAGGGAACTAACGGGACCACCCCAGTAGAGCTCCTGACAGACGTTCACTATGGTGCATTAAGTTTGTTGGAACCTCTCCAGTTAATTGTTAATAAACAATGATTCATTTAAGATTGACTTCGAGTGAACCATGTGTAAGAATTTCCAATGCCCCAGTGCACAAAGCGAGGTCCATACAGAAATGGTTTGTCGCGATCGGTGTGGAAGAACTTGACTGGCCTGCACAGAGCCCTGACCTCAACCCCATCGAACACCTTTGGGATGAATTGGAACGCTGACTGCGAGCCAGGCCTAATCGCCCAACATCAGTACCCGACCTCACTAATGCTCTTGTGGCTGAATGGAAGCAAGTCCCCGCAGCAATGTTCCAACATCTAGTGGAAAGCCTTCCCAGAAGAGTAGAGGCTGATATAGCAGCAAGGGGGGACCAACTCCATATTAATGCCGATGATTTGTTTGACGAGCAGGCGTCCACAAACTTTTGGTCTTGTAGTGTATGTCTATGGTTGGTTGCCGCTGTCAGTTTGCCTTTCACAAATTTCAAAATAAAATTGCGTAGTTTGGAAATCAAATGCTGTACTTACCAAATATGTAATGTGATAGGTATTTTAACATTTTTAAAAATGTATGCACAAAAAAACATTTGATGAATAAAGTATTTAATCAGTTGTCTTCCTCAAATGAAGAGGATGATGACATAATCTTTGTGAGAGGTGTGGTATCTGATTTCATTGATGCTCAACTCGTGGCTCAGACACTTCATTTACTTCAACTGGATTGTCTGAAATACTAACGTTAATTAGGTAGCTAGTTATGCTACTTATCAAGGCCTTTTAAAATATTAAGTCCACTCGGCTGTTTACAGCTAGTGTTAGACAACTGGCTGGAAATTATAGCTAAGACCTGAATGTCTCTCTCGTTGATAACGTTAACTAGCTAGGTCAAAGCAATGTATAGTCAGATATTAGTAGTTCTGGCATAGTCATAAATAGCTAGCTAGCTAAATAACTGGCTAGGTAACTAATGTCATAACGTTTAGGACCTAGACGTGTTCGCTGACAGAAAAAACTTCAAGTCAGAGCTCAAGGATGACGCTCGAGTTTATGAATTGTAATTCCGAGTTGGAAGACCATTCAAAAGATTTTTCACAGTTGGAGCACTTTTTTTTTCTCCAGAGTTTCCTATTGTCTTGAACGCACCATCAGTTACGGCTTCATATGAACCGGAAAGGATAGTCTGTAGCCCCACCCAGTGACCTTTCCTGTTGTTGTTTTGGGTTAAAATTAACTAGGTAGCTAGCACATGCAACAACGTATTTGGAGTAAACTTGAGTGTACCGTCGGCCTAGGCATCAATTGAAGAGTCACCTGAAGCTTGAGAGGAATGAGAGATGCAGTAGAGGAATGCAGTGCTGAGGCAGAGGGCTCATAATGAAGACGACTGGCTACTTCTCTGAGCTGTGTGCGGTGAGCTTTCTGGCATCGACTTCAGACGCTTCAATATCATGGTTTGTGTTTTCAACACCACAATAAATAGACTGTGCCAATCTCGACAAACAGAAAATTATGAAAAGTGAAACACTCGTATATCTTGCTTAGATAAGTATTCAACCCTCTGAGTCAAACTGTGTAGAATCACCTTTGGGTAAGTCTCTAAGAGCTTTGCACACCTGGATTGTACAATATTTGCACACTCTTAAAAAAATTATTCAAGCTCTGTCAAGTTGGTTGTTGATCATTGCTAGATAATCATTTTCAAGTCTTACCATAGATTTTCAAGCCGATTTATGTCAAAACTATAACTAGGCCACTCAGGGACATTCAATGTCATCTTGGTAAGCGACTCAAGTGTATATTTGGCCTTTTGTTTTTGGTTATTGTCCTGCTGAAAGGTGAATTTGTCTTCCAGTGTCTGTTGGAAAGCAGACTGAACCAGGTTTTCCTCTAGGAATTTGCTTATGCTTAGCTCTATTCCATTTATTTTTATCCTAAAAACACTCCCTAGTCCTTGCCGGTGGCAAGCATACCCATAACGTGATGCAGCCACCACAATGCTTGAAAATATGAAGAGTGGTACTCAGTGATGTGTTGTGTTGAATTTGCCCCAAACATAACACTTTGTTTGTATTCAAAGTTTTTTGTTGTTTTACTTTAATGCCTTATTGCAAACAGGATGCATATTTTTAAATATTTGTATTCTTTACAGGCTTCCTTCTTTTCAATCTGTCAATTAGGTTAGTATTGTGGAGTAACTACAATGTTGTTGATCCATCCTCAGTTTTCTCCTATCAGTCATTAAACTCTGTAACTGATTTAAAGTCACCATTGGCCTCATGGTGAAATCCCTGAGCAGTTTCTTTCGTCTTTTTCAACTAAGTCAGGAAGAACGCGTGTATCTTTGTAGTGACTGGGTGTATTGATACACCATCCAAAGTGTAATTAATAACTTCACCATGCTCAAAGGAATATTCAATGTCTTCTTTTTTATTTTTACCAATCTACCAATAGGCGTCATTCTTTGTGAGGCATTGGAACACCTCCCTGGTCTTTGTGGTTGAATCTGTGTTTGAGGTAGTCATTCAAAAAAATCATGTTAAACACTATTATTGCATACAAAGTCAGTCCATGCAACTTATGTGACTTGTTAAGCAAATTTTAGTTGAACAAATTTTTTCTCTTGAACTTATTTAGACATGCCATAACAAAGGGATTGAATACTTAATCACTCAATACATTTCAGCTTTTCATTTTTTATTAATTTGCAATATTTTCAAAAAAACATTACTCCACTTTGGCATTGTGGGTTATTGTGTGTAGGCCAGTGACATAAACTCTCAATTTAATCAATTTTAAATTCAGGCTGTAACAACATGTGGAAAAAGTTAAGGGGTGTGAATACTTTCTGAAGGTAATGTATACACAGAGTACAAAGATTTGTTTAAAGTTACCAGGATTGCACAATGAAGTCAGGGACTTAATATTTTTATGTAAATACATATACAATTACATAGATACAGACACATTACAGAGATACAGACAAAAAATATTCTACTGTTCACACATTAGCCAGCTTATGACATTATTTTTAAAAGTGGGTATGGTTGGTATGGCTTTGAGTTGCTGTGGTAGTTCGTTCCACTCAACAGCGCCGGTATATAAAAATGTGTTCTTACCAGATAGACTTATTTTTAAAACAGTGAATATTACATTCTCTGGCTCTGGTATTATGCTGGTAGACATCTCTAACAAATGAAAAATAGTTGGATAGTTACCTGGGGGCTGAGTCCATGATAATTCTACTATTTTTTTTCCACAGATAGCCAGCCTAAGTTAATTAAAATGCTCTACCTCCAGATGAGTACGAGGGGGGAGTTTAAGTGCAATTCTTACAAGCTTGTTTTGGCTGGTCTGTAGCTTATTCTTTATATGTTTTGGGCTGCTGGTGAACCGTGATGTGACACTGGACTAGTGCACTTGCCAGAGTCATCAGGGTGTTAATGTCAAGCCATTTTGCCTACAGGAAACTTTTAAGTAGCCTAATCAGATTAAAACATTGACTAGTTCTGTTTATGCCACATATAAAAGGTATCAATTTTAAAAGTTAAATGACAGATTTAGGCTATATTGAAGAGTTAGTTTCTAGGTGCGCAATGAATAGCCGTTCTGTTAGGAGAAGAGCTTTCCTGAACAACAGGGCCTGCAGGGAGCATATGTGGCCACATTATTATAGGACGACTTGGGAGAATGATGATCCGCAACAGATAGTGAATCTCAGTATCCAAAGTAAGCCAGACTGGCCTGCTACTGGACCTTTCTAGACCTTATAAACTGTTGAGAGTAGACCCACAATTGATCCAAATGGAATGAACTAAATGTTCACTGCAGCCTAGAGTAGAGTTTTGTACTCACTTGAAAAAATAATGCAATGAATCATTGCATTGTGGTGTTGTAGGCTAGTCTAGGTAGGATCATTGTATTGTCCCAAAACAAGATCAATATGGGAGCTTTTTGAGCTATGTGTGTCTCATGTCTTCACTGTTCTTTCATGCTCAATGATGCACCTGGCCTCTCCGCTGCCTATCAGCTATTTCTATTTGTTCTTGTGGATTCATATTGGAAATTGATGCAGCTTTGAATGTTTTTATGTGTGGTATGATTGCTAGTTAGCCTATTGCAGATCTGGACGATCCAACTACAGTACCACTATTGTCACTATGAATGGTGGATAGAGGGTAGGATAGACAGTTACACTGGTAGACTATATTGACCTGTGGTATTGTAAAAGTTAGCGCGCAGAAAAGCATAGTGCATGAGGGAAGTACCAAAACACCTTGATATAGGGGAGGCGCATTCAAGCAGATGAGGAAATTTGGTTAGGATTGAAGAAATGATATAGTCAAATCTGCAAAAGAGTGAATGTAAACCAGGGAAAAGACGCACTACCCTCCCCTGTGACCAATAAAAAAACACTCAACCCTCCCCAAAGTTTGACAACCCTCCCCTATTTTGGACCATCCCCCCACCCCAGTAAATTTCGAGCTATCCAAAAATGAGTAAAGAAACAAACATTGAGAAACTGTACTACTAACAAAATAAAAAAGGAGCGCTACTAACCAATATCTGTGGTTCTGATGTATGACAATTGGACTAAGCTCATGAGGCATTTATTATATACGTTATTTTCTTCAAGAATCAATGAGTGTGGGTAAATAATTTAAAATTACAAAAATGTATGACGCAATCACATATTGATCCTTTAAATACTATAACTTGTAAATGTCTCAAGAGCATAGCGCCACTGTCTTACCCTATCATAACCCAAAATATAAGGTTTCATTACATTGTTTATAATGGGAACATAAACCATGTATAGCTTCAAAACATGTTCAAAAGCTGTCAACTACCTTGTCTGAGTAAGCTTATGTATTAGGCTAGGTCAAATGCAGGGTTAAGGAACAGTTTCATGGGCAAAGATTACACCTAGTCCTGGACTATAAATAATTTTGGCTGCAGATTTTCCATTGCTCTTGCTTTTTAGTCAAGGACTAGGCTTAATCTGTGTCTGGGAAAACCTCCCCATAATGTTTAAATTAGTGGAATTAGATGATGTCTTAAATGAAAAAACATGTCTACATTACCAAGTGCATTAATGGGTTAAACCTACTCTAATAGTATGTATTAGGCTGTTTGAGAGAAGGTTTGAATCAACCCATCCAATGTGAGTACATCTGTTTTTAAAGTACAGTATATCAATAAAGCTACAGCACTCTAGCGGTAGTCAAGCTACTTATGCTGAAAAGCATTGTTAGTGCTTAGGTCAAATTAGCTTTTGAAATTCAGACAAAACAAATATTTCATTTAAAACATAGTTTTATATTTTAATAGTCATAGGCCTACATTTCACTGCTGGAGGTAATACACAGCCGTCCTTGATTGTAAGCTATAATTAAATGTTCATTCAAATGTGTGTGACACGAGGTAAACAACCGTTTTCCATCAATAGAATCAATAACTTGATATCATAAGGGAATCGCTAAGGGAATTTGTTGTGTATTGTTAGATGTTTCTGCACTGTTGGAGCTAGGAACACAAGAACATCGCTACACCCGCAATAACATCTTCTAAATGTGTATGCGACCAATAACATTTGATTTGATTTTATTAGATTTACCGGTAGGACTTTTATCTCACACGCTCTGGCAGAGAAGTAGCCTATGTGAGCGCTGTATCCATCACCAATATATTAACTTCAGAGATAATAGGCTGGTTTATGCTGTGAACAACATACTTATATTCATCTACCAGAATCTCCTACAAACAGAGGTTTGTGATAGGCTTTCAATTGAAATGTTTAACTTTTTATAGCCTACAGTTCACAATAACAGGAAAAAATTAATTGAATCACCGAAATACAATGAAGAGATAATAAACTTTCATGATGACACTTAGTTTAATCTTTGAAGTGTTGGCTAAGAGTTTACTGAAACATAAGGAATGTATTCGATTTTCAATAGCACTGATGACAACAACGTATTAATTTGGTGATATAGCAAAGCAAAAAAATATTGATTTGAAAGCATCCTAGAGAAGGAGCGATTGAGACGGAGAACCATGCGTAATGGATGGATTTGACGGACGGGTTGCAAAATAAATCCTCGCATTGCAGGGATCAACTTGCTGTCGCAGTAGAAGCAGTATTAATAAAAATATTAATAATCGATTACTACCTTATTATTCTGTGAGGAATCCAGGACCTTAATGTGCTTCTTCTTGAGCAACACCTTTGTTGCCTTGGCCGTGTATTGGGTCATTGTCAAGCTGGAATACCCATCCACGACCCATTTTCAATGCAAGTAGTTAACTGGTTCCTATCATGGGGTTTTGGTATTTGAGAAATAGGAATGTTTATGCTATTTTCATCTGATCTGACTTTGGTTGAATTCCTCAAGCCTAACTAGTTCAGGGATGTACTGATTTAACAGGGACTGAAAACAGAGTGTTATCCTGTATATCTCTCCTCAGGCATATTAGGAGAACAGAGTCAGGGTTGAGCAGAGTTCAACATTGTACAGTCAGGGAAAAACGTATTTGATCCCCTGCTGATTTGTACGTTTGCCCACTGACAAAGA
Organism: Coregonus clupeaformis; assembly: GCF_020615455.1. Classification (NCBI taxonomy): domain Eukaryota; kingdom Metazoa; phylum Chordata; class Actinopteri; order Salmoniformes; family Salmonidae; genus Coregonus; species Coregonus clupeaformis. The sequence goes on along the minus strand of NC_059231.1, from coordinate 29,750,307 downwards.
CATGATCAGTCTATAATTTTTATGGTAGGTTTATTTGAACAGTGAGAGACAGAATAACAACAACAAAATCCAGAAAAACGCATGTCAAAAATGTTATCAATTGATTTGCATTTTAATGAGGGAAAAAAGTATTTGACCCCTCTGCAAAACATGACTTAGTACTTGGTGGCAAAACCCTTGTTGGCAATCACAGAGGTCAGACGTTTCTTGTAGTTGGCCACCAGGTTTGCACACATCTCAGGAGGAATTTTGTCCCACTCCTCTTTGCAGATCTTCTCCAAGTCATTAAGGTTTCGAGGCTGACGTTTGACAACTCGAACCTTCAGCTCCCTCCACAGATTTTCTATGGGATTAAGGTCTGGAGACTGGCTAGGCCACTCAAGGACATTAATGTGCCTTTTCTTGAGCCACTCCTTTATTGCCTTGGCCGTGTGTTTTGGGTCATTGTCATGCTGGAATACCCATCCACGACCCATTTTCAATGCCCTCGCTGAGGGAAGGAGGTTCTCACCCAAGATTTGACGGTACATGGCCTCGTCCATCGTCCCTTTGATGCGGTGAAGTTGTCCTGTCCACTTAGCAGAAAAACACCCCCAAAGCATAATGTTTCCACCTCCATGTTTGACGGTGGGGATGGTGTTCTTGAGTTCATAGGCAGCATTCCTCCTCCTCCAAACACCGGCGAGTTGAGTTGATGCCAAAGAGCTCAATTTTGGTCTCATCTGACCACAACACATTCACCCAGTTCTCCTCTGAATCATTCAGATGTTCATTGGCAAACTTCAGACGGGCCTGTATGTGTGCTTTCTTGAGCAGGGGGACATTGCGGGCGCAGCAGGATTTCAGTCCATCACGGCGTAGTGTGTTACCAATTGTTTTCTTGGTGACTATGGTACCAGCTGCCTTGAGATCACTGACAAGATCCTCCTGTGTAGTTCTGGGTTGATTCCTCACCGTTCTCATGATCATTGCAACTCCACGAGTTGAGATCTTGCATGGAGCCCCAGGCCGAGAGAGATTGACAGTTCTTTTGTGATTCTTCCATTTGCGAATAATCACACCAACTGTTGTCACCTTCTCACCAAGTTGCTTGGCAATTGTCTTGTAGCCCATTCCAGCCTTGTGTAGGTCTACAATCTTGTCCCTGACATCCTTGGAGAGCTCTTTGGTCTTGGCCATGGTGTAGAGTTTGGAATCTGATTGATTACTTCTGTAGACAGGTGTCTTTTATACAGGTAACAAGCTGAGATTAGGAGCACTCCCTTTAAGAGTGTGCTCCTAATCTCAGCTCATTATCTGTATAAAAGACACCTGGGAGCCAGAAATCTTTCTGAATGAGAGGGGGTCAAATACTTATTTCCCTAATTAAAATGCAAATCAATTTATAATATTTTTGACATGCGTTTTTCTGGATTTTTTTGTTGTTATTCTGTCTCTCACTGTTCAAATAAACCTACCATTAAAATTATAGACTGATCATTTCTTTGTCAGTGGGCAAACATACAAAATCAGCAGGTGATCAAATACTTTTTTCCCTCACTGTAGAACGTTGGATCATTCAGTTGCCTGAGTACTTCAGTCTTACAGACAGTGTAGTCTTGTACAGTAAAAGCGCCTCCCTTGTCCTCTGTGCCGATGACTATAGAGGTGTCATTTTGGAGATTTATTAAGGGCTTGTTTCTCAGAGTAGGTCAAGTTCTTCCTGACATAAGGGATATAAACCTCTAGCTTGGATATGTCTTTACGCACCAGTCTGTAGTACGTATCCACAGCTGGGTCAATAGGCCCAGGTGGAATGAACGTAGATGGAGCACTAAACACACTTTCAGATGCAATGTGCGTTTGAATTAGTAGTCGAAATGCGTTGCAATTGTGAGTCCTGATATTCATGCTGATTTAAAATCAAATAATATTATTATTTATTTGTCACATGCTTCGTAAACAACAGGTGTAGACTAACATTGAAATTCTTACTTATGGGTCATTTCTAGAGTTAAGATAAATATGTGACTCATTTCAGGAAACTAAGTGTATATCACGTGTCACTACTTCACAGGAGAGCCATTTGAAAGTAAACTTTTAAAAAATATAAAAATGCAGTTTTTGTGAACTTTCATGTGCCTTAATAACAAACTTGTATGCCATCTGTAAATATGAATAACATTGTTAAATTAAGAGCCTAGTTGGTTTAGCCATGGAAAAACACTGGAACCTTCCCGCTAGCCATGATTGGCTGAGATAATGGATGGGCTGGACATGCCGAGAGATGAGATCGGATTGGTCTGCCATGTAGCACACTTCTGTCTATAACATGAGCTGGTCAGTATTTGTAGGTAATTCTTTCTAACACAGCTTTTTTGAAAGATATCAAAGTGTTGCGCTCCACTTTCTGGAGGACCGAGTTTTGAAATCAGTGGAAGGCTGGTGGAATTGGAGTATGATAGCTAAGTAGATGGAGAAAATTCTGATTTTTTATTGCAAATATGCAGAGGGAGTCGAAAAGAGAATAAACAGAAGGCTGTATAAAACACCTGTCTCCGGATTATGTCTTCAAACTAAGGGCAACAATGGCATCCATGACAGAGAGGGAGAAGCGTCCATCCATGTATATGGGTAAGATAGTCTAGCTAGCTACATTTTCAGATATTACATGTTTCTAATGTTGTCAGTAGTTTTCATTTCAAGTTAAAGCGTACTGTTAGGTAGCTAGCTAACGTTAGCTGGCTGGCTTGCTAGGTAACGTTACATGTATGATCTGTGTAGTAATATTATTCATATCTCAGAGCCGTTTGCATTGCTAGTTATAGCCTAATGTTAGCTATCTAACATTGAACCTGGTTGGTTAGCTACCTGCAGATTCATGGTCAGAGTGAGCTGTTCTCTAATGTGTCTGGAAGTAGCTAGCAAGCTAGCCAACATTAGCCAGTTAGCTTGGGAGCTTGACTGCTGTTGTTAGGTCAGAACGCTCGGATCAACCCTACTCCTCGGCATCCAGTGTGTGCTCTGAACGCTCCGAGAGCGAAATGCTCTGAATTTACGAATGGACAATCTGACAACGCTCTGAGTTAACGAATGCCCAGGGCACACTCTGGCACATTGAATGTGCGAATACTTTGGTAGTATAAACCAGCCTTTAGTCTATGGTTGTTTAGTATATGGCCTCACATGTGAATCCTTAAAGAGATGGGCGGGGCTAATGCTTAAGAGGGTGTGAACGATGCTGAATGGGTGTAGACAAAGAAGAGCTCTCCAGTAGGTTAACCAAAATATTCAAGGGCCATTTTCTCAAAAGTTAGGTTACAAGTTTAGCAACTTTCAAAGCAGAAAGTTGTTCCTTAACTGTAGTGTATGATATACAATTTTCTAGCTCTGAGTCTCTACTTTTATCCAATGTAAAAAACACAATTTCAAATTTTTCTGCATAAGACCGGATCAAGCCGGTCGGTCACAATTCATGAGTTATTCTGCGCTCTGGCACACTCAGATGAGAGTGCTCTGAAATCCGAGTAGATAGCCAGAGTGAATTTACGAACGCACCCATAGTAATACATTGTTCTGTCTCTGTCTTTTCTATGGTATTAGCCAGGCTGAAAGATTACATGTTTGGAAAATAAACCATTTTGTACACAAATAGAAAAACATGTACACAGACATTTACTCTGTCTGGTTTTTCTTCTCACTAAAATGCATCTGTGATCCTTCACTTTGGAGTAATAATGTATTATTAAGGAGAAATATGTTTACACTTCATCATAGGGAACATACAGTGGGGAAAAAAAGTATTTAGTCAGCCACCAATTGTGCAAGTTCTCCCACTTAAAAAGATGAGAGAGGCCTGTAATTTTCATCATAGGTACAAGTCAACTAGGACAGACAAAATGAGGAAAAAAAATCCAGAAAATCACATTGTAGGATTTTTAATGAATTTATTTGCAAATTATGGTGGAAAATAAGTATTTGGTCAATAACAAAAGTTTCTCAATACTTTGTTATATACCCTTTGTTGGCAATGACACAGGTCAAACGTTTTCTGTAAGTCTTCACAAGGTTGTCACACACTGTTGCTGGTATTTTGGCCCATTCCTCCATGCAGATCTCCTCTAGAGCAGTGATGTTTTGGGGCTGTCGCTGGGCAACACAGACTTTCAACTCCCCTCCAAAGATTTTCTATGGGGTTGAGATCTGGAGACTGGCTAGGCCACTCCAGGACCTTGAAATGCTTCGTACGAAGCCACTCCTTCGTTGCCCGGGCGGTGTGTTTGGGATCATTGTCATGCTGAAAGACCCAGCCACGTTTCATCTTCAATGCCCTTGCTGACGGAAGGAGGTTTTCACTCAAAATCTCACGATACATGGCCCCATTCATTCTTTCCTTTACACGGATCAGTCGTCCTGGTCCCTTTGCAGAAAAACAGCCCCAAAGCATGATGTTTCCACCCCCATGCTTCACAGTAGGTATGGTGTTCTTTGGATGCAACTCAGCATTCTTTGTCCTCCAAACACGACAAGTTGAGTTTTTACCAAAAAGTTATATTTTGGTTTCATATGACATTCTCCCAATCCTCTTCTGGATCATCCAAATGCACTCTAGCAAACTTCAGACGGGCCTGGACATGTACTGGCTTAAGCAGGGGGACACGTCTTGCACTGCAGGATTTGAGTCCCTGGCGGCGTAGTGTGTTACTGATGGTAGGCTTTGTTACTTTGGTCCCAGCTCTCTGCAGGTCATTCACTAGGTCCCCCCGTGTGGTTCTGAGATTTTTGCTCACCGTTCTTGTGGTCATTTTGACCCCACGGGGTGAGATCTTGCGTGGAGCCCCAGATCGAGGGGAGATTATCAGTGGTCTTGTATGTCTTCCATTTCCTAATAATTGCTCCCACAGTTGATTTCTTCAAACCAAGCTGCTTACCTATTGCAGATTCAGTCTTCCCAGCCTGGTGCAGGTCTACAATTTTGTTTCTGGTGTCCTTTGACAGCTCTTTGGTCTTGGCCATAGTGGAGTTTGGAGTGTGACTGTTTGAGGTTGTGAACAGGTGTATTTTATACTGATAACAAGTTCAAACAGGTGCCATTAATACAGGTAACAAGTGGAGGACAGAGGAGCCTCTTAAAGAAGAACTTACAGGTCTGTGAGAGCCAGAAATCTTGCTTGTTTGTAGGTGACCAAATACTTATTTTCCACCATAATTTGCAAATAAATTCATAAAAAATCCTACAATGTGATTTTCTGGATTTTTTTTCTCAATTTGTCTGTCATAGTTGAAGTGTACCTATGATGAAAATTACAGGCCTCTCTCATCTTTTTAAGTGGGAGAACTTGCACAATTGGTGGCTGACTAAATACTTTTTTGCCCCACTGTATGTCTGCAAACAAGCATGCATTGGCTATGAGCAACACCAAACTTTATTTTAGTATTCTTAGTGTACTCTGCCCCTATCAGTCCCTTATTAAGACTGCATATACAGAGTCTGTTGCATGTGTAATTTGCACCTTACTAACTATTGATCAGCTTGGATTGCAGAAAATAAGGATGTAACTAATGAAAAACTAGAAATGCATGACATATAGTGTGAGAATAGGAAAACACTGAATAAAGATCCTGTAAATGGCAAATAATACCTAATAACGGCTTTATACGCTACTTAAACTCTCACTTATAAGCTACAAATTAGTGCCTAATATGTGTACCTTCAAATAAAGTACTACCTTAACATGAATTTTCTAACACATGGAAGCAACATATACGTTTGTCTGTAGCCTACAGAAGTATTTTTTTGTTGTTGTTGTTTTTTTTTATTTTGCCTTTTCGGTTGATTAGTCCGTCCATAACTATACACTTCCTATCTTTGAGATTCTACAGTAATTCATAAATACTCTACATACTGTATCTAAACCATTTTGAAACAAGGGCTTAAGCCAAGTATTTAAACAGTGGAAATAGATGATTCCTATCCTCATAAATGTAGTGTTAATGAAAACACTGAGCCCAAACATGTTTCAAGCAGACCACCATAGTCCCTGTGCCCAAGGACACTAAAATAACCTTCCTAAATGACTACCGACCCGTAGCACTCACGTCTGTAGCCATGAAGTGCTTTGAAAGGCTGGTCATGGCTCACATCAACACCATTATCACAGAAACCCTAGACCCACTCCAATTTGCATACCGCCCCAACAGATCCACAGATGATGCATTCTCTATTGCACTCCACACTGCCCTTTCCCACCTGGACAAGAGGAACACCTACGTGAGAATGCTGTTCATTGACTACAGCTCAGCGTTCAACACCATAGTGCCCTCAAAGCTCATCACTAAGCTAAGGATTCTGGGACTAAACACCTCCCTCTGCAACTGGATCATGGACTTCCTGATGGGCCGCCCCCAGGTGGTAAGGGTAGGTAACAACACATCTGCCACGCTGATCCTCAACACAGGGGCCACTCAGGGGTGCGTGCTCAGTCCCCTCCTGTACACCCTGTTCACCCATGACTGCATGGCCAGGCATGACTCCAACATCATCATTAAGTTTGCTGACGACACAACAGTGGTAGGCCTGATCACCGACAACGATGAGACAGCCTATAGGGAGGAGGTCCGAGACCTGGCCATGTGGCACCAGGATAACAACCTCTACCTCAACGGGATCAAGACAAAGGAGATGATTGTGGACTACAGGAAAAAAAAGAGGACTGAGCACGCCCCCATTATCATTGACGGGGCTGTAGTGGAACAGATTGAGAGTTTCAAGTTCCTTGGTGTGCACATCACCAACGAACTATCATGGTCCAAACACACCAAGACAGTCGTGAAGAGGGCATGACAAAGCCTATTCCCCCTCAGGAGACTGAAAAGATTTGGCATGGGTCCTCAGATCCTCAAAAAGTTCTACAGCTGCACCATTGAGAGCATCCTGACTGGTTGCATCACCGCCTGGTATGGCAACTGCTCGGCCTCCGACCGCAAGGCACTACAGAGGGTAGTGCGTACGGCCCAGTACATTACTGGGGCCAAGCTTCCTGCCATCCAGGACCTCTATACCAGGCAGTGTCAGAGGAAGGCCCTCAAAATGGTCAAAGACTCCAGCCACCCTAGTCATAGACTGTTCTCTCTGCTACCGCAAGGGAAGCGGTACCGGAGCGCCAAGTCTAGGTCCAAAAGGCTTCTCAACAGCTTCAACCCCCAAGCCATAAGACTCCTGAACAGCTAATCATTGCTACCCGGACTATTTGCACTGCCCCCCCACCCCCACCTCCCTCTTTTACGCTGCTGCTACTCTGTTTATTATTTATGCATATTCACTTTAACTCTACCCACATGTACATATTACCTCAATTACCATGACTAGCCAGTGCCCCCGCACATTTACTCTGCACCTGTATCCCCCTGTATATAGCCTCCCAACTGTTATTTTATTTTACTGCTGCTCTTTAATTATTTGCTTTTATTTTTTTTTACTTAACACTAATTTAAAAAAAAAACTTCTTTATGAAATGCATTGTTGGTTAAAGGCTTGTAAGTAAGCATTTCACTGTAATGTCTACACCTGGTTGGACAACAGCTGGGGGAACCCCAGTCACTCATCAGGCCATTGATATGCATTGCATTATGTTGCAGTCCTCCCCCCCACACGCCCCTTCGCCACGACAATCAACAGCTTTAAGAACTTTGTTTTAAATTAATTAAAGGTGTGATTGTCAGGGTGAAAAGTTAATTTGCACACAAATACACACACACGATTTGCGGACTCACATACACACACATAGCTTGCAGACTCTCAGATGCATGTGTGTGCGCGCACACACACACACACACACCATAAGGGTCAGTGTAGAGGCAAGACTTCCAATTAGCTCTTTTTAAATAATTAGAGATGGGAAAATGGTCATCTGCACAGAAGATATAGAGATTCTCATACAGTATGTGCCAGGAAAACTGTCTGGCTGTTTGAATCTTTTGACTGTTTTCACATGAATCGGCCTTTAGGCTCTTACCCTCGCTCCGGGTTGAATTTTGCCTTGGGCACAGATCTAGGATCCGCTTACCCTTCCCATATCCATTGGAGGTGAAGAGCAAAACTGACCTTAAATCAGTGTCTTGGGGAACTTGATCAGGTTTGATCCAATATCACAGCAGGACAGAGGTATCGTAAAGGCACCATGGGGAAATGATTTGGTTTGGGGTAGGTGGAGGGCAATTGAGAGGGGCAAACAATATGGCATGCCAGGCTTAGATCAATGCCAGTCTTGTGACATTGCATATGGGCTGAATTCTCATTCCTGGACTTTTGAGATTTTGTATGATAGCAATACAAGCAGTACATTTTATAGTGCTTACATAATTCACAAATAGAGCACAAAATACCAAACATATCAAATAAAGTGGCTATCAAACATTCATTTTTGTATTCTTGTTAAAGAAAGGTCTGATGTCTTTATCCAAATGTTTCTTTAGCTGCTCTCGCTGACCATTAATCAAACAAAACGCCTGTCAGATAGAGAGGAGAGAAAGAGGGAGAGAGATGGTGAGAGTGATGAAAATATTTGGTTAGCAAGCGGTTACTGAGCTCTCACATCCTCCCATGTCTTTCATCTGATGGATACAAACCGTAATGACAGGAGAAGGTTGCCTCTGGACACTGATCTAAGGTCAGCTTGGTGTTTCTGTCACTGATGGTTAAAGTTGGAATGAGGGGAGGGTAAGCTGATCCTAGATCTGCGCCTAAATGCAACTTCTACTTATAGCCTGCTGAGCTAAAGCCTAGAAATTAGCTCAGGTCTCAGCCAAGGTTACTCATCATCACACGAGTGTGTCTGTAACACTAACATACTAGTAACACATCTTGAGAACATCATGTTGTATTTGAGTGGCAGAAAGTAAAGTATGTGGATGTAAAGCTGATTGGGGTTTCACTGTGTGTTATTAATCACTCTGCTGTGTGGCACCAGTTTTAATGAGGACTTCTCCACAGTCTCTGTGGCTAGGGATCAATACATGGGATCTGGACAACACTGACATACAGTGACACACAAACAGTGACACGCAAGAATGCAAGCACACATCAATGCATGCACGCAAGCACACACACACACACGTTTTGTTCTTCTATGTTCGTGGGGACCTAAAATGAATTTTCATTCAAAATCCTATTTTCCCTAACCCTTACAATAACCCTTACCATAACCCTAACCTTATCCGTAACCCGTAACTCTAACCCAAACCCTAAACCTAAATGTGGGGAATGTCCCACAAGGGATAATTTTCCTTGTTTTACTCTCCTTGTGGAGACTTTGGGGGATTTTAGGTCCCCAGAAGGATAGATGAACCAACATTTACACGTGTTTTGGGGAAAGGGGGATTGGGGGGAAAGGGATTAAATTGTGCAGTATTTAGCAATAATAATGTCTGGTAGCAGCAGTTGTGATGTGTGTTTGTGTGTGGATGAGTGTATATCTGTGTGGGTGTGTGTGTGCGTGAGTAAGAGCATGTGTGCTAAGGTGCGGAGAATCAGTGCAGGCGGCAGGTGAGGGGCAATGGATGAAAAGTCCTTAATTTTTTTGAAAGATATCACCCAATGTAGGGCTAGCCAGGCTTCCTAACAGCATTGTCCGCATATCTAATATACACTGAACAAAAATATAAACCCAACATGCAACAATTTCAAAGATTTTACTGAGTTACAGTTCATACAAGGAAATCAGTCAATTAAAATTAATTCATTAGGCCCTAGTCTATGGATTTCACATGACTGGGAATACAGATATTGTCACAGATACCTTAAAAAAGGTAGGGGTGTGGATCAGAAGACCAGTCAGTATTTGGTGTGACCACCATTTGCCTCATGCAGCACGACACATCTCCTTCGCATAGAGTTGATCAGGCTGTTGGTTGTGGCCTGTGGAATGCTGTCCCACTCCTCTTCAGTGGCTGTGCAAAGTTGCTGGATATTGGGGGGAACTGGAACACGCTGTCGTACACATCGATCCAGAGCATCCCAAACATGCTCAATGGGTGACATATCTGGTGAGTATGCAGGCCATGTAAGAACTGGGACATTTTCAGCTTCCAGGAATTGTGCACAGATCCTTGCGACATGGGGCAGTGCATTATCATGATGAAACATGAGGTGATGGCGGCGGATGAACGGCACGACAATAGGCCTCAGGCTCTCGATACAGTTGAAACCGGGATTCATCCGTGAAGAGCACACTTCTCCAGCGTACCAGTGTCCATCGAAGGTGAGCATTTGCCCACTGAAGTCAGTTACAACGTTTAACTGCAGTCAGGTCAATATCCCGGTGAGGATGACGAGCACACAGATGAGCTTCCTTCAAAACGGTTTCGAACAGTTTGTGCAGAGAATTTTCAACAGCTGTCCGGGTGGCTGTTCTCAGACCATCCTGCAGGTGAAGACGCCAGATGTTGAGGTCCTGGGATGGCGTGGTTACACGTGGTCTGCGCTTGTGAAGCCGGATGGACATACTTCCAAATTCTCTAAAACGACGTTGGAGGCAGCTTATGGTAGAGAAATTAACATTCAATTAACTGGTGGACATTCCTGTAGTCAGCATGCCAATTGCACACTCCCTCAAACCTTGAGACATCTGTGGCAGTGTTTTGTGTGACAAAACTGCACATTTTAGAGTGGCCTTTTATTGTCCCCAGCACAAGGTACACCGGTGTAATTATCATGCTGTTTAATCAGCTTATTGATATGCCACACCTGTCAAGTGGATGGATTATCTTGGCAAAGGAGAAATGCTCACTAACATGATTTGCGCACAACATTTTAGAGAAATAAGCTTTTTGTGCAAATGGAACATTTCTGGGATCTTTTATTTCAGCTCACGAAACATGGAACCAACACTTTACATGTTGTATTTATATTTTTCTTCAGTAGTAATTGAAAACTCTACCCATACACATTAACTTGCAGTTTTTAGATTGACTAGAATTAATTTGGCCTGTATTTTTAAAAATATATATATTTTTATTTTACCCCCTTCTTCTCCCCAATTTCAATCTTGTCTCGCTGTAACTCACCAACGGGCTCGGGAGGCGAAGGTCAAGTCATGCGTCCTCCGAAACATGACCCGCCAAACCGTGCTTAACCCGGAAGCCAGCCGCACCAAGGTGTCGGAGGAAACACTGTTCACCTGACGACCGAGGTCAGTCTGCAGGCGCCCGGCGCGCCACAAGGAGTCGCTAGAGCGCCATGAGCCAAGTAAAACCCCCCATGGCCAAACCCTTCCCTAACTCGGACGACGCTGGGCCAATTGTGCACCGCCCTACTGGACTCCCGATCACGGCCGGTTGTGATACAGTCCGGGATCGAACCCGGGTGTGTAGTGACGCCTCTAGCACTGTGATGCAGTGTCTTAGACCGCTGCGCCACTCAGCCTGTATTTTTTAAAATTCCAAATAATTTCTGGAAGCTTGAGGCTAAAATTCAGGCCTTGGGTGCAGTAGTTCATCCCTGAAAGTCAGTGTAGCACTGGAATATCATCAAATGTATCACTCCAGTCAGTCAGCATACAGACCCCCAGGATTAGTCCTGTCAATTGTTTATAACAGTCACTTATAAATAGCTTATGAACTGTCACCCTCATACGTAAAGCAGTAGGTTTTTCCCTCTCTTTAGTTCCATTCACCTTTTTATCCTTGGAAAGTCTGAGAGTAGCAGTAATCTGACAAACTTTAAACAAAAAATTAATTTGCATTTTATTGCATGACATAAGTATTTGATACATCATTGCACCAACACTTGTTGCCTTCTCAAAAAGCTGCTTGCCTATTGTCCGAAAAGCAGAAATTAATATTTGGTACAGAAACCTTTGTTTGCAATTACAGAGATCATACGTTTCCTGTAGGTCTTGACCAGGTTTGCACACACTGCAGCAGGGATTTTGGCCCACTCCTCCATATAGACCTTCTCCAGATCCTTCAGGTTTCGGGGCTGTCGCTGGGCAATACGGACTTTCAGCTCCCCCCAAATATTTTCTATTGGGTTCAGGTCTGGAGACTGGCTAGGCCACTCCAGGACCTTGAGATGCTTCTTACGGATCCCCTCCTTTGTTGCCCTGGCTGTGTGTTTCGGGTCATTGTCATGCTGGAAGACCCAGCCACGACCCATCTTCAATGCTCTTACTGAGGGAAGGAGGTTGTTGGCCAAGATCTCGCGATACATGGCCAAATCCATCCTCCCCTCAAGACGGTGCAGTCGTCCTGTCCCATTTGCAGAAAAGCATCCCCAAAGAATGATTTTTCCTCCTCCATGCTTCACGGTTGGGATGGTGTTCTTGGGGTTGTACTCATCCTTCTTCTTCCTCCAAACACGGCGAGTGGAGTTTAGACCAAAAAGCACTATTTTTGTCTCATCAGACCACATGACCTTCTCCCATTCCTCCTCTGGATCATCCAGATGGTCATTGGCAAACTTCAGACGGGCCTGGACATGCGCTGGCTTGAGCAGGGGGACTTTGCATGCGCTGCAGGATTTTAATCCATGACAGCGTAGTGTGTTACTAATGGTTTTCTTTGAGACTGTGGTCCCAGCTCTCTTCAGGTCATTGACCAGGTCCTGCCATGTAGTTCTGGGCTGATCCCTCACCTTCCTCATGATCATTGATGCCCCACGAGGTGAGATCTTGCATGGAGCCCCAGACCGAGGGTGATTGACCGTCATCTTGAACTTCTTCCATTTTCTAATAATTGCACCAACACTTGTTGCCTTCTCACCAAGCTGCTTGCCTATTGTCCTGTAGCCCATCCCAGCCTTGTGCAGGTCTACAATTTTATCCCTGATGTCCTTACACTGCTCTCTGGTCTTTGCCATTGTGGAGAGGTTGGAGTCTGTTTGAGTGTGTGGACAGTGTCTTTTATACAGGTAACGAGTTCCAACAGGCGCAGTTAATACAGGTAATGAGTGGAGAACAGAAAAACTAACAGGTCTGTGAGAGCCGGAATTCTTACTGGTTGGTAGGTGATCAAATACCTATGTCATGCAATAAAATTCAAATTAATTACTTAAAAATCATACAATGTGATTTTCTGGATTTTTGTTTTAGATTCCGTCTCTCACAGTTGAAGTGTACCTATGATAAAAATTACAGACCTCTACATGCTTTGTAAGTAGGAAAACCTGCAAAATCAGCAGTGTATCAAATACTTGTTCTCCCCACTGTATCCTGTTATATTTAATGCATTCTCTAAGCACACCTCTCGTCAATGGCTATTTCCTAGGTCTGTCATTTCTAGTGTCTGATATAAATATTTATCCATGTTTTGGTTGAGTATTCTGTTGTGTTTTGGAAAGAGATTATTCTCAGTAGGACAAGGGAGTAATATTTTTCCCCCACCCCCTGTTGCAGTCCCTCTAGGGACCCTACCTTCCTCTTCCCAATTCTCACCTACTTCTGTCATCGTATGTCACAACAGTCACGTGTTACACTTTACCTCAATTTGATGTGTGAGATGCACGGACAAAACAAACAAAAGACCTGAAAACACGAAAACCTCACCCCCTCTCCCCTCCTCCATCTATCCACCCACTGCCCCTCTGCAATTGCAAATGTCACTTCCACCCAAAACTGATGGCCACCCTCTCTCGAAGAACAAACAAAAATCAAATGAGAACTCTGCTTCAAGCTTGTAATTCCATATCTCAAGTTTGCTGCTGGCAGCATAATGATTACCTTAAGAGGCTATGAAAATGGCAGGTTAATTCAAACTCCAAGTCTTTTTCTTCTCTTTTCTCCTCCTCCTCCTCCTGTCCTCCACCCTTCCTCCCCACACCAGGTGAGCTCTTCAATTCCTCCACTCGCCCCTGTCCTGTTTTTGTTGTCATTTATCCTTTTAGAAACTCTGTCCATCCCCGATCAGTGTGTTTCCTGTAAGGTTTGGAATAGCGTAATGGTGGGCTTGGAGAGAGGAACAATATCCCCACCCCACCCCAATCTCTGGAGTTCTCTGCCCCCAGAAGGAGCCTCCTCTCTGGTATTGTCATGCTGCTTGGAGGCTCCCCAGGAACACAGCAATGTTATTGGGATCCTCTGGAGTATTTGTATATGGGCCCCAGTTCCTCAGTCCTACTATCCTGCCCCACCACCTCCACAACTAACTTTACTATATAGGTTGGTGATACACATAATAAGTTCACAGTATTTACAATTCCAGCGCATTTGTAAATGACTTTTGAGAGACATGGATGAATTGGTCTAATTCTGATTGATGAGACTGTGCGAGCTGGTAGGAAAAATGTCACGTGGGAGAAAGATGCGGTTTTTGGACAAATGTGAAGTTTCACATGGATTTTTCACATGACTCAGACGCGTGGATTTCCTAGATTTCACATGTGAAATAAGTTTCACATCTGTGTTTTTGTAACTGCTGTTGTTAGATCCTGGGTCTCCCACGGGACCATTCAACCAAGACGGCCAACACTAGTTTTGAAGTCGCAGATGAGGCTACCTCATCACGTGACCATTAACGACTTATGACCGCTACACTTTCACATATTAATTTTCACATTTTAATATCAACTAGGGATGTCACATTTTTCAAAATTGTAGTCGTGTTTATTGCAGGATTTGCTGTGCTCACGATTAATCGCAAATTCAAATTTAGCTGTAAGTAATGGTTAGCAAAATCAGGTAAATTGATAAACACACTTTAACCTCAAAGTGAACTTGTTTTAACATCGCATTGTTGCTTTTAGCTGTATAAATTATGTTTTCAGTGTATTTTGAACATTTTCAGAAAATGCGATCAAAAAGTACACTAAAATTACAAAAAGTTAACTGATGAACTCTGACAGCGCTCATTTTAACATGTTAATAAGGAGATACAGATTGCTAGGTTCTCTGTTCTTTTCAGTGAGCTTCTACCAACGGTCATTGACCAATGTACGAAGAAGAGTGGCTCAGAAATATTAAATAATTATTTTTAACACACTTTAATTATTATACTCAAGTAGGCTAAGTTAACTTTTTAAATAATGGCATTACAGAATTTGCAATTGCACAAGTGGAAACATTGCTACTGCAATACCACCTTTTCACATGTGAGGAGAATAACTATTTCACCACCACGTGAACACATGGAGTTTTCTTACATTAAATTAGATGTTCACATATGAATGTTTTTCATATGGGAACTTGCAATTCCACATGTGAAAGTGAGATTTTCATATGTGGAGTTTTCTTACAAGTTAAACTGCATATCCGATTTTCACATGAGACACTTTTTAACATGTGAAACCGCAAATTTCATATGTGCAATTTGACATGTGTTTTTAACATTTGAAACAGCAAATGTTACTTTTTTTCTTTACATGTGCATAATATGTGCACGTCCATGTGTGTGTATGTGTCCACACATGCAGAGCTCTGGCCCAGTCCCATTGCCATGTAGTCCTGTGTGATGGATGACCGTGGTCAGCCACATTGTCTTACGTCAGATATTGCGTCGATTCCTCCTGCACTGATCTGTCTCGTATCTTGCAAAGGGTAATGGGATGGATCAAAAGTAGTTTGGCTACAATGTGCTGTCTAACATTCTAAAATATCACCTAGGTGACATCGTCTGCTGAATCCCATTTCTGCCTGAAAACAGTCTAAATTAATCTAAGCAAAAACAATAAATCTGTAAATAATGTTGATGTTTTTTGGGGTGAGGAAGTCTTAGTCGCTCTATTTACACCTAGCTAAGGAATTTTGGTCTTCACTGAGCAATATTTTGGAAGTTTAACAATGGTCACGAAAGCTAGCATAAATTTGTCCAACATAGCTTGCTAGCTGAGCCATTCACTCAAACAATGCTGCTAACCAACCAGCTGTGTACCAGCTGCACACACAATGTTAAATGCTTCCAACAAAAGCTAACTAGCAAGCTACTGTAGTAGTGCTAATGCTAACATTATTATGAGTTTTCATGAAGCAGCCCCCTAAGGCCCTCCCATAATGCTGGCCCTGTAGCTAACTAGCTATGTGAGATGTAAATGATGGCTAGCTACAACAGGTAATCATCTGATCAAGTCACTGTACTGGCACAGACCTTTTGCAGGAGATAGCCACCGCTTTGTTTACATTTTCTCACAATTGCAAACTATTATATCACTGTCACAATGTTTGGGGAAATTACATTTTTTACATGAATTCCACGTCCTACAAGACAGATCGGTTGAGGGACGAGCGGTGCGTAGGAGTGACGCCATCTGACGTTAGACAATGTGGTCACCCATGGCCTATAAGCCCCTATGGCTCCATCTCTCCTCCACTCCATCTCTCCATCTCATATTGTCCTTGTCCACAGTGACAATGGGCCACTGGTGGGTGTGATACTCATCACCTGGTAGCCCAGACTGATCCGTAGGAAAACGCCACTCACCCCTCTCCTAAACACCAGCGGGCAAGGGGTGTGTGTGTTTGGACAATGGCCGTGTGTCAGACATGGTTGTAATTGAGACCCATTCACACTGCTCCACAGCAAAAGGAGTAATGGCATTCAGATTAAGAATGAGAACATAAATAAAAGGTTCTTGATTTTTACATGGTTGGCATTCCGTCAACTCAGTCGTTTTCGCTTTGTTTTTGTTTATGGGAAATTGAATACAGTCGAGTAAAGCACTCTTTTTAATATATTTTTCTCCTTGCCTCTCTGTCACTGACCCTCACCCGTAACACCAATCAATTTCTCACAAAGTTCCTTTTTACTGGCACCTGGAAAATACAGCAAAGTCAGAAATGCTGTTACCTTCCCTCATATCTATTTAGCTACACTAACCCCATTGCCTCATTGTACGACCCCTGACCTCTTCACTCATGTGTTGTATTAAATTTTATTCTAGAGGCAGAGGACTGCAAAATGTATTGTAATAGGGCAAAACATAGCATGTGCTAAATGTTGCCAATATTAATATCAACATTAGCATTGGATGCAAGGAACAAATACAGTCCACAAAAGAGTCAGTAGAGACTGTGTGTTGTGAGTAGTTAGTGTCGATAACACATATCTGCTTGGGACTGTCACTGGCCTCCTATGTGTTAAGTGTGAAAAGGGTGTGTGTGGTGTGTGTCAAGTGTGGGTCTTTTTCTGGGTTTTTGTTCTGAATCTCCCTGTGAGTGTGTGTGTGTGTGTGTATCAAGGGTTGGAACCGGTTCAGGGAACAGAACTGAAAACCGGAAAATAACTACATTATTTGATGAACCCGAACCGAAAACGAAAGTGATCTATACTGTTCCGTAACATAACCGTTATTTTAAAAGCACGAGAACCGGTTAATAGCGTTCTTTTACATTGCAAGCATTTTTTTTTTCAGTCACACAAAAATCTCAAAAAAGTGCCCATGCAAAGACTTCACTCTGTCTCTCAGAAACTTATGTCGTGTTCACATGCTAGTCAGAACTCACGTTTTTTAAACTTGCTAACTGGTTGAATGCGGCACGTGTATAACTACAACCAGTTAGCAAGTAGAACATTACAGAGTTCCGACTAGCACGTGAACGCGACATTATTCCAGCGTCTGCCTGCCAGCTGGAAATCTTTGCCAGTGGGTGTAATGTGTGTGTAGGGTTCCTGCTCCTCCCCTCTGAAGCATAGGTTGCTGTAGCCTACTGATGACGTTACAAGCATAATGCAGAAATTAGAGAGAGAGTTGTTTAATTAGAGAAGAATGGATTGATGCTATAGTTATCACGTTTGACACTGGATTTATTAACTACAAAAAGGTAAGACGTGTTTTTCATTCTAGTGCTGCTCTGCACACCCAAGCTCTGGTCCAACGTTAAACCGTATGAAGTTCAAAGGCATTCAAAGTTCCTCCATAGAAGCCGCTCCTCCGTAGGTATAATTATGTGGGCCTAATTCAGATAATGCATGTCATAAGATGCCCAGCACTTCAAGGCAAGCTTCCTCCATCCTCACTCGCTCTCTCCTCACCCTTAAAATTTCAGTTGCATCTCGCGCCCTACACTGTGACTGGCGGCACAGTGTGTGTGTTTGTCTTTCATTATGATGAAACCATGCTGTTATGGCAAAATACAATTTGTGCTTAACAACTTTCCTATACAGATTAAATCGCTTATCCACTCCACAGCAAGCTGCTCTATCCGCAATGATTGTTGAAGTAATTCAATGTCGAGCTAAATGTAAAAAAATATATAGATTTCAGAGGTTTAAAAAGGAACAGAAAGGAATGATATCAACCGGTACTTTTTTGGGGTTCAAACCGGTTCAAAACTTTATTTTGCTGGTCGGAAAATCAAGTGTGTGTTTTTATATGTGTGTGTGCGCATCCCTGTGTGTTATTCTGTGTTTTGTCTCTGTATCTCCCTGTGTGTGTGTGTGTGTGTTTGTGTGTGTGTGTGTGTGTGTGTGTGTGTGTGTGTGTGTGTGTTTGTGCGTGCATCCCTGTCACCAAATGTTTTCCTGTGTTTTGTCTCTCTATCTCCCTGTGTGTGTCTGGGGCAGCTCTGTTGTTGTGGACGTGACAGCTCCCCTCCTGTCCCTCCGTGTGTTGGGCCTGGCAGATGTAGAGGTGTTGCCACATTTATTAATTGTTTACACTCACCTGTCTACGTGTTTGCCTGTTTGCCATGGTCCCTCTGAGCCATGGGGACCGGGCTGAGAACGGAGGACAGGAGAGGGGTGAAGGGGGCAGGAGAGAGAGGTGAGGAGAGGGCTGAGGATGGGGCTAGAGGGGTGATATGGAGCCGGAGAGCGGTGAGTGGGGAGATGAAATAGGTGAGGAGGGGAGATGAGAGTGAGGGGGGAACAATAAGGGGAGACAATATAGAAGTGAGGGAGAAGGAGAGGGGTAAGGGGGGACAGGATTGAGAGACATGAGATGAGAGGGGTGAGAGGGGAGGTAGCAGGCTAGCAAGGAGTCACAGGATGGGCTGCGATATCTTCAGGCGTGTGTCTGAACAACAGTGTTGTCATGTTAAAACACAGATCACATGTAGCAGGGGTCTGTCATGCCCTGCTGCTCCCAAGTCGCTTTACTTTGTCTGACTGCCTGTGTGCGTGTTTGTGTCTGTGTATGTGTGTAGAGACAGAGCGGGGGAAAAGAGAGAGAGAGAGACCCTCAGACCAAAATGTTGAAAATGCCCTTTTGTACACGAGAAGTGTTTTCGGTGCTTTTAGTGTTTTAGAAAATTGAGAGTATTTTTTGCAACTTCCTGGTCCTGCTGGGTAAATTAGCATCTTAATGAGCGTGTTGTTTACCCAAAAATGAGAGGGGGGCTCATTTCTCCTAGTCATGCGATATTTAGATGTGTAATTACATTTTGAAAAGAAAATAGCCGTCAGTGATTGCATTAATCTAGCTGCTTGTGAAGGAGTTTTTGACCCGGGTGTGGTGATATTGTAGTTGCCTAGGAACATAATCAGAATACCACATGGATAGCCTAGTAGTTCAATGGTTGGTTAAAATTAGACTCTCCACTTTAGAAGGAAGAATATATTGCAATGCTTATGATATGATATTTATCAATAATATTTCTGAGATGTACAGCGCCCTCCGTAATTATTGGGACAATTAATCATTTTTTCTTCATTTGGCTGTAAACTCCAAAAGTTTGGATTTTAAATATGAATATGAGGTTAAAATGCAGACTGTCTGTTTTAATTTGAGGGTATTTTCATCCATAACGGGTGAACCATTTAGAAATTACAGCACCTTTTGTACATAGTCCAGCCATTTTAAGGCACCAAAAGTATTGGGACAAATTCAGTTATGTTTATTAAAGTAGCAAAAAGTTAAGTATTTGGTCCCATATTCATAGCACGCAATGACTACATCAAGCATGTCACTCTACAAATATGTCGGATGCATTTGCTGTTTGTTTTGGTTGTGTTTCAGATTATTTTGTGCCCAATAGAAATTAATGGTAAATAATGTATTGTGTCATTTTGGAGTCACTTTTATTGTAAACAAGAATAGAAAATGTTTCTGTACACTTCTACAGTAATGTGAATGCTACCACGATTACGGATAATCCTGAATGAATCGTGAATAATGATGATTGAGAAAGTTACAGACGCACAAATATCATACCCCTCCCAAAAATATATTCATTCAGGATGATCCGTAACCATGGTAGCAGCCACATTACTCAAGAAGTGTTTAGAAACATTTTCTATTCTTATTTACAATAAAAGTGACTCCAAAATTACACAGTACATTATTTACCATTATTTACATTCATTACAGAATTCACAACACACTAAGTGTGTGCCCCCCAGGCCCATACTCCACTACCACATACCACAAAATCCATGTGTATGTGTGTGTATAGTGCGTATGTTATCATGTGTGTGTATGGAAGTGTCTGTGCCTATGTTTGTGTTGCTTCACAGTCAACACTGTTCCATAAGTTGTATTTGTATCTGTTTAAAAAAAAATCTGATTCTACTTCTTGCATCAGTTACCTGATGTGGAATAGAGTTCCATGTAGTCATGGATCTATGTAGTACTGTGCGCCTCCCATAGTCTGTTCTGGACTTGGGGACTGTGAAGAGACCTCTGGTGGCATGTTGTGTGGGGTATGCATGGGTGTCTGAGCTGTGTGCTAGTCGTTTAAACAGACAGCTCGGTGCTTTCAACATGTCAATACCTCTCACAAATACAAGTAGTGATGAAGTCAATCTCTCCTCTACTCTGTGTACAGCCAAGGGCCAGCCGTGCTGCCCTGTTCTGAGCCAATTGCAATTTTCCTATGTCCCTCTTTGTGGCACCTGACCACACGACTGAACAGTAGTCCAGGTGCGACAAACCTGTAGGACCTGCCTTGTAATAAATTATGTGGAAATTTAGCAACTTGAGGTGACTAAACTGCTTGGAGTAACACTGGAACTGTCATGATCAAAACATATTGATACAACAGTAGCTAAGATGTGGAGAAGTCTGTCGATAATAAAGCGCTACTATACCTTCTTAACAGCCTTATCAACAAGGCAGGTCCTAAAGGCTTTAGTTTTGTCGCACCTGGACTACTGTTCAGTCGTGTGGTCAGGTGCCACAAAGAGGGACTTAGAAAAATTGCAATTGGCTCAGAACATGGCAGCACGGCTGGCCCTTGGATGTACACAGAGAGCAAACATTAATAATATGCATGTCAATCTCTCCAGGCTCAAAGTAGAGGAGAGATTGACTTCATCACTACTTGTATTTGTGAGAGGTATTGACATGTTGAAAGCACCGACCTGTCGGTTTAAATGACTAGCACACAGCTCAGACACTCATGTATACCCCACAAGACATGCCACCAGAGGTCTCTTCACAGTCCCCAAGTCCAGAACAGACTATGGGAGGTGCACAGTACTACATAGAGCCATGACTACATTGAACTCTATTCCACATCAGGTAACTGCTGCAAGCAGTAGAATCAGGTTTAAAAAACAGACCTTATGGAACAGCAAGGACTGTGAAGCAACACAAACATAGGCACAGACATATGCATACACACACCATAACATACGCACTATACACACACATACACATGGATCTTGTGTTGTAGATATGTGGTAGTGGAGTATGGGCCTGAGGGCACACACTTAGTGTGTGGTGAATTCTGTAATGAATGTATTGTAATGTTTTTAAAATTGTATAACTGCCTTAATTTTGCCTGACCCCAGGAAGAGTAGCTGCTGCCTTGGCAACAGCTAATGGGGATCCATAATAAATATAAATACATACAAAACACTGCTTTCAAGCACATTTCTGCAGCATTAGTAAAGATGTGATTAATACATGTTGATGATTTCATTCCTGTGCTCTTTGTAACTACCCTGGTAGGTTGACTGATACACCTGAATCAGGTTGCAGGGACTGGTTAAAGTTTGAAGCTTTTTATTGAGTGGAAAGCTTGATGAAAGCCAGTCAATATTTAAATCACCCAGAAAATATACTTCTCAGTTGATATCACATACATTACCAAGCATTTCACACATGTAATCCAGATACTGACTGTTAGCACTTGGTGGTCTATAGCAGCTTCCCACAAGAATGGCCTTTAGGTGAGGCAGATGAACCTGTAGCCATATTACTTCAACAGTATTTAACATGATATCCTCTCTAATCTTTACAGGAATGTGGTTCTGAATATAACAGCAACATCTCCACCACTGGCATTTCTGTGTTTTCTGTAAATGTTATAACCTTGTATTGCTACCACTGTATCATCAAAGGTATTGTCTAAGTGAGATTCAGAGATAGTCAGAATATGAATGTCATCTGTTACTAGCAAGTTATTATTTTCATGAACCTTGTTTCTTAAGCTACAAATGTTAACGTTAACTATTTTGAGCACTTTTCTGGGATGCTTGCTTGTTTTCATTGCTTTACTGGGAAGCTTAGCAGAAGTAGATATTCTCATGTTATTTATGTTCGTGCAGGGTGAGCTGCACACAGTGGACTTCCTACTAGGAAGCTTCAGTGCTAACAGCATAAATCTGGTTCTGTCACAAGCCGGGCTAGAACTCCGGTCTCAAATGTGTAGAGCTGGGGGTACTACCCCTTAGCCACAGAGGAGATGTTGTAGGACCCAAATGAAACACCCCAGGCAATACTCCAGGTAAGTAGATTTAATGTTCCAAAACAGGAGGCAAAACAAAACAACTCCCCGAGGGGAGAAAAACAAACTAAAGATAACTTAGAATAACTTACTAGGACTGATACGGTGGGACAAAGCAGGAGACACATAGACAGGACGCAATAACCAAGTGAGAAACAAGGGGAAAACACACAGCTAAAATACTCAAGGGGAAACAAGGCACAGGTGACATAGATAAGCTAATTAGGACACACAGCTGACCTCTAGAGGCCAGGAGACAAACAGGGGAAGCAGGAAGCTGACAGGACCCCCTCCTCTAGGAACGACTCCTGACGTTCCTTCCAGAACACCCTGGCCCCAGGGTGCGAAAATCTCGGATCAACCCTGGGTCCAGGATGTCCCTGGCCGGAACCCAGGAGCGCTCCTCTGGCCCGTAGCCCTCCCAGTCCACCAGATACTGCAGAGAGTTCTGGACCCTCCGGGAGTCCAGTATCCGGCGGACTGTGTAGGCTGGCTGGCCGTCTATGATCCTGGGAGGTGGCGGGGGTCTGTGTGGGGGGCAAAAGGAGAAGACAAGACAGGTTTAAGGAGTGAAACATGGAAAGTGGGGTTAACTCTAAGGGAGCGAGGCAGAACTAAACGATACGACACAGGGTTAACCTTTCTAGAAATGCGGAAAGGGCCGATGTATCTCTGGGAAAGCTTCTTGGATTCGACCCGGAGGGGCAAGTTCTTAGTGGCCAACCAAACTCTCTGACCAGCTCGGAAACTAGGGGCCGTCCGGGCGGTGGCGATTAGCCTGACTTTGGTATCTCTGGGAGGTCCGAAGGAGGGTACACCTGGCCTTCTTCCAGGTCCGCCTACAGCGTTGGACAAAGCGCTGGGCCGAGGGAACACCAACTTGCGCCTCTTCCTCTGGAAACAAAGGAGGGTTGTAACCGAACTGGCATTCGAAGGGGACAATCCGGTGGCTGAGGACTGGAGGGTGTTGTGGGCATATTCAGCCCAAATAATATAGGTGGCCCAAGACGTGGGATTACTGGCCGCCATACACCGCAGGGTGGTCTCCAGATCCTGATTAATCCGTTCCGTTTGGCCATTAGACTCTGGATGGAATCCTGACGATAGGCTGGCTGTGGCCCCAATAAGCCTGCAGAAGGCCCCCAAAACCGGGACGAGATTGGGGACCTCGGTCAGAGACCACGTCCAGGGGAATGCCAAATATCCGGAAGACATAGTTCATGAGGAGCTCCGCAGTCTCCTTAGCCGAGGGCAGCTTGGGCAGGGGAATAAACCGGGCAGCCTTAGAGAAACGGTCTACCACCACCAGGATGACGGTGTTGCCCTGGGATAGAGGAAGTCCCGTAACAAAGTCCAGAGAAAGGTGTGACCATGGCCTTCGAGGAACAGGTAAGGGATGGAGCAGTCCCTGGGGTCGCTGGCGTGTCGACTTTCCCTGGTTGCACACAGGGCAGGCCTCAACAAAGACCTGCACGTCCTTCTTGATGGACGGCCACCAAAACCGCCGTCGGAGGAACTCCAGTGTGCGAGCACTGCCAGGATGGCATGTCAAGGGCGACTCTTGACCCCACTGCAAGACGCGGGCCCGAACCGAGAGAGGAACGAACAGGCGACCGGCAGGACCACCGCCTGGATCGGGCTCATGGGCAAGAGCTTCTCGTACCCCTCTTTCTAGTTCCCACTGAAGAGGTGCGACGATCCTAGACCTCGGAATAATCGATGCCAAGGGCTTCTCTTGTACCTCGGGAGAATAGACTCGAGACAGAGCATCCGGCTTGACGTTCTTGGTGCCAGGTCGGTAAGTCAGGATGAACTGGAATCGATTAAAGAAAAGGGACCATCGTGCTTGCCGAGGGTTCATCCGCTTAGCCTGTTGGAGATATTCCAGGTTCTTGTGGTCTGTGAGAACCTGGAAAGGGTGCTGAGCCCCCTCAAGCCAATGGCGCCACTCTTCCAAGGCCAGTTTAACCGCAAGCAACTCTAGATCCCCCACGTGGTAGTTGCGCTCGGCCTCAGACAGGCGGCGAGACATGAAGGCACAAGGGTGTAATCTCCCATCCGCACCCCTCTGTGACAGGACGGCTCCCACCCCCACCTCTGAGGCGTCCACCTCCACCACGAAAGGTCTCTCTGGGTCAGGGGTCACCAGAATCGGAGCAGAAGTGAAGCGGCGCTTGAGATCCTCGAAGGCCCCTGCTGCTTCCGGACCCCAGTGAATCTTGGTCCCTCCTCCCTTGGTAAGCGTCGTCAAGGGGGCTACCACCGAGCTGAAATTCTTGATGAACTTCCGATAGAAGTTAGAAAAGCCAATGAACCGTTGAACCTCCTTGACCGTGGCAGGTGTGGGCCAATCGTGGACCGCCTTGACCTTCTTGGGATCCATCTCTAGGTGCCCGGGAGTGACAATAAACCCGAGAAACTGAGTCTGAGAAACATGAAATTCACACTTCTCAGGCTTAACGTAGAGGTGATTGTCAAGGAGCCTCTGGAGAACCCGGCTAACATGCCCCTCATGCTCCTTCAGTGACCTCGAGAAGATGAGGATATCGTCCAGGTACACGAAGACGAACAGATTAAGCATATCCCGGAGAACATCATTAATCAGGGCTTGGAATACTGCGGGGGCATTGGTGAGCCCGAACGGCATCACCCGATATTCATAGTGTCCCGTGGGCGTGTTGAACGCCGTCTTCCATTCGTCTCCTGGCCGGATCCGCACGAGATGGTAAGCATTGCGGAGATCCAGCTTAGTAAAAATGGAAGCCCCTTGAAGCAGCTCAAAAGCAGTGGCCATGAGAGGAAGAGGGTATCGATTCCGAACCGTGATCTTGTTGAGTCCCCGGTAATCAATACAAGGCCTCAGACCCCGTCTTTCTTTTCAACAAAAGAAGCCCGCCCCAGCCGGGAAGTAGAGGCATAGATGAGGCCGGCTGCCAAGGACTCCTTAATGTAGGTGTCCATAGCTGCGTGCTCGGGGAGGACAAGGAAAAGATCCGACCTCTAGGAGGGCAGCACCCAGGGAGTAGATCAATGGCACAGTCATAAGTGCGATGAGGCGGTAAGGCAGTAGCCCGGGCCTTGCTGAACACTGCTTTGAACCGATGGTAAACACTGGGGACTCGGGAGACGTCAACAGACTCTTGAAACTGGGTACTAGGGGCTGAGGAACTCTGAAGCATGCAGGTGAGTTGGCAAGTGGGACCCCAGCTAAGAATGGTGCCAGTAGGCCAGTCGATCTGGGGATTATGTCTGCATAGCCAAGGGTGACCCAGGATAATAGGATACTCGGGAGAGTCAATGAGATAGAAGGTCTCCCTCCTGCTGGTGTTGAGAGATGGTAAGTCGCAGGGACTGAGTCGCCTCAGTAACTTTTCCTGGTTCCAGAGGTCTGCCATCTAAGGCTGTAACTGCCTGGGGTTGAGGAAGTAGTTGGGTAGGGATCTTAAGTTCCTTAGCCAAGGTTACATCCATAAAATCACCTGCGGCACCGGAATCGATCATAGCCTGGACCCGATGCTGGTGGCCCTCCCAGGACAGAGTGGCTGGAATAGCTAGGACCGCGTTAGTAGGAGGAGCTCTAATTTTCCCCATCACAACCCTCCTGTAGCTGGGCGGGGACAGGCGTTTCCCAGCTCGGGGCAAGTGGAGCGGAAGTGGCCGGCAACCCCGCAGTAGAGGCACCGACGCTCCCTCATGCGACGTTCCCTTTCGTTGGAAGAAAGCCTGGAACGGCCTAACTGCATGCTCTCCGGGGAATCCTGGGGCAGTTCAGGAGCCGGGGCAGCTCTGAATGACGGAGTCCAAACAGGAGAAACAGAGCTGCTCAGAGGAACTTGGGACTGAGACACCTGACGGCGAGCCGTTCTCCGCTCTCTTAGACGATTGTCCAGGCGGATGGCCAAGGCTATGAGGGACTCGAGATCTTCAGCTGGTTCACGGGTGGCTAACTCATCTTGAAGGGGCTCAGATAACCCTCCCTGAAAGCAGACCCTCAGCGCTTCATCATTCCATCCGCTCCTTGCTGCTATGGTTCGGAACTCAATGGCAAAATCTGCCGTGCTTCGGGGCCCTGACGGAGAGACAGTAGGCGCTTGGAAGCCTCCCGCCCACTGACAGGATGATCGAACACCCGCTTGAACTCTTCTACAAATGCAGCGTGGGAGTCACAACAGGCCTCCTGGGACTGCCACACCGCAGAGGCCCAGGCGAGCGCCTTGTCTGAAAGAAGGGTAATGAGGTAGGCAATCTTGGAACGGTCTGTGGGAAAACTTGAGGGTTGGAGCTCGAAGGTGAGGGAGCATTGGGTGAGGGAAACCCTGACAAGAGCTTGGATCCCCAGAAAAGGGCTTGGGAGGTGGTAGTCGGGGCTCCGCCAACCGAGAAGGCCTGTCGTCACTGGGAGGTGACCGGGGGAAGGAGGAGAACCAAGGAGGCGTTCAAAGAGCTGGTGAAGGGAACTCATCATTTCGGCCAGGAGTTGAGAATGTCTAGCCATCAGCTCCTCTTGTCGGCTGAGAACGGCTTCATGGCGCTGGAAAGAAGCCTCATGTCGAATGATCACCGCCAACAGGTCCTGGGAACTGAGTGTTTCTGGGTCCATGATTGACTTGGTTATTCTGTCACAAGCCGGGCTAGAACTCCGGTCTCAAATGTGTAGAGCTGG
Source organism: Coregonus clupeaformis (assembly GCF_020615455.1). NCBI lineage: Eukaryota > Metazoa > Chordata > Actinopteri > Salmoniformes > Salmonidae > Coregonus > Coregonus clupeaformis. The sequence goes on along the minus strand of NC_059231.1, from coordinate 29,723,070 downwards.
GGGTACTACCCCTTAGCCACAGAGGAGATGTTGTAGGACCCAAATGAAACACCCCAGGCAATACTCCAGGTAAGTAGATTTAATGTTCCAAAACAGGAGGCAAAACAAAACAACTCCCCGAGGGGAGAAAAACAAACTAAAGATAACTTAGAATAACTTACTAGGACTGATACGGTGGGACAAAGCAGGAGACACATAGACAGGACGCAATAACCAAGTGAGAAACAAGGGGAAAACACACAGCTAAAATACTCAAGGGGAAACAAGGCACAGGTGACATAGATAAGCTAATTAGGACACATGAGGAAAAACTAAGGCAAAGGGGAACACAGCTGACCTCTAGAGGCCAGGAGACAAACAGGGGAAGCAGGAAGCTGACAGGTTCATAGACACATGATTGCTGCATACAATAGCTGTAGGGTCAGCAGAGGTATTCAGGGCAGTTAGAGGGACATAAACTAGGTTACTTACATTGTCTACCAATACCCCTGGTATAATGTACATTTGCTAAAGCATTATGATGACTCAGTGACACAATGGTAGGGATTAACTGAGCTGGGCTTGGGTCATTGATAAGTCATTGTCTCAACGCAGCCTTATAATGCTGTGAAAGGATCCAGGAACCCAAATGATTTGGGTGGATCCCATCCTCCTTATAAAACATGTTTTGTTTCCAAAAGATATCGATCGAAATTGTCAACAAAAATTACACCCATTGAGCTACAATAATCACGTAGCAAGTTGTGAAGAGAAATAATCCTGCTAAAGCATTAAATGCCACGATTCAGAGAGGGCACAGGGCCAGATGTGATGGGTATTTTATTAGTGTCTAGCAGAGAGTCAATCAGCTCTTTGAAATACAGTTTCAACTGTTCAGAGCTGCCCTTCATAATGTCATTAAACCCACATGGACTACAATAGAGTCGATGTCCATGTCCTGGCGTAGTACATTCGGGAGCAGCTTAGTAATGACATTTACTCGTGCTCTGGGATAGGACATTGTTTCACACCAGGAACAGTCACATTTCTTATAATGGAGCTGCCCAAAATCACGGCTGGCGAGAAGTACGAGGAAATCCGCCCACTCCCACGCTTCACAGGATGGTGCAGGCCTCCAACAGATGGAGAAGGTTGCCGACGTCGACTCGTAGGGGAAGGAGTAGGAAAAGGCACAGCGGCCGCAGACACAGGTACCCCCAGCGATGAAGGTGCAGGAAGATCAGGCTCCAGGGCGTCGAAACTATTCGTTGTTTGTATCCGCTTCGGGCCTCTCGTTGGGAGTGTAGGCTGCTTTGCGGCAGGCCGCTGTCTTCGGCTTCCACGGCTCGTGACATGCGACCATCGTTGATTGCCATGCTCCTCTTGCTGTGCTCCTTCGACTCTGCTATCAGATGGGGAGGAGAGGCAGGAGATGGCTCCCCTGGTGAACGAACTCCAGGCAACACCGGTCAGTTGGATAGCAACAAACGACAAGACGGAGATGCATCCAACATGCGCGATGCCATCCAGCCACCGGCGTAGAAAAGGTAAACATTCCACTCTGCATTTTCCCCAGTTTCTTACATAGGCTGGCGACCTGTAGTTGTCTCTACATCACTATCAGGAAGTCTGAATCAGTGCCACTGAGTCTAAATCAGTACCAGTTCATTCAAATCTGTTCTAATCAGTCTAAATCAGTGTCAGCAAGTCTAAATCAGTGTCAGCGAGTCTAAATCAGTGTTAGTGAGTCTTTCATAAATGTAGAAAATCCGCAATCAAAATATACGTACTACCACAGCTACCATGTTATTTTTAAGAAGCTTATTTGATTTTGAGTTCTGACACATAAAGTTTGTATGTGAAAACTATTTCTAAGATGCATACTTTGCATAGTTTTTCCGAACTCACTTCACTCCCTCAAAATAGAGAGGCTCACGCTGCTGGTGCTAGCTCATGCGCAGATCAAATACACAGCTGGAACTCCGATTTAGGTGATTACATGTCCTAATAATTCGAAAGATTGCTCAGAAATCCAGGTGTTTTAATTGGCGTATGCTTACTTCGATTATGACCTTAAGAAAAGCTGAGTAGGGTGTTTACATGACTAATGCTATACTCGGCCTACTGCCATAATCAGTTAAATATTGAATTATTAGTGTGGATGGAAATGTACTCATTTACATTTTTACATTTTTAGTCATTTAGCAGACGCTCTTATCCAGAGCGACTTACAGTTAGTGAGTGCATACATTATTATTTTTTCATACTGGCCCCCCGTGGGAATCGAACCCACAACCCTGGCGTTGCAAACACCATGCTCTACCAATTGAGCTACATCCCTGCCGGCCATTCCCTCCCCTACCCTGGGCCAATTGTGCGCCGCCCCATGGGTCTCCCGTTCGCGGCCGGCCAAGACAGAGCCTGGATTCGAACCAGGATCTCTAGTGGCACAGCTAGCACTGCGATGCAGTGCCTTAGACCACTGCGCCACTCATTGAGAATATCAATCAATCAATTTTATTTTATATAGCCCTTCTTACATCAGCTAATATCTCGAAGTGCTGTACAGAAACCCAGCCTAAAACCCCAAACAGCTAGTAATGCAGGTGTAGAAGCACGGTGGCTAGGAAAAACTCCCTAGAAAGGCAAAACCTAGGAAGAAACCTAGAGAGGAACCAGGCTATGAGGGGTGGCCAGTCCTCTTCTGGCTGTGCCGGGTGGAGATTATAACAGAACCATGCCAAGATGTTCAAAAATGTTCATAAGTGACAAGCATGGTCAAATAATAATCAGGAATAAATCTCAGTTGGCTTTTCATAGCCGATCATTAGAGTTTAAAACAGCAGGTCTGGGACAGGTAGGGGGTTCCATAACCGCAGGCAGAACAGTTTAAACTGGAATAGCAGCAAGGCCAGGCGGACTGGGGACAGCAAGGAGTCACCACGGCCGGTAGTCCCGACGTATGGTCCTAGGGCTCAGGTCTCTCAGTTGGCTTTTCATAGCCGATCATTTAGAGTTGAAAACAGCAGGTCTGGGACAGGTAGGGGTTTCGTAGCCGCAGGCAGAACAGTTGAAACTGGAATAGCAGCAAGGCCAGGCGGACTGGGGACAGCAAGGTGTCATCATGCCCGGTAGTCCTGACGTATGGTCCTAGGGCTCAGGTTCTCAGAGAGAAAGAGAGAACGAGAGAATTAGAGAGAGCATACTTAAATTCACACAGGACACTGGATAAGACAGGAGAAGTACTCCAGGTATAACCAACTAACCCCAGCCCCCGACACATAAACTACTGCAGCATAAATACTGGAGGCTGAGACAGGAGCGGTCCGGAGACACTGTGGCCCCATCCGAAGAAACCCCCGGACAGGGCCAAACAGGAAGGATATAACCCCACCCACTCCGCCAAAGCACAGCCCCCCGCACCACTAGAGGGATATCCCCAACCACCAACTTACAATCCTGAGACAAGGCCGAGTATAGCCCACAGAGGTCTCCACCACAGCACAAACCAAGGGGGGGCGCCAACCCAGACAGGAAGATCACGTCAGTAACTCAACCCACTCAAGTGACGCACCCCTCCCAGGGACGGCATGAAAGAGCACCAGCAAGCCAGTGACTCAGCCCCTGCAACAGGGTTAGAGGCAGAGAACCCCAGTGGAGAGGGGAACCGGCCCGGCAGAGACAGCAAGGGCTGTTCGTTGCTCCAGCCTTTCCGTTCACCTTCACACTCCTGGGCCAGACTACACTCAATCATATGACCTACTGAAGAGATAAGTCTTCAGTAAAGACTTAAAGGTTGAGACCGAGTCTGCGTCTCTCACATGGGTAGGCAGACTGTTCCATAAAAATGGAGATCTATAGGAGAAAGCCCTGCCTCCCGCTGTTTGCTTAGAAATTCTAGGGACAATTAGGAGGCCTGCGTCTTGTGACCGTAGCGTACGTATTGGTATGTACGGCAGGACCAACTCGGAAAGATAGGTAGGAGCAAGCCCATGTAACGCTTTATAGGTTAACAGTAAAACCTTGAAATCAGCCCTTGCCTTAACAGGAAGCCAGTGTAGGGAAGCTAGCACTGGAGTAATATGATCAAATTTCTTGGTTCTAGTCAGGATTCTAGCAGCCGTATTTAGCACTAACTGAAGTTTATTTAGTGCTTTATCCGGGTAGCCGGAAAATAGAGCATTGCAGTAGTCTAATCTAGAAGTAACAAATGCATGGATTAATTTTTCTGCATCATTTTTGGACAGAAAATTTCTGATTTTTGCAATGTTACGTAGATGGAAAAAAGCTGTCCTTGAAACAGTCTTGATATGTTCGTCAAAAGAGAGATCAGGGTCAAGAGTAACGCCTAGGTCCTTCACAGTTTTATTTGAGACGACTTTACAACCATCAAGATGAATTGTCAGATTTAACAGAAGATCTCTTTGTTTCTTGGGACCTAGTACAAGCATCTCTGTTTTGTCCGAGTTTAAAAGTAAAAAGTTTTCAGCCATCCACTTCCTTATGTCTGAAACACAGGCTTCTAGCGAGGGCAATTTTGGGGCTTCACCATGCTTCATTGAAATGTACAGCTGTGTGTCATCCGCATAGCAGTGAAAGTTAACATTATGTTTTCGAATAACATCCCCAAGAGGTAAAATATATAGTGAAAACAATAGTGGTCCTAAAACGGAACCTTGAGGAACACCGAAATGTACAGTTGATTTGTCGGAGGACAGACCATTCACAGAGACAAACTGATATCTTTCCGACAGGTAGGATCTAAACCAGGCCAGAACTTGTCCGTGTAGACCAATTTGGGTTTCCAGTCTCTCCAAAAGAATGTGGTGATCGATGGTGTCAAAGGCAGCACTAAGGTCTAGTAGCACGAGGACAGATGCAGAGCCTCGGTCTGACGCCATTAAAAGGTCATTTACCACCTTCACAAGTGCAGTCTCAGTGCTATGATGGGGTCTAAAACCAGACTGAAGCATTTCGTATACATTGTTTGTCTTCAGAAAGGCAGTGAGTTGCTGCGCAACAGCTTTTTCTAAAATTTTTGAGAGGAATGGAAGATTCGATATAGGCCGATAGTTTTTTATATTTTCCGGGTCAAGGTTTGGCTTTTTCAAGAGAGGCTTTATCACTGCCACTTTTAGTGAGTTTGGTACACATCCGGTGGATAGAGAGCTGTTTATTATGTTCAACATAGGAGGGCCAAGCACAGGAAGCAGCTCCTTCAGCAGTTTAGTAGGAATAGGATCCAGTATGCAGCTTGAAGGTTTAGAGGCCATGATTATTTTCATCATTGTGTCAAGAGATATAGTACTAAAACACTTAAGTGTCTCTCCCGATCCCAGGCCCTCGCAGAGTCTGTGCAGATCCAGGACAGCTAAGCCCTGGAGGAATACGCAGATTCAAAGAGGAGTCCGTAATTTGCTTTCTAATGGTCATGATCTTTTCCTCAAAGAAGTTCATGAATTTATCACTGCTGAAGTGAAAACCATCCTCTCTTGGGGAATGCTGCTTTTTAGTTAGCTTTGCAACAGTATCAAAAAGAAATTTTGGATTGTTCTTATTTTCCTCGATTAATTTGGAAAAGTAGGATGATCGAGCAGCAGTGAGGGCTCTTCGGTACTGCACGGTACTGTCTTTCCAAGCTAGTCGGAAGACTTCCAGTTTGGTGTGGCGCCATTTCCGTTCCAATTTCCTGGAAGCTTGCTTCAAAGCTCGGGTATTTTCTGTATACCAGGGAGCTAGTTTCTTATGACAAATGTTTTTCGTTTTTAGGGGTGCAACTGCATCTAGGGTATTGCGCAAGGTTAAATTGAGTTCCTCAGTTAAGTGGTTAACTGATTTTTGTCCTCTGACGTCCTTGGGTAGGCAGAAGGAGTCTGGAAGGGCATCAATGAATTTTTGTGTTGTCTGAGAATTTATAGCACGACTTTTGATGCTCCTTGGTTGGGGTCTGAGCAGATTATTTGTTGCGATTGCAAACGTAATAAAATGGTGGTCCGATAGTCCAGGATTTTGTGGAAAAACATTAAGATCTACAACATTTATTCCATGGGACAAAACTAGGTCCAGAGTATGACTGTGGCAGTGAGTAGGTCCAGAGACATGTTGGACAAAACCCACTGAGTCGATAATGGCTCCGAAAGACTTTTGGAGTGGGTCTGTGGACTTCTCCATGTGAATATTAAAATCACCAAAAATTAGAATATGATCTGCTATGACTACAAGGTCTGATAGGAATTCAGGAAACTCAGAGAGGAACGCTGTATATGGCCCAGGAGGCCTGTAAACAGTAGCTATAAAAAGTGATTGAGTAGGCTGCATAGATTTCATGACTAGAAGCTCGAAAGATGAAAACGTCATTTTTTTTTTGTAAATTGAAATTTGCTATCGTAAATGTTAGCAACACCTCCGCCTTTGCGGGATGCACGGGGAATATGGTCACTAGTGTAACCAGGAGGTGAGGCCTCATTTAACACAGCAAATTCATCAGGCTTAAGCCATGTTTCAGTCAGGCCAATCACATCAAGATTATGATCAGTGATTAGTTCATTGACTATGACTGCCTTTGAAGTGAGGGATCTAACATTAAGTAACCCTATTTTGAGATGTGAGGTATCACGATCTCTTTCAATAATGGCAGGAATGGAGGAGGTCTTTATCCTAATAAGATTGCTAGGGTGAACACCACCATGTTTAGTTTTGCCCAACCTAGGTCGAGGCACAGACACAGTCTCAATGGGTATGGCTGAGCTGACTACACTGACTATGCTATTGGCAGACTCCACTAAGCTGGCAGGTTGGCTAACAGCCTGCTGCCTGGCCTGCACCCTATTTCACTGTGGGGCTAGAGGAGTTAGAGCCCTATCTATGTTGGTAGATAAGAGGAGAGCACCCCTCCAGTTAGGATGGAGTCCGTCACTCCTCAGCAGGTCAGGCTTGATCCTGTTTGTGGGTGAGTCCCAGAAAGAGGGCCAATTATCCACAAATGTTATCTTTTGGGAGGGGCAGAAAACAGTTTTCAACCAGCGATTGAGTGCTGAGACTCTGCTGTAGAGCTCGTCACTTCCCCTAACTGGGAGGGGCCAGAGACAATTACTCGATGCCGACACATCTTTCTAGCTGATTTACACGCTGAAGCTATGTTGCACTTGGTGACCTCTGACTGTTTCATCCTAACATCGTTGGTGCCGACGAGGATAACAATATCTCTTCGGTAGCCCTGCCCCCTGGTAAACAGTGTATGATCGCTGGGTGATTCGTTTTAAGTCTAATACTGCGGGTAATGGAGTCGCCAATGACTAGGGTTTTCAATTTGTCAGAGCTAATGGTGGGAGCCTTCGGAGTCTCAGACCCCGTAACGGGAGGAGTAGAGACTAGAGAAGACTCAGACTCAGACTCCGACTCGCTACATAATGGGGAAAACCGGTTGAAGGTTTCTGTCGGCTGAATGAGCGACACCGGTTGAGCATTCCAACAGTATTTCCCTCCAGAAGCCATGAGAAAGTTGTCCGGCTGCGGGGGACTGTGCGGGGGGATTTATACTAACATTACTGTCTGTACTTACTGGTGGCACAGACGCTGTTTCTTCCTTTCCTACACTGATATTACCCTTGCCTAACGATTGCGTCTGAAGCTGGGCTTGTAGCACAGCTATTCTCGCCGTAAGGCGAGAATTCTCCTGTATATTATGAGTACAGCGACTGCAATTAGAAGACATCATGTTAATGTTACTACTTAGCTTCGGCTGTTGAAGATGTTGATGAACCATGTCCAGATAAAGCGTCCGGAGTGAAAAAGTTGAATAAGGGAAAAAAGTTGCGATGGAAAAAGGAAAATAACGTAAAGTTGGCAGCTAAAACGCACAGGAAAAAGACTCTTCTGACTCTTCTGTCTCGGGATAAACGTCCGGGGTGAAAAAGTTTAACGAAAAAAGATGAGTGAGGACAAAACTAAAAAGTTGGTAAATTTGTTGAACACAGAGATTGATTAAACGTTTATTAAAAGTAAAACGTGAATAGTTTGTTAGGTAGCCAAGTAGCAACAAACAGCAGAGCAGCACGGAGACAATGCGGAAGCGAGACGGAAGTCACGTGACAGTCTCTCAGAATACATCAGTGTTATATTGAGTCTAAATCTGTGTTATATATAAATAGGGTTAATCAGTGTCAGCGAGTATAAATGAGTGTTATATTGAGTCTAAAACAGAGTCAGAAAGTCTAAATCATTGTCAGCGGGTCTAAGTCAGTGTTAGGGAGTCTAAATCAGTGTCAGCGAGTCTAAATCAGCATCAGCGAGTCTAAATCGGTGCCAAACAGAGAGAGAAACATGCTGTAAAGTGTGCAATTATATTTTTTTGTAACAAAGCAGTGAAGCTGCAGCCTATTGTGCAATAAGTCTGCGACTCAATTTCGAAGATGGAATGAGGCTTGTAAACATGTAATAATGGACCATCGGACTATCGAGTCTTCATCATCATATTTGACTATTTTACTCATTGAATGAGAAATGGTCCACTGAATCATGAACAAGACTGTATCCAATTCAGTTTGAATGGCTTTTGATTTAGTCAGTTTTGCCCAATACTCTCTTATTCATCAGCAGCTAGGCCCCTTTTTTGTCTCCTAGTCTTTCAAATCAATATTACGGAGTGTGGTTGTGGAGTGTGGGTTGGGTTTTTTCTTCAAAGTGGTAATTCTGGAGTGTTCAGCCATCTGCGCACTCTCTCGCTCTCTATCTATCTCTCATGCTCTCTCTCCCTCTCTCTCTCTCTCAGCAGTGCCGTTCATTAAACACACCCTTAGTAACAAGCCGCGAGTACCAATCTGTGCCGTGATACGGCCAAACCCTGTCGACTGGGAAGGGAACATCATTAAAACTATTTTGTGTTGCCATGGAAATAGAGACCTCAATAAGTTAATCTTTGCATGTGTGTGTTTTTTCGGGGCTTGGCAGTTGATTGGTTGGTTGGTGATTGCAGAACTGTGTGAGCTCTTGCCTCCCTGCACCAATGAGTGTGTGTGTGCATGTGTGTCTCTTTGCCTCCGTGTGTGCTTGCTTGCTTGTGGGTGTGGGTGTTTTAGGGCCTGCCAGTTGGTTGGTTGGTGGTTATGTGAGCTGTTGCCTCCCTGCACCAGTGTGTGTCCAGTGTGTGTATTCTCTACAGTCTACTCACACATTTCACAAAATGTAATGTCTGGCGAGGGGAGAGGGGATGAGAAGACAGAGTGAATGAGAGAAGAGCGAGAACAAGAGGAGAGAGGGATGAGTGGAGAGAGGGAATGAGAGAATAAGAAGAGTAGAGGGATGAACAGAGAGAGGGGATGAGCAGTGGGCTAGAGGCAGAAAGACTGAATGACTGACTAGTGACTACTAATCTGGTTTAGGTGATAAATGGCTGTGAAATGGGTCAGTGAACTATGTGTGATGCAATGTTTGAACCAAATTAGATCTGCTTGAAAATGTTGTAATTCATTACAGATGAGGTCAGTAGGTTATGTGATGTCTTTCTTCCCTCTGTTTGACATTGAGTGTTCAGTGTGTTAGCTGCCATCACGGTTTCCATTGATATTTTGGTAGTAGTAGTACGTAGTAGTAGTAGTAGTGGAAAAGGTGCCTTTGAAGAAAAATTTTTTTTCCAGAAACACTGAGGGAATACCAATGCACAGGTGTGAGAGGGGACCTCAGGTGTGTGTATATATTTGAGTGCAAGTGTATGTGTACATGCTTTCCTCAGTGTGTGTGTGTGTGTGTGTGTGTGTGTGTGTGTGTGTGTGTGTGTGTGTGTGTGTGTGTGTGTGTGTGTGTGTGTGTGTGTGTGTGTGTGTGTGTGTGTGTGTGTGTGTGTGTGTGTGTGTGTGTGTGTGTGTGTGCGTGCGTGTATGTGTTAACATGTGTGAGTGTGTGTGTATCTGCCTGGGTGTGTGTGTGTGCAGCTTGTTACAATGGAGTGTGATGCAGCTTGATCAAACGGTTTCTAGGAAGTCGTCCCTTTGATAATGTTATTTGTTTGAACTCTGTGAGGTAGCTGGTGTAATCAGAACATTTTATCTCACACTCTCTCTCTCTAAGGATATCTGTGGAGAAGAAAAAGAGTGTTGTGATACGTTCAGATCTGTGGTTTGATAACGCTGGTGTATTTATTGCTTTCTAATTATGTGTGGGAGTGTAAGTGTCAAATCAATCAAATTCAATTGTATTTGTCACATGCTTCGCAAACAACAGGTGTAGACCAACAGTGAAATGCTTACTTATGGGCCCTTCCCAACAATGAAGAGAGAAAAATATAAAAATTATAGAAAGGTAATAACCTGAGGAATAAATACACAATGAATAATGATAACTTGGATATATACACTGGGTATCAGTACCGAGTCGATGTGCAGGGGAACGAGGTAATTGAAGTAGATATATACATACAGTGCCTTCGGAAAGAATTCAGACTGCTTGACCTTTTCCACATTATGTTATGTTACAGCCTTCTACTAAAATTGATTAAATTGTATATTTTCCTCATCAACCTACACACAATGCCCCATAATGACGAAGCAAAAATAGGTTTTTAGAAATGTTTGTAATTTATATATATATATTTCTAAAAAATTAAATATTACATTTACATAAGTATTCAGACCCTTTACTCAGTACTTTGTTGAAGCATCTTTGGCAGCGATTACAGCACTGATTCTTCTTGGGTTTGACGCTACAAGCTTGGCACACCTGTATTTGGGGAGATTCTCCCATTCTTCTCTGCAGATCCTCTCAAGCTCTGTCAGGTTGGACGGGGAGCGTCGCTGCAAAGCTATTTTCAGGTTTCTCCAGAGATGTTCAATCGGGTTCAAGTCCGGGCTCTGGCTGGGCCACTCAAGGACATTCAGAGACTTGTCCCGAAGCCACTCCTGCGTTTTCTTGGCTGTGTGCTTAGGGTCATTGTCCTTTTGGAAGGTGAACCTTCGCCCCAGTCTGAGGTCCTGAGCAGGTTTTCATCAAGGATCTCTCTGTACTTTGCTCCGTTCATCTTTCCCTCAATCCTGATTAGTCTCCCAGTCCCTGCCGCTGAAAAACATCCCGACAGTATGATGCTGCCACCACCATGCTTCCCCCTTAGGGATGGTGCCAGGTTTCCTCCAGACGTGACGCTTGGCATTCAGGCCAAAGACTTCAATCGTGGTTTCATCAAACCATGTTTCTCATGGTCAGAGTCCTTTAGGTGCCTTTTGGCAAACTCCAAGCGGGCTGTCATGTGCCTTTTACTGAGGAGTGGCTTCCATCTGGCCACTCTACCATAAAGGCCTGATTGGTGGCGTGCTGCAGAGATGGTTGTACTTCTGGAAGGTTCTCCCATCATCACAGAGGAATTCTGGAGCTCTGTCAGAGCAAACATCGGGTTCTTGGTCACCTCCCTGACCAAGGCCCTTCTCCCCCAATTGCTCAGTTTGGCCAGATGGCCAGCTCTAGGAAGAGTCTTGGTGGTTCCAAACTGCTTCTATTTAAAAGGGATGGAGGCCACTGTGTTCTTGGGGACCTTCAATGCTGCTGAAATATTTTGGCGACCTTCCCCAGATCTGTGCCTTTCACACAATCCTGTCTCGGAGCTCTATGGACAATTCCTTCAACATCATGGCTTGGGTTTTGCTCTGACGTGCACTGTCAACTGTGGGACCTTATATAGACAGGTGTGTGCTTTTCCAAATCATGTGCAATAAATTCAATTTAGCACAGGTGGACTCCAATCAAGTTGTAGAAACATCTCAAGGATGATCAATGGAAAAAGGATGCACCTGAGCTTAATTTCAAATCTCATCGCAAAGGGTCTGAATACTTATCTAAATAAGGTATTTCATTTTTTTATTTTGAAGACATTTGCAAATATTTCTAAAAACCTGTTTTTGCTTTGTCATTACTGGATATTGTTTGTAGATTTTTGTCGACATGTGTGTAGGCTTTTGTCGACGTGAGCTAGCTAGGCTACATAACGTTACATACCATTCAGACAAGTCGCAGGACAGGGGTGGTTGAACTTGTTTTCCGAACTCACATCTTCTTCGTAGCTAGAAGCTAACGGCTCGTACATATATAGTTGGATATGTTGGAATTCTTTCTCCAGATCTTCTAAGGGAAGCGAATCTCCCTCGTGATGTAGTCAGACAAAAAGCTGCTCTCGCTGTCCGAGACGTCTTTGTAGCCCATTGTTCCATCGGTGATGTGTGTGTGTTGTTGACGGAACTAGTAGCACACGTACCCTCCCACTTTTGCAACGTAATGTTTGTCGTTTGACCTTACGCCTGCTCACATGTTAAAGTAAATCACATGATAAATGAGGTGAAAAGGAGGCTGGACGCCGTCTTCAAGGTGCCGCCAGCCGCCTGTGGTGTGTGTGTTTTAATGGTTCAAACACACTGTTGTGTGCAGGCTCTCTTTAATGGTTGCCATATGGTGTGTGTTTGTGTGTGTCTGTGCACGTTTGTGTGTGTCTGTGCACATTTTTTGTGTGTAGGTGGGCAGGCTGGCTTACCGCACGTGGTGTGTTGTGTTTGTGGTAGCAGAGTGTGTGTGTTTAATGTTTTTGTTGGCGCTGATAAAAACATGTAAGGAATTAAATCCACGATCCACGATCCGGACAACGTAATTACTTAATGCCATTACGATTAAAATCTTATCTGGGATGGTACCAGCGATGCAATTTGTTCCATTCCTTTTTATATTCAGATCATTTTAATTTCAAATAACAGATCCAATATAATTTAGTACATTTATGCGTAGGGAATTTAAATACAACTGACCCCATTTATTCATGTGAACCAAAACCCCTAGATCTCCTGGCCAAGTTTTTCCAGCCATAGTGAGGGGGGTCAAGAGTGGGAGTCACTAGGTTTAAAGTAAGGGTTGTTAACCTGTGTGTGTTCTATCTTATCAGCATGTAATCAGGAGGCCATCCTTAACTTGATAAAACTGATAAGGAGGGTCTGAAAGTGCATCTGTATGCCAGGCCAATTGTCATGCAGGAAAAAGGGAATTGTAGAGGAGAGTGGGAAAGAAAAAGAGTGTAAAGAGAGAGAGGCAGGAAAGCGAGGTGAATCTCCAATCCTTCGATTGCTTGGCCAGCAGAAGAGAGGGAAAATGGAAAGTGTAAGAGAGAGACAGTGAGAGAAAAGATAGAAAATAAGGCATGCACTGCTAAAAATACGTGTGCTTTGCGATTCTATATAGAACCTTTTGAAGTCCAGAATGAAGCAAGCCATTGAACCGTATTTAGTTCTATATAGCACCATTTCTTCTAGCAGTTTACAGAGAGAAAGAACAGGAGAGAGGGATGTAGAGAGAGAGAGAGAGAGAGAGAGAGAGTGAGAGAGAGAGTGAGAGAGAGAGATAATTAATTAATAAACAAATTAATGAATGAATGACTGAATTAACATATTTTAAATACATATAGAGTTGAGAGAGGGAGAGTGAGAGACAAGGAATGAGGGAGAGCGAGAAAGAGCGAAGGAACAAGAGAAAAGGAATAAGAAAGAGAATGAATGAGAGCGAGAGGAGGAAAGTAGGGTGACGTACCATGAATGTCGGAGGGGTTGGCTAACCTACTTTTCTGTCCTCTGGAAATGAAGATGTCATTCCATTAGCAGCTAAAAGGCCTTACTCACAGTTTAGCGCAGTTTAGAATGAAGGATTTCTGTATGCTGCTATAGCCCGGAGGTATGGGACAGAATGGAGAAGGAGATTTATAAGGATTAGTTCCCCACATGTTTCCCTTTATTATGGAAAAGAAGCCATACTCAATGAAAAGGTGAGTTGAGGAGAAAGGATGGAATACTGAGAAGGAGGGAGGGAGGGAGGGAAGGAGGGAGAGGAGAGGGGGAAGGGTATTTGTTCCTTCATATTCGTATAGGTAAGACACGCGTATGCATGCACGCACGCAAACACACACGGCAGCTTTTGCAGCTCTTTGAAATAGGAAAATACAGCCTGGCCCTTGTGTTTACAGTAATTTGTCTTTTAGATTTATTTTTATTTTTTGATGTACCTAAATGACAGAAATCATTTGTTATATTGTACAGTTTATCAGTTCCTCATGTTTCCAATTATATGTGCAATTTGACAACCAACAATCATAGAGCATACTGTATACAGTACCTTGCTGAAGTCAATATATTTCTAATGAACATGCTAAAAACATGCGGACTGTTTATTATCTGTCATGTTGCCTAGTCACTTTATCCATACCTACAATTGAAGTCGGAAGTTTACATACACTTAGTTTGGAGTCATTAAAGCTTTTTTCTTCAACCACTCCACAAATGTTTTGTTAACAAACTATAGTTTTGGCAAGTCGGTTAGGACATCTACTTTGTGCATGACACAAGTAATTTACCCAACAATTGTTTACAGAGAGATAATTTAACTTATAATTCACTGTATCACAATTCTAGTGGGTCAGAAGTTTACATACACTAAATTGACTGTGCCTTTAAACAGCTTGGAAAATTCCAGAAAATGATGTCATAGCTTTAGAAAGTTCTGATAGGCTAATTGACATAATTTGAGTCAATTGGAGGTGTACCTGTGGATGTATTTCAAGGCCTACCTTCAAACACAGTGCCTCTTTGCTTGACATCATGGAAAAATCAAAAGAAATCAGCCAAGAACTCAGAAAACTCTGGTTCATCCTTGGGAGCAATTTCCAAACGCCTGAAGGTACCACGTTCATCTGTACAAACAATAGTATGCAAGTATAAACACCATGGGACCACGCAGCCATCATACCGCTCAGGAAGGAGACGAGTTCTGTCTCCTAGAGATTAACATACTTTGGTGCGTAAAGTGCAAATCAATCCCAGAACAACAGCAAAGGACCTTGTGAAGATGCTGGAGGAAACAGGTACAAAAGTATCTATATCCACAGTAAAACAAGTCCTATATCGACATAACCTGAAAGGCCGCTTAGCAAGGAAGAAGCCACTGCTCCAAAACCACCATAAAAAAGCCAGACTACGGTTTGCAACTGCACATGGGGACAAAGATCATACTTTTTGGAGAAATGTCCTCTGGTCTGATGAAACAAAAATAGAACTGTTTGGCCATAATTACCATTGTTATGTACGGAGGAAAAAGGGGGTCCTTTGCAAGCCGAAGAACACCATCCCAACCATGAAGCACAGGGGTGGCAGCATCATGCTTTGGGGGTGCTTTGCTGCAGGAGGGTCTGGTGCACTTCACAAAATAGATGGCATCATGAGGAAGGAAAATTATGTGGATATATTGAAGCAACATCTCAAGACATCAGTCACAAAGTTAAAGCTTGGTCGCAAATGGGTCTTCCAAATGGACAATGACCCCAAGCATACTTCCAAAATTGTGGCAAAATGGCTTAAGGACAACAAAGTCAAGGTATTGGAGTGGCCATCACAAAGCCCTGACCTCAATCCTATAGAAATTGTGTGGGCAGAACTGAAAATGCCTGTGCGAGCAAGGAGGCCTACAAACCTGACTCAGTTACACCAGCTTTGTCAGGAGGAATGGGCCAAAATTCACCCAACTTATTGTGGAAAGCTTGTGGAAGGCTACCCGAAACGTTTGACCCAAGTTAAACAATTTAAAGGCAATGCTACCAAATACTAATTGAGTATATGTAAACTTCTGACCCACTGGGAATGTGATGAAAGAAATAAAAGCTGAAATAAATCATTCTCTCTACTATCATTCTGACATTTCACATTCTTAAAATTAAGTGGTGATCCTAACTGACCTAAGACAGGGAATTTGTACTAGGATTAAATGTCAGGAATTTTGAAAAACTGAGTTTAAATGTATTTGGCTAAGGTGTATGTAAACTTCCGACTTCAACTGTACATACAGTGGGGCAAAAAAGTATTTAGTCAGCCACCAATTGTGCAAGTTCTCCCACTTAAAAAGATGAGAGAGGCCTGTAATTTTCATCATAGGTACACTTCAACTATGACAGACAAATTGAGAAAAAAAATCCAGAAAATCACATTGTAGGATTTTTTATGAATTTATTTGCAAATTATGGTGGAAAATAAGTATTTGGTCACCTACAAACAAGCAAGATTTCTGGCTCTCACAGACCTGTAAGTTCTTCTTTAAGAGGCTCCTCTGTCCTCCACTTGTTACCTGTATTAATGGCACCTGTTTGAACTTGTTATCAGTATAAAATACACCTGTTCACAACCTCAAACAGTCACACTCCAAACTCCACTATGGCCAAGACCAAAGAGCTGTCAAAGGACACCAGAAACAAAATTGTAGACCTGCACCAGGCTGGGAAGACTGAATCTGCAATAGGTAAGCAGCTTGGTTTGAAGAAATCAACTGTGGGAGCAATTATTAGGAAATGGAAGACATACAAGACCACTGATAATCTCCCTCGATCTGGGGCTCCACGCAAGATCTCACCCCGTGGGGGTCAAAATGACCACAAGAACGGTGAGCAAAAATCTCAGAACCACACGGGGGGGACCTAGTGAATGACCTGCAGAGAGCTGGGACCAAAGTAACAAAGCCTACCATCAGTAACACACTACGCCGCCAGGGACTCAAATCCTGCAGTGCAAGACGTGTCCCCTGCTTAAGCCAGTACATGTCCAGGCCCGTCTGAAGTTTGCTAGAGTGCATTTGGATGATCCAGAAGAGGATTGGGGAGAATGTCATATGAAACCAAAATATAACTTTTTGGTAAAAACTCAACTTGTCGTGTTTGGAGGACAAAAGAATGCTGAGTTGCATCCAAAGAACACCATACCTACTGTGAAGCATGGGGGTGGAAACATCATGCTTTGGGGCTGTTTTTCTGCAAAGGGACCAGGACGACTGATCCGTGTAAAGGAAAGAATGAATGGGGCCATGTATCGTGAGATTTTGAGTGAAAACCTCCTTCCGTCAGCAAGGGCATTGAAGATGAAACGTGGCTGGGTCTTTCAGCATGACAATGATCCCAAACACACCGCCCGGGCAACGAAGGAGTGGCTTCGTGCGAAGCATTTCAAGGTCCTGGAGTGGCCTAGCCAGTCTCCAGATCTCAACCCCATAGAAAATCTTTGGAGGGAGTTGAAAGTCTGTGTTGCTCAGCGACAGCCCCAAAACATCACTGCTCTAGAGGAGATCTGCATGGAGGAATGGGCCAAAATACCAGCAACAGTGTGTGACAACCTTGTGAAGACTTACAGAAAACGTTTGACCTGTGTCATTGCCAACAAAGGGTATATAACAAAGTATTGAGAAACTTTTGTTATTGACCAAATACTTATTTTCCACCATAATTTGCAAATAAATTCATTAAAAATCCTACAATGTGATTTTCTGGATTTTTTTTCCTCATTTTGTCTGTCCTAGTTGACTTGTACCTATGATGAAAATTACAGGCCTCTCTCATCTTTTTAAGTGGGAGAACTTGCACAATTGGTGGCTGACTAAATACTTTTTTTCCCCACTGTATCTACCCCCATTATCTCGTACCCCTGCACATCGCATCAGTACTGGTTCCCCGTATATATAGCCAAGTTATCGTTACTCATTGTGCATATATTCCTCATGTTATTATTTTTATATTTTTGTATTATTTCTCTTTTTTTTCTCTCTGATTGTTGGGAAGGGCCGGTAAGTAAGCATTTCACTGTTCGTCTACACCTGTGGTTTACAAAGCATGCGACAAATACAATTTGATTTGATTTGAAATGGCACTCTATTCCCTGCATAGTCACTACTTTTGACCAGAGCCCCATGGACCCTGGTCAAAAGTAGTGCACTATAAAGGGAATAGGGTGCCATTTGGGACGCAGCTGTGCGCTCAAATCCAGATAAATGATGATGATGAGGCTCTTTGCATTTTCACAGCAGAGATCGCTCAACACACATGAAATGGAGGGTGGGGACCCATCCTAACCACTCTTGTTTGGTGTGTGTGTGTGCCTGAGCGTGTGCGTTTGTGTGAGAGAAAGTGTGTGTGTGTGAGAGAGTGCACTGTGGCTATCTGATCAGCCAGGTCGTTCAAGATTGAAGTCGAAATTAGACAACTTCTAAATTTGACATTTGGAGAAGGTGTAACGTCTAATTCTGCAGTGAGATAGTGAGAGCTTGTTGATCTGATATGCTTGAGTTGTGAAGTTAAAGCCTTCATTATCTCGGCATGAGGCACAAGGTGTCACCTTCACTGGTCCTGACACAAACGCTACTCAACCCATGGGAAACCACACACACACATAGCTGCAAGAAGTACTTTGGGGTGCTGAGAAATGTTGTTTTTCTTTGGGAGGCGGGGACATCTATATCAGTCTGCTAATACAGGAAGACGTCTATATCGATCCGCTAATACAGGACTAATAAAGTCCCAGTGCACTACTTTTGTGAACATATTTAAACTAAATGTAATTGAGTGTTTACCAGCATTTGTAATTTGAGTCTGATAATGATCTGTACAAAACAGTTAATCTGATAATACCTGTGGAATATAAAATAATTGCTTAATTGTGACACTCTGGCTCTAGGACTTTTGTATGTGAGCTAGAGTGTATGTTGTTTTGTTGGGGATTTGGGTGTTTTTCTATGTTGGTAGTTCTGTCGGGTGTATTTCTATGTTTGCAGGTCTGTGGGTTGTTTTGCTAGGTGGTTGTATGTTGTAGTCAATGACTCCCAATCGGAGGTAACGAGTGTCAGCTGTCGGCTCGTTATCTCTGATTGGGAGCCATATTTAAACTGTCAGTTTTCACCTTTGTTTTGTGGGTTATTGTTTCCGTTTCAGTCGTGTCACTGAGGACTTCATGATCGTGGTTTATTGTTTTTATCGTGGTTTCTTTATAAATAAAGTCATCATGTTCACTCCACGCGCTGCGTATTGGTCCGCTCCTTCCGACGATCGTGACAGAATAACCCACCATAAAGGAACCAAGCAGCGCGTCCAGGAACAAAGGGTCTGGACATGGAAGGAACTGGTGGAAGGTAAAGGGTCCTGGACTTGGGAGGAGATCCTAGATGGTATGGATCGCCGACCATGGAACGAGACGGTGGAGAGGCGACGGCGAGAGGAGCAACGGCATCAGCAGGGCCATCATCGTCGGAAGGACGAGAGGCAACCCCAAGAAATTTTTTGGGGGGGGCACATGGCTTGGGCGACGGAGCAGCAGGAGGCTGCCACAAGGCAGAGTCAGAGGGCTGCCAGGTTAAGGGGGCTGACGGAGGCAGAGAAGGGACGGATTCAGTGGGCTACCAGGTCAAGGGGGCAACTGGGTAAAGCAGGGAAGGAAAGCGTTGAGGCACGGCGTGAGGTACTGGGGTGTGTAACCAGTTCGGTCCGGCCCGTTCCTAGTCCCGTGGTGCAGCCAGTAGTGTGTGTTCCCCGTACGGTACGGCCTGTTCCGGTCCCTCGCACTAAGGATACGGTGCGCGTCGCCAGCCCGGCCCGGCCTGTTCCTACTCCTCGCACCAGGGATACGGTGCGCTTCGCCAACCCGGCCTGGCCTGTTCCGGCCACTCGCACCAGGGATACGGTGCGCGTCGCCAGCCCAGCCCGGCCTGTTCCTACTCCTCGCACCAGGGATACGGTGCGCCCGCCAACCCGGCCCGGCCTGTTCCGGCCACTCGCACCAGGGATACGGTGCGCGTCGCCAGCCCAGCCCGGCCTGTTCCTACTCCACGCACCAGGGATACGGTGCGCTTCGCCAGCCCGGCCCGGCCTGTTCCGGCCACTCGCACCAGGGATACGGTGCGCGTCGCCAGCCCCGCCCGGCCTGTTCCTGCTCTCCGCACTAGGCGTTATGGGAGTCCCCAGGGTCCAGCATGCCCTGTTCCGGCTCCCCGCACTAGGCGTTATGGGAGTCCCCAGGGTCCAGCATGCCCTGTTCCGGCTCCCCGCACTAGGCGTTATGGGAGTCCCCAGGGTCCAGCATGCCCTGTTCCGGCTCCCCGCACTAGGCGTCATGTGCGTTCCCAGGGTCCAGCAAGCCCTGTTGCTTCTCTCCGCACTAGCCCTGAGATGCGTGTCCTCAGCCCGGTACCTCCTGTTCCGGCACCACGCACCAGGCCTACGATGCGCCTCAGACGGCCAGAGTCTGCCGTCTGCCCAACGGGGCCTGAACTGTCCGTCTGCCCAACGCCGTCTGAACTGTCCGTCTGCCCAACGCCGTCTGAACTGCCCGTCTGCCCAACGGGGCCTGAACTGTCCGTCTGCCCAACGCCGTCTGAACTGTCCGTCTGCCCAACGCCGTCTGAACTGCCCGTCTGCCCAACGGGGCCTGAACTGTCCGTCTGCCCAACGCCGTCTGAACTGCCCGTCTGCCCAACGCCGTCAGAGCCTTCCGCCAGACAGGATCAGCCAGAGCCTTCTGCCAGACAGGATCAGCCAGAGCCTTCCGCCAGACAGGATCAGCCAGAGCCTTCTGCCAGACAGGATCAGCCAGAGCCTTCTGCCAGACAGGATCAGCCAGAGCCTTCTGCCAGACAGGATCAGCCAGAGCCGTCTGCCAGACAGGATCAGCCAGAGCCTTCTGCCAGACAGGATCAGCCAGAGCCTTCTGCCAGACAGGATCAGCCAGAGTCTTCCGCCAGCCAGGATCCGCCAGAGCCGTCCAGCCAGGATCCGCCTGAGCCAGCCAGCCAGGATCTGCCCCTCAGTCCGGTGCTGCCCTTTAGTCAGGTGCTGCCCCTTAGCCCGGTGCTGCCCCTTGGTCCGGTGCTGCCCCTTAGTCCGGTGCTGCCACTTAGTCCGGTGCTGCCCCTTAGTCAGGTGCTGTCCCTTAGTCCGGTACTGCCTACTAAGCAGTTTGTGACTGTGGTAGGGTGGGGATCACGACCGGGGCCAGAGCCACCACCGTGGACAGACGCCCACCCAGACCCTCCCCTAGAGCGTATGCTGGTGCGCCCGGAGTGCGCACCTTTAGGGGGTACTGTGACACTCTGGCTCTAGGACTTTTGTATGTGAGCTAGAGTGTATGTTGTTTTGTTGGGGATTTGGGTGTTTTTCTATGTTGGTAGTTCTGTCGGGTGTATTTCTATGTTTGCAGGTCTGTGGGTTGTTTTGCTAGGTGGTTGTATGTTGTAGTCAATGACTCCCAATCGGAGGTAACGAGTGTCAGCTGTCGGCTCGTTATCTCTGATTGGGAGCCATATTTAAACTGTCAGTTTTCACCTTTGTTTTGTGGGTTATTGTTTCCGTTTCAGTCGTGTCACTGAGGACTTCATGATCGTGGTTTATTGTTTTTATCGTGGTTTCTTTATAAATAAAGTCATCATGTTCACTCCACGCGCTGCGTATTGGTCCGCTCCTTCCGACGATCGTGACATTAATATATGTTTTCCTGTTTCTTGAAATACTTTGCAAATGCAACTTATTTCTATGTGAAAGCTGAAATGGTCTATTCATTCCTATTAAGTAGACGCTCACCCAGAGCAACTTACAGTAGTGAATGCATACATTTTCATACTTTTTTGTACAGGCCCCCAGTGGGAATCAAACCCACAACACTAGCATTGCAAGCGCCATGCTCTGCCAACTGAGCCACATCATCACAAACCACTTGATGTCAAAATCGACTCTTACTGTATTGTGCACTGTTTTTCTTCATGGTGATGGAAAGTGTATAAATACAAACCTAGATGACCAGCCTATGTACAATACTGTAATGTACATTTACATTACATGGTTTGTAGGTTGGTAAATTAATACTGCACAAAAAGTGGTTGTTGGAAACTGAGACAAAAGGCTGTGAGAAGGGGGTTTAATTGAGGATACGTGGAAAGTGGGGTGTATACGGAGGCTGTGGGGCAACAGAAGGCGAACAGCAGAGGGGCTAAGGACCTTATAGATGGGGAAAGGGCCGATAAAATGGGGGGAACGTTTGCGGGACTCCACCCAGAGGGGCAGATCCCGAGTGGAAATCCATACCCTCTGCCCAAGACTGTAGCGGGGAGAAGGGGTCCGGTGGCGGTCCGTCTCTCATCGATACCTGGAGGTGGTCTTGAGAAGAGCGGCCTGGGCTCTCTTCCAGGTACTGCAACAGCTACGGATGAACATCTGGGCAGAAGGTATGCTGACCTCTTCCTCTTCCTCTGCTACTCTTGCAGAAGGTATGCTTCCTGATATTCCAGGGAAAACTCAAAAAGGCGAGAGACCAGTAGCAGAACAGGGAAGGGTGTTGCGGGCATATTCCACCCACACGAGTTGCTGGCTCCAGGTGGTGGATTAGTGGAGACGAAGCAACGAAGAGTCGTCTCCAGGTCCTGATTGGCTCGCTATGATTGGCCGTTAGACTGGGTATGAAATCCAGAGGACAGGCTGGCAGACGACCCAATGAGGGTGAAAAACACCTTCCAGAACCGGGATGAGAACTGAAGACCGCGATCGGAGACCATGTCGACCGGAAGTCCATGGATCCGGAAGACATGCTGCACCATGAGCTGGGACGTCTCCTTAGCTGAGGGCAACTTAGGAAGGGGGATAAAATGGGCGGCTTTGGAAAACCTCTTCACCACAGTAAGGCTGGTGGTGTTGCCCTCTGACGGAGGGGGACCTGTGACGAATTCCAAGGATATATGGGACCAGGGGCGGTGAGGAACAGGGAGTGGTTGAAGGAGGCCAGCCGGAGCTTGCTGTGGAGTCTTGTTCTGCACACACACAGTGCAGGCGGCAACGAACACGGAGACGTCAGGAACCATGGTAGGCCACCAAAAACGTTGTCGGACGAAAGCCAAGGTCCGACTTGAGCCAGGATGAGAGGTGAGTCCGGAGGACCGGAGCATGGGCAGAGTCGGGGACAAACATCCGGTTAGCCGTTAACATCCACTGCGCCTTGCGGACCAGACTCTCTATTCCCCAGATGATGGCAGCCACTAGACAGGAAGTAAGGAGGATGGTCTCGGTGTCTGATGGTGTAGTAGCGGGGTTATACAGATGTGAAAGTGCATCAGGCTTCACATTCTTGGACCCCGGGCGGTAGGAGATAGTGAAATGGAAACGAATGTCGCCTGCCTGGAGCTGAGGCCCTTGGTGGTGCGGATATATTCAAGGTTCTTATACCCAAGAATGGGTGTTCCGCTCTTTCTAACCAGTGCCTCCACTCCTCCAACGCCATCTTGACTGCGAGTAATTCTCAATTTCCCACGTCATAGTTCCTCTCAGCAGGGTTAAGATGATGGGATAGGAAGGCGCAGGGATGCAGCTTCTGGTCCTGGGCAGAACGCTGGGAAAGGACAGCCCCCACTCCAACGTCCGAGGTGTTGACCTCCACCACGAACTGACGGGACGGGTCCGGATAGATTAGGATGGGAGCTGAGGTGAATCACTGAATGAAGTCTGAGAATGCCCGGTCAGCTGCTGGAGACCATATGAACGGAATCTTGGGAGAGGAGAGTGCAGAGAGGAGGGAAGCAAGGATGCTGTAACCCCGGATGAAACAACGGTAGAAATGAGCAAACCACAGGAAATGTTGCAGCTGCACTCTGGATGTGGGTTGTAGCCAATTCACCACTGCTCTCACCTTGTCAGGGTCCATCTGAATATTCCCTGCTGCGATGACGTATCCTAGGAAGGAGATGGTGGAGCGATGGAACTCATATTTCTCCGCCTTCACGAAAAGCTGGTTCTCTAGGAGACGCTGGAGAACCTGTCGGACATGGAGAACGTGCTTTTGAGCTGATCGGGAATAAATGAGGATGTCGTCAAGGTAGAAAAACACAAATTGGTTCAACATATCACAGAGCACATCCTTGACCAGGGCCTGGAACACTGCGGGAGCGTTGGTTTGGAAAACCTCTTCACCACAGTAAGGCTGGTGGTGTTGCCCTCTGACGGAGGGGGACCTGTGACGAATTCCAAGGATATATGGGACCAGGGGCGGTGAGGAACAGGGAGTGGTTGAAGGAGGCCAGCCGGAGCTTGCTGTGGAGTCTTGTTCTGCACACACACAGTGCAGGCGGCAACGAACACGGAGACGTCAGGAACCATGGTAGGCCACCAAAAACGTTGTCGGACGAAAGCCAAGGTCCGACTTGAGCCAGGATGAGAGGTGAGTCCGGAGGACCGGAGCATGGGCAGAGTCGGGGACAAACATCCGGTTAGCCGTTAACATCCACTGCGCCTTGCGGACCAGACTCTCTATTCCCCAGATGATGGCAGCCACTAGACAGGAAGTAAGGAGGATGGTCTCGGTGTCTGATGGTGTAGTAGCGGGGTTATACAGATGTGAAAGTGCATCAGGCTTCACATTCTTGGACCCCGGGCGGTAGGAGATAGTGAAATGGAAACGAATGTCGCCTGCCTGGAGCTGAGGCCCTTGGTGGTGCGGATATATTCAAGGTTCTTATAACCAAGAATGGGTGTTCCGCCCTTTCTAACCAGTGCCTCCACTCCTCCAACGCCATCTTGACTGCGAGTAATTCTCAATTTCCCACGTCATAGTTCCTCTCAGCAGGGTTAAGATGATGGGATAGGAAGGCGCAGGGATGCAGCTTCTGGTCCTGGGCAGAACGCTGGGAAAGGACAGCCCCCACTCCAACGTCCGAGGTGTTGACCTCCACCACGAACTGGCCGGGACGGGTCCGGATAGATTAGGATGGGAGCTGAGGTGAATCACTGAATGAAGTCTGAGAATGCCCGGTCAGCTGCTGGAGACCATATGAACGGAATCTTGGGAGAGGAGAGTGCAGAGAGGAGGGAAGCAAGGATGCTGTAACCCCGGATGAAACAACGGTAGAAATGAGCAAACCACAGGAAATGTTGCAGCTGCACTCTGGATGTGGGTTGTAGCCAATTCACCACTGCTCTCACCTTGTCAGGGTCCATCTGAATATTCCCTGCTGCGATGACGTATCCTAGGAAGGAGATGGTGGAGCGATGGAACTCATATTTCTCCGCCTTCACGAAAAGCTGGTTCTCTAGGAGACGCTGGAGAACCTGTCGGACATGGAGAACGTGCTTTTGAGCTGATCGGGAATAAATGAGGATGTCGTCAAGGTAGAAAAACACAAATTGGTTCAACATATCACAGAGCACATCCTTGACCAGGGCCTGGAACACTGCGGGAGCGTTGGTTAGTCCGAACGGCATCACCAGGTACTCGTAGTGCCCGCTTGCCGTGTTGAAGACTGTCTTCCACTTGTCTCCTTCCCGTATCCGAACCAGATAGTAGGTATTCCGAAGGTTCAACTTGGTTAAGATGACCGCCCCCTGGAGAGGCTTAAAAGCTGAGGAGATGAGTGGTGGTTTTTAACCGTAATGTCATTAAAACCCCAGTAGTCGATACACGGATGCAGGGTCTTGTCCTTCTTCTCCACAAAGAAGAACCCTGCACCGGCGGGGGAGGCAGATGGATGCATAATCCCTGCAATGATAGAGTCCTCAACGTACCCTTCCATTGCTTTGGTCTCCAGACCCGACAGGGAATAAAGTCACCTCCGAGGCGGTGCTGTGCCCGGGAGAAGGTTGATCGCAAAGTTGTAGGGCCAATGCAGAGGAAGAGATGTGGTGTGGGCCTTGCTGAAAGCCCCCCGGAGATCCTGGTACTCCGCGGGAATGGCGGAGAGGTCCGAGGCTTCTTCCGAGCCCACAGGAAGACGGCACGGGGCAGGCTGACTCCAACCCATGATGGAACCCTTAGCCGAGTCGATTTGGGGGTTGTGCCTCTGGATCCATGAAAACCCCAAAACCATGTGTACATGAGGAGATTCCAGGAGAAGAAACTGCATAACCTCACTGTGGTTGCCTGACACTCGCAGGTTGATAGGAACCATATTGTGAGTGACTCTGCCCATAGAGCGCCCATCCAGCGCTCTGACGTCCATCGGGATGGAAAGGGGTTGAGTGGAGATACCCAGCTCCAACACCAGGGTAGTGTCCATAAAGCTCTTGTCGGCCCCAGAGTCAATGAGCACCCGGATGAATTTGGACAGGTCTCCCCACAATAGGGTAGCATAGAGGGGGTTACGAGTAGAGGGAGATTGGAAACTCCCGTTATGGCTCACCAGTGTACTCGTACCTACTGATGAGCCTGGTCTTTTGATGGGCAGGTAGATAAGAAATGTCCCGTAGCTCCACAATACAGTCAGCTCTTAGTGTTTAGTCTGCATAAGCGTTCAGCAGGAGACAATCTAGCCCTGCCCACTTGCATGGGCTCCGGAGGAGGAGGTGAGTCGGCAGCCCTCTGTGAACTCTGTGGGAATGCGGGTGACACCGGACTCTCTCGGAAATGTAGACTTCGGGGATCTTCGGGATGCCTCTGAGGCAAGGTGGAATTCGAGGACGAGCGAGGGCAACAGGGAACAGACTCCCTCTCCCTCCTACTTTCCCGTAGCTGCCCATCGATCCGGATGGTCAAGGCTATGATGCAGTTGAGGTATATGGGCAGCTCCCGGGCTGTGAGCTTATCTTTAATTACCTCCAATAATCAGTAAAGGAACGTGTCGAATAGGGCTTCCGGGTTTTCAGCCGCTAACGTGCGAAAATCCACCAGGTAGTCTGCTACACTACGGGAGTCTTAAAGTAGATGGAGCAGCTTAAGAAGAAAGAAGAAGCGCTGCTGGTGGTGGAGTTGCTGAGAGTCTGGGGGGTTACTGTTGTGGCTTGCTGCCTAGTTGGGAATCCACAGAATTGCTCCAGCAATGTCTTGAACGCATGGTCATAGCGTTCTGCCATGGTATGGAGTCCCTCCATAAGGATTTGTAGTAACCCCTCATGTTTTCCAATGGTGGCTCCTTGGGAGGAGACAGCGTTGCGGAGCTGGTCCGAGTCTGCTGGGTCAGTCATGGCCAGTTCGTACTATCACGGCTCAGGCTAAGACCCAGATGCAGACACTGGAGGCAGATTGTACGAGTCTCAGAGTTTATTACAGTACAAGGGGCAGGCAATCGGTAGGTCAAGGCAGGCAAAGAGTTGTAATCCAAATCAGAGTCAGGCAGGTACAGGACAGCAGGCAGGATCAGGGTCAAGACAGGCAGAAAGGTCAGAACTGGGAAGACTATAAAAAGCAAAAACTAGAGCACAGGAAACACGGGAACAAGCTGGTAGGACTTGACGGGACAAGACGAACTGACAACAGACAAACAGAAAATGCAGGTATAAATAAATAATGAGGTAATGGGAGACACCTGGTGGGGGTTGGAGACAATCACAAGACAGGTGAAACAGATTTGGGTGTGACACCATTTGATGTAAATGTTTGAGGACAGGGTTTTGTTCTTTCTGCATGCCATTTAGATTTACAATCGCAGAAAAAATTACAGGGCAACAACTCTTACAACTATTGAATCTATTGAATCCTGCAAGATACTGTTTTTAATTATACAACTACCTTTTTTGCCAAAACAGAGATGCTGAAAAAAAAATGTGGGCCATACTACAGACGTCTATATCGGTCCGCTAATACTATACTTCTCAAAAATATAAACGCAACATGTAAAGTGTTTATTAATTTTTTAGGGGGTAGATCAGCTTTAATATTGCAGATAGATTGTAACTTCCATCAATGTAATTGTCTGCATTCCTTCCAATCCCCAATATGTTTTTTTCTCTCGCAAATATACAGTGAGGGAAAAAAAATGTTGATCCCCTGCTGATTATGTACGTTTGCCCACTGACAAAGAAATGATCAGTCTATAATTTTAATGGTAGGTTTA
This sequence comes from Coregonus clupeaformis, assembly GCF_020615455.1. Classification (NCBI taxonomy): domain Eukaryota; kingdom Metazoa; phylum Chordata; class Actinopteri; order Salmoniformes; family Salmonidae; genus Coregonus; species Coregonus clupeaformis. The sequence goes on along the minus strand of NC_059231.1, from coordinate 29,695,482 downwards.
TTTGAACAGTGAGAGACAGAATAACAACAACAAAATCCAGAAAAACACATGTCAAAAACGTAATAAATTGATTTGCATTTCAATGAAGGAAATAAGTATTTGACCCCCTCTCAATCAGAAAGATTTCTGGCTCCCAGGTGTCTTTTATACAGGTAACGAGCTGAGATTAGGAGCACACTCTTAAAGGGAGTGCTCCTAATCTCAGCTTGTTACCTGTATAAAAGAGACCTGTCCACAGAAGTTATCAATCAATCAGATTCCAAACTCTCCACCATGGCCAAGACCAAAGAGCTCTCCAAGGATGTCAGGGACAAGATTGTAGACCTACACAAGGCTGGAATGGGCTACAAGACCATCGCCAAGCAGCTTGGTGAGAAGGTGACAACAGTTGGTGTGATTATTCGCAAATGGAAGAAACACAAAATAACTGTCAATCTCCCTCGGCCTGTGTGTTTTGGGTGATTGTCATGCTGGAATACCCATCCACGACCCATTTTCAATGCCCTGGCTGAGGGAAGGAGGTTCTCACCCAAGATTTGACGGTACATGGCCCTGTCCATCGTCCCTTTGATGCGGTGAAGTTGTCCTGTCCCCTTAGCAGAAAAACACCCCCAAAGCATAATGTTTCCACCTCCATGTTTGACGGTGTGGATGGTGTTCTTGGGGTCATAGGCAGCATTCCTCCTCCTCCAAACACGGCGAGTTGAGTTGATGCCAAAGAGCTCCATTTTGGTCTCATGTGACCACAACACTTTCACCCAGTTCTCCTCTGAATCATTCAGATGTTCATTGGCAAACTTCAGACGGGCCTGTATATGTGCTTTCTTGAGCAGGAGGACCTTGTGGGCACTGCAGGATTTCAGTCCTTCACGGCGTAGTGTGTTACCAATTGTTTTCTTGGTGACTATGGTCCCAGCTGCCTTGAGATCATTGACAAGATCCTCCCGTGTAGTTCTGGGCTGATTCCTCACCGTTCTCATGATCATTGCAACTCCACGAGGTGAGATCTTGCATGGGGCCCCAGGCCGAGGGAGATTGACAGTTATTTTGTGTTTCTTCCATTTGCGAATAATCACACCAACTGTTGTCACCTTCTCACCAAGCTGCTTGGCGATGGTCTTGTAGCCCATTCCAGCCTTGTGTAGGTCTACAATCTTGTCCCTGACATCCTTGGAGAGCTCTTTGGTCTTGGCCATGGTGGAGAGTTTGGAATCTGATTGATTGATTGCTTCTGTGGACAGGTGTCTTTTATACAGGTAACAAGCTGAGATTAAGAGCAATCCCTTTAAGAGTGTGCTCCTAATCTCAGCTCGTTACCTGTATAAAAGACACCTGGGAGCCAGAAATCTTTCTGATTGAGAGGGGGTCAAATACTTATTTCCCTCATTAAAATGCAAATCAATTTATAACATTTTTGACATGCGTTTTTCTGGATTTTGTTGTTGTTATTCTGTCTCTCACTGTTCAAATAAACCTACCATTAAAATTATAGACTGATCATGTCTTTGTCAGTGGGCAAACGTACAAAATCAGCAGGGGATCAAATACTTGTTTCCCTCACTGTATGTTTCCATTTATTACTTTCCAACCCCACCACCCCTTAACACCATCCATACTGGATTTCTATTTGCCATATATTTTTCAACTGTACTGTGATGTTTTACAAAAGTTCTGAACCTTTCTATTCTCATTGTTTCTACAGATTGTAAATTGAAAATAAACATTTTTGCTAAAAGTATTATTATACTATTGATTGATTGACTATGACTTTTCAGATCACCCAGTAATGCTATCTGCAGGGTTATTTCCAGGTAAATATTGCAATCCTTTAGCCATTCCTGGACCTGTGTCCAAAAACAAGCTACAAATGGACAGTACCAAAACAAATAATCTAATGATTCTGTTTCTTCGCAGCAAAATCTGCAGAGCTGGGAAGATTGTATCTCCCATTAAATAACATTCTATTGGTAGCAAGAATTTTATATAATAATTTAAATTGAAAAATTCTAAGTTTTGAATCCGGCGTCGTTTTGCGTATCAGTTCATAAACACTATGCCATGGGATCCGTACGTCAAAAATCTCTTCCCAACTATTTTGCAATCTATATGGGACGGCTGTCAATCCTTTGGTCCTTCAATGAAACTGGTATACTTTTTTATTTATCACAGTTTTCTTTAACCAATTATGTTCTTTAATGCAAGGCCGACAGACAAGTTCTGTCCACTTTCCTCTTCCATTTTTGCGGTAATGCTGCAAATATTTGGTTGTAATTTTGGGTAGAGCAGACATTTCCATATGTTTTTGTTAGCTGCATGTTCGACATAACTCCACCAGTCCTTCCGATGATATCATTTACGAAGATTATACCTTTTTTAACATTTTGTAAAAAAAAACATGTTTTTTTATCAATTAGTATATTTGAGTTTAACCACAATATTTGTCACATTATTTGTTCTGTCGCTTCTGGAGGATTAAATTGAAATTGCAAGCAACTTTCTACAGTATGGCTTGTTTTAGAAATAGTGATATTAGGGAGATGATTTCCTTTTCAAATAACTGAAAGTGAGAGGTTGTAATCTGAATAAAGAGAAAAAGGCAATTCTTGAACATTGGGTGAGACAATCTTACTAATTTGCTAGAGAACCAGTTCGGATTTAAGTATAACTTTTGTATGACTGAAGCTTTTAGTGATAGGTCTAATGCTTTAATATTTAATAATGTCTGTCCTCCGAATTCATATTCATTATATAAATAGGCCCAATTAAGTTTGTCTGGCTTGCCATTCCAAATAAAATGGAATATTTTTTTCTCATATAATATACAAAAGTGTTAGCTAGGCGTAGGCAAGACCATAAGCAAATAGGTAAACTGGGATAATACTAAAGAGTCAATCAGGGTGATTTTTCCACAAATTGACAGATATTTACCTTTCCATGGTAGCAAGATCTTATCTATTTTTTCTAACTTTCTATTATAATTTATTGGAGTGAGATCATTTATTTCATTTGGGATAGGTATTCTGAGTATATCCACATCACCATCAGACCATTTTATTGGTAAACCACATGGTAATGTAAAAGTTTTATTTTTTTGTGATCCAACATGTAATATAGTATATTTATCATAATTTGGTTGTAATCCAGAGAGGTTAGAAAATGTATCTAGATCCTCTATGAGACTGTGGAGGGATTCAAGTTGTGGATTTAAAAGAAAACATGAATCATCAGCGTACAATGACACCTTTGTTTTTAAGCCCTGGATTTCTAAACCCTTGATATTATTGTTGGATCTGATTTTAATAGCTAACATCTCGATGGCCATAATAAATAGATATGCTGATAGTGGACAACCTTGTTTCACTCCTCTTGACAGTTTAAAACTTTCTGAGAAATATCCATTATTTACTATTTTACACCTAGGGTTACTATACATGATTTTAACCCATTTTATAAGAGATTCTCCAAAATTGAAATGCTCCAGGCATTTATATATAAACCCCAGTTGTACTTTATCAAATGCCTTTTCGAAGTCTGCTATGAATAGCAGGCCTGGTTTCACAGATTTTTCATAGTGTTCTATTTTTTCCAGTACTTGCCTTCAATGTATCTTCCATGTAAAAAAAACCTGTCTGATTAGAATGAATAATGTCCGACAATACATTTTTAATTCTATGCTCTATACATTTTGCTAGAATTTTTGCATCACAACACTGAAGTGTAAGGGGCCTCCAATTTCTTTAATGGACCGTATCTTTATATTTTCCACTAGTATCCTGTTTCAGTAATAATGAAATATCTACAATTAGCTTCAGTTAGAGGAGATGGAGGCGACTGAAACGAAAACATTACATTTCCGTCATTTAGCAGAAGCTCTTATCCAGAGCGACTTACAGTTAGTGAGTGCATACATAATTTTTTTAACTGGCCCCCCATGGGAATCAAACCCACATCCCTGGCGTTGCAAACGCCATGCTCTACCAACTGAGCTACATCCCTGCCGGTCATTCCCTCCCCTACCCTGGACGACGCTGAGCCAATTGTGCACCGCCCCATGAGTTTCCCGGTCGCGGCCGGCTACGACAGAGCCTGGATTCGAACCAGGATCTCTAGTGGCACAGCTAGCACTGTGATGCAGTGCCTTAGACCACTGCGCCACTCGGGAGACTAAACATATCCTTAAAGTACTTTGTTTCCTCCTTCAACATATAATTTGGTGAATCATGGGTGACTCCGTCATTTGTAACCCGTTTCAGTAAATTCTTTTTGGTAGCATTCCTATGTTGAAGATTAAAAAATAATTTTGTGCATTTTTCCCCATATTCCATCCCGTTTGCTTGGTTTTTTATGATCTATTACACTTGATCTTTCTTGAATAAGTTTCTCCATTTCTTTTTGTTTTTCCTCTATTTTATTCTGAGCCTCTATGTTACAGTTTTTATTGCTATCTACCGTGGGGAGAACAAATATTTGATACACTGCTGATTTTGCAGGTTTTCCTACTTACAAAGCATGTAGAGGTCTGTAATTTTTATCATAGGTACACTTCAACTGTGAGAGACGGAATCTAAAACAAAAATCCAGAAAATCACATTGTATGATTTTTAAGTAATTAATTTGCATTTTATTGCATGACATAAGTATTTGATCACCTACCAACCAGTAAGAATTCCGGCTCTCACAGACCTGTTAGTTTTTCTTTAAGAAGCCCTCCTGTTCTCCACTCATTACCTGTATTAACTGCACCTGTTTGAACTCGTCATCTGTATTAAAGACACCTGTCCACACACTCAATCAAACAGACTCCAACCTCTCCACAATGGCCAAGACCAGAGAGCTGTGTAAGGACATCAGGGATAAAATTGTAGACCTGCACAAGGCTGGGATGGGCTACAGGACAATAGGCAAGCAGCTTGGTGAGAAGGCAACAACTGTTGGCGCAATTATTAGAAAATGGAAGAAGTTCAAGATGAAGGTCAATCACCCTCGGTCTGGGGCTCCATGCAAGATCTCACCTCGTGGGGCATCAATGATCATGAGGAAGGTGAGGGATCAGCCCAGAACTACACGGCAGGACCTGATCAATGACCTGAAGAGAGCTGGGACCACAGTCTCAAAGAAAACCATTAGTAACACACTATGCCGTCACAGATTAAAATCCTGCAGCACACGCAAGGCCCCCCTGCTCAAGCCAGCGCATGTCCAGGCCCGTCTGAAGTTTGCCAATGACCATCTGGAGGATCCAGAGGAGGAATGGGAGAAGGTCATGTGGTCTGATGAGACAAAAATAGAGCTTTTTGGTCTAAACTCCACTCGCCGTGTTTGGAGGAAGAAGAAGGATGAGTACAACCCCAAGAACACCATCCCAACCGTGAAGAATGGAGGTGGAAACATAATTCTTTGGGGATGCTTTTCTGCAAAGGGGACAGGACGACTGCACCGTATTGAGGGGAGGATGGATGGGGCCATGTATCGCGAGATCTTGGCCAACAACCTCCTTCCCTCAGTAAGAGCATTGAAGATGGGTCGTGGCTGGGTCTTCCAGCATGACAACGACCCGAAACACACAGCCAGGGCAACTAAGGAGTGGCTCCGTAAGAAGCATCTCAAGGTCCTGGAGTGGTCTAGCCAGTCTCCAGACCTGAACCCAATGGAAAATCTTTGGAGGGAGCTGAAAGTCCGTATTGCCCAGCGACAGCCCCGAAACCTGAAGGATCTGGAGAAGGTCTGTATGGAGGAGTGGGCCAAAATCCCTGCTGCAGTGTGTGCAAACCTGGTCAAGACCTACAGGAAACGTATGATCACTGTAATTGCAAACAAAGGTTTCTGTACCAAATATTAAGTTCTGCTTTTCTGATGTATCAAATACTTATGTCATGCAATAAAATGCAAATTAATTACTTAAAAATCATTCAATGTGATTTTCTGGATTTTTGTTTTAGATTCCGTCTCTCACAGTTGAAGTGTATCTATGATAAAAATTACAGACCTCTACATACTTTGTAAGTAGGAAAACCTGCAAAACCGGCAGTGTATCAAATACTTGTTCTCCCCACTGTATCTGTTAGACCTTCTATTTCCTTTGTTAGTATGGACTCTTTTGACCTAAATTGCTTTTGTTTTCAAGATGAGTACTGAATTGCATGACTTATGGATTTTTGTTTTAGATTCCGTCTCTCACAGTTGAAGTGTACCTATGATAAAAATTACAGACCTCTACATGCTTTGTAAGTAGGAAAACCTGCAAAATCGGCAGTGTATCAAATACTTGTTCTCCCCATGGTAGATAGCAATAAAAACTGTAACATAGAGGCTCAGAATACTTGTTCTCCCCACTGTATTTGAAATTCTTCAAAATAACCACCCTTTGCCTTGATGACAGCTTTACATTCCCTCAACCAGCTTCATGAGGTAATCACATGGAATGTTTTTCCAACAGTCTTGAAGGAGTTCCCACATATGCTGAGCACTTTTTGGCTGCTTTTCCTTCACTCTGCGGTCCAACTCATCCCAAAACATCTCAATTTGGTTGAGGTCGGATGATCTGATGCAGCACTCCATCACTCTCCTTCAAATAGCCCTTACACAGCCTGGAGGTGTGTTTTGGGTCATTGTCCTATTGAAAAACAAATTATAGGCCCACTAAGCACAAACCAGATGGGATGGCATATCACTGTAGAATGCTGTGGTAGCCATGCTCGTTAAGTGTGACTTGATTTCTAAATAAATCACAGACAGTGTCACCAGCAAAGCACCCCCAGACCATCTAACCTCCCCCTTCATGCCTTAAAGTAATGATGGACTGTCGTTTCTCTTTGCTTATTTGAGCTGTTCTTGCCATAATTTGAACTATATTATGTATACCACCCCTACCTTGTCACAACAGAACTGATTGGCTCAAACTTATTAAGAAGGAAATAATTTCCACAAATTAACTTTCAACAAGGCACACCTATTAATTGAAATTCATTCCAGGTGACTACCTCATGAAGCTGGTTGAGAGAATGCCAAGATTGTGCAACGCTGTCATCAAGGCAACGGGTGGATACTTAAACAAATATATTTTGATATGTTTAATACTTTTTTGGTTACTTCATGATTCCATATGTGTTATTTCATAGTTTTGATGTCTTCACTATTATTCTACAATGTAGAAAATAGTAAAAATAAAGAAAAACCCTTGAATGAGTAGGTGTGTCCAAACTTTTGACTGGTAGTGTATATCAGCATAAAGCCCCCAGATTTTACATATTCTACTCCTATCAGTCATTATATACAGGTCATAGGCCAATCAGCTATTCCTGCCAGCCACTATAGGCCTACTTTCCACTCAGTAGTGCTTGAGGGTGTGCACATGTATTAGAGTTGAATATTTTCCCGGTATTTTACAAATGTTCCATACCGAGAATAAATCATTTTTCTCCCTTACCCGCCAAAACCAGAAGTGTCATTCAAAAGCATATAAAGCATATTAATAGCCTATGTCTGGACTTGATTAGAAATTGCTAAAAAATTCAGGCCTGATGCTACCTGAGCCTGATGAGCGATACATTAAATACATTTCATGAGCCCTACATTAAAGACATTTTATGAGCCCAAGCCCCCCAAAAAACAAATCCAATACATTTATGATGAATAGGCTTCTGCACATTAAACATGACAGAAAAACATAAAAGCCCATAGATGTAGCTAGCTATATGCTCTCTTGGGTAAGTAAATGAAACAAGCTCCAGTAGGCTAATCTTTTTGAGTGTGGACTGTAGTGTATTATATCATACTGTATTATAATGACTGGAATTACGCACCTTGTTCAAACCATGATAAAGAGAACATTTGATTCTGGTGCAGCCCATGCGGCCTACAAAGTTACAAGCATAGGCTTGCGAATTTGATTTACATTTTGAAATATATTTGGGCCTATTTGTATAATTAGTAGACTGATGCATATATTGTACCATTGATAATATGTCCCTTATGTTATTAGCCTACCTCCTCTTTCTCTCTCTAGTGTTGCCTCATTCCTTCCTCGTTTTCAACAGTTAAATGAAATAAGTTCCATTGTCCTTATCTTAATAGTTCTAATGACATGCTTGAATAATACAGGACTAGAATTGGATGCAGATGGCTTTCACTTCTCTTCACGAAGATTGAATGGTTATAAGTCTGAATAAATAACTGCTATATCCTACGTTCGCTCTTCTTTCAAACTACCGGTGAGTTCTATTGGCTGCTGTATTTAACATTCAGAAAACAAGAGCTTTCTTTGAATTGTCTATTGGAATAAGAAATTAAAAAATAAATAATAATAATGTCCAGCAAGCTATTCTAGTCTAGATTTCCGTGCATGGGACCCCAAGGAGAGAGGCCAGCGGTGTCACGATCGTTTAATGACTGGTCGAACCAAGGCGCAGCGTGATAAGCGTACATATTTATTTAAGTACTGAACATGACAAAACAACAAACAAACGATACGTGAAGTCTTAAGGTTGACTAATAACATACCTTTACGGAACAAGATCCCACAAACTAACTGGTGCCAACAGGCTGCCTAAGTATGGTCCCCAATCAGAGACAACGAGCTAGAGCTGCCTCTGATTGGGAACCACCCTGGCCAACATAGATCTAAACGATCTAGAACTAACCATATAAAAACACAACATAACACGGAATATACACACCCTGACTCAACAAATCAACGTCCCCTGAGTCAGGGCGTGACAAGCGGAGTACAGCTGCATGTGTATTTTGAAAGAGACAGAGGCTAGTTAGAAGCTTACTTTGCATAGGACTGCTCGTGCATGCTCTGATTTAAGCAACAATATTCAAGTGATAGGCTGTTTCAAACCTCTGCAGCTGCAATAAATAAATAAAATGTTACATCAAAAAAGTAAAATGATCCCGAAAGCCAGCTGGAAATGTGTAAATTAGATGCGCATTCGGTCCTTATATTTCTGTAGCATAGGCTATGCTGCATCAAATGTAGGCCTACCTGTCATAAGAAAAAAGTTACCATGATGAGATGATAGGTCTACATGTATTGTGAACTGCACTCCATACTGAGATGGGCTGTATGTCCCCACCATGAGCGTTGATGATTGATCATGCAGAGAGCAGAGAGAAGGCCGTAGAGAGCCAGATTTAGACATTGCATATCATTTAACAGTTCCATTTAACGTCATGCTGTTGATATAAATTATTTATTATAATTTACAGGTTTCTCGCAGTTTTTTATCCGGGGAAAAGGGAGTGGTATGGGCGGTAAATCTCTGTAAATCTCAGTAACCGGGTTCCCGCCATTCAACACTAATGTGTATGCAACAGCCACAGAGATGGTGAATGAGAGTACTTAAGGATAAGTGGTGTGTTAGACTCTGCTCTCACTACTCCACTCCTGCCTAAAAGGAGCACTAAAAAAGAGATCTGTTGAATGAAAAGTTTCCTCCTCTAATAACACTCTATCAGTCATCCCTCCTTCACCATTATGGGAGGAGAGGCCCCTAATAGTCTGCATTTGGCAGCTTTAACACTTCCTCTCCAAGTGGCCATTAAGTGAGTGTCCTCACATAACTGCTGCTTTATAGGGACAAAGAGCCTCAATAGAGTTGACACACACGCACATACACACTCATACACTATCGTACACTCACCCATGCATGACGCACGCAAACACACACACACAGACACTATCGTACGCGCATGCACGTATGCATGCACACACACGTCCCTGAAATGGGCTGTGAATTAACACCCCATTTAAAGGAGAGGAGAGATGGTAGGCCATACATTTGGTGCAGTGTGTGCAGTCCCATTGCCAGGAGGAATAGCTCTCAACTTGCTCTCAAAGTCTAAGTCAGAATTTGACGTTCATCCATGTTTCTCAAACGTCAAACGTTGAAGTTATTGCAAACATCACATTTCTAGGTGTTTAAGGTTAAGTGAAGGCAATAACTCCACATTTTTTAAGTTAGGGTTAAGATTAGGCATTAACTCGAAATCTTAGGCGTTTACTCTGAATGGTTAAGGTAAGGGTTAAGGTCCCATCCCCGTTTACAATGCCTTAGCAAAACCTAAACCCACTTCAAGGTAACAGCGCTCACTGTTGCCCCTTGCGGCCAGTTTCCACGTCATCTTCCGACGTCCTCAGACATGGATGGACGTCGAATACTGTTTTGAATCATGGGTGACCTGGCTGTAATTTTTTTATATCATGCAAATCGATGTGGTAAAAGCAGATTGCGACTGAAAACGTGGGTATAAGTGAATTCACCGCGACAAGGTGTTTTATATGGAAGCCCATACCCGCCACCCAAAAAATTCTATAAAATGCCTCATGATTTGTCAACGTGCTCAATTAATCTGTGCTTGATCAACTGTAACCTACTGATAACAACCATAGCTGCAGGTAGCCTAGAGAAGCCTACAGTTGAAGTCGGAAGTTTACATACACTTAGGTTCGATTCATTAAAACTCGTTTTTCAACCACTCCACAAATCTCTTGTTCACAAACTATAGTTTTGGCAAGTCAGTTAGGACATCTACTTTGTGCATGACGCAAGTAATTTTTCCAACAATTGTTTACAGACAGATTATTTCACTTATAATTCACTGTATCACAATTCCAGTGGGTCAGAAGTTTACATACACTAAGTTGACTGTGCCTTTAAACAGCTTGGAAAATTCCAGAAAATTATGTCATGGCTTTAGAAGCTTCTGATAGGCTAATTGACATCATTTGAGTCAATTGGAGGTGTACCTGTGGATGTATTTCAAGGCCTACCTTCAAACTCAGTGCCTCTTTGCTTGACATCATGGGAAAATCAAAAGAAATCAGCCAAGACCTCAGAAATTTTTTTTGGACCACAAGTCTGGTTGATCCTTGGGAGCAATTTCCAAACGCCTGAAGGTACCACGTTCATCTGTACAAACAATAGTAGGCAACTATAAACACCAAGGGACCACGAAGCCATCATACCTCTCAGGAAGGAGACGCGTTCTGTCTCCTAGAGATGAACATACTTTGGTGCGAAAAGTGCAAATCAATCCCAGAACAACAACAAAGGACCTTGTGAAGATGCTGGAGGAAACAGGTACAAAGGTATCTATATCCACAGTAAAACCAGTACTATATCGACATAACCTGAAAGGCCGCTCAGCAAGGAAGAAGCCACTGCTCAAAAACCGCCATAAATAGCCAGACTACGGTTTGCAACTGCACATGGGGACAAAGGTCGTACTTTTTGGAGAAATGTCCTCTGGTCTGATGAAACAAAAATAGAACTGTTTGGCCATAATGACCATTGTTATGTTTGGAGGAAAAAGGGTGTTGCTTGCAAGCCGAAGAACACCATCCCAACCATGAAGCACGGGGGTGGCAGCATCATGCTGTGGGGGTGCTTTGCTGCAGGAGGGACTGGTGCACTTCACAAAATAGATGGCATCATGAGGAAGGAAACTTATGTGGATATGTTGAAGCAACATCTCAAGACATCAGTCAGGAAGTTAAAGCTTGATCTCAAATGGGTCTTCCAAATGGACAATGACCCCAAGCATACTTCCAAAGTTGTAGCAAAATGGCTTAAGGACACTAAAGTCAAGGTATTGGAGTGGCCATCACAAAGCCCTGACCTCAATCCTATAGAACATTTGTGGGCAGAACTGAAAAAGCGTGTGCGAGCAAGGAGGCCTACAAAACTGACTCAGTTACACCAGCTCTGTCAGGAGGAATGGGCCAAAATTCACCCAACTTATTGTGGGAAGCTTGTGGAAGGCTACCCGAAACGTTTGACCCAAGTTAAACCATTTAAAGGCAATACTACCAAATACTAATTGAGTGTATGTAAACTTCTGATCCACTGGGAATGTGATGAATGAAATAAAAGCTGAAATAAATCATTCTCTCTACTATTATTCTGACATTTCACATTCTTAAAATAAAGTGGTGATCCTAACTGACCTAAGACAGGGAATCTTTACTAGGATTAAATGTCAGTAATTGTGAAAAACTGAGTTTAAATGTATTTGGCTAAGGTGTATGTAAACTTCCAACTTCAACTGTATACTTTAGGAGTGTTGGCTCAACGAGACAATTCTGTTGACACTGCTCTGCTTCAAGTGGGGCAACTGTTGGGTGAGTGTCGTGCTCTACCTCCAGAGGTTAGGTTTATGGGTTAGAATATGTGTAGCAGACAGTATTTTTAGGAAATGTATAGTAAGTGTGAAGAGGCTCTTTGAGTTTAATTAACAAGCCCTTACTGGGGCAGACAAGCTTGTCACGGTTTACTAAGCCAGAACCCAGAAGCAGACCAGGACAAGGTAAATTGAACCAAAGGTGAGTGTTTATTTCATAGATCCACGAGTGAGGCTGAATAATCCAGGGAACAGAGCGGGTGGCGTGGATGGGTTGTTGAGGGTGCAGTGGTAGGTCCAGTAATGGCTCGGCAGCCGCCGACCATCAGGCAGAGGTTGGGTGAAGGTTCCGGGTGAGTGACTGCAGATAGAACAAAACGGAGGTAAGTATACAGCAAGTCAAAAAGGTGCAAAACAACAAAACTAACGCTAGAAGTTCCAAGGCTGATACACGGACAAACATACTGTTCATGGCTAACGATCCGGCAGGGAATGGATGTTAGGACAGAGCCTAAGAAGGGTGATGATCAGGACCAGGTGTGCAGATTGCTGATGGGATGCAGGTGCGGAAATCAAGAGAGCTCCCGCCTAGCAACGTTGCCCGGCAACCAGGCAGGGAGCGTTCCAGAACCCTCGGGAAACTGGAGATCCCGAGCAGAAAAACTAATACCCAGACAGAAACCGACTCAGACTGCAGGGATCGTTACAGTACCCCCCTCCGACAACGCCACCGGGCGGACTCCCCGGAGCGCCAGGATGGAGGCGGTAGAAGTCACGAATGAGGTCAGCATCTAGGATCTGTCGCCGCGGAATCCAACTCCTCTCTTCAGGACCATACCCCTCCCAGTCCACGAGATACCGGAAACCCCGGCCCCGCCGTCTGGAATCCATGATGCGTCGCACCGTGTAGGCAGGACCACCTCCGATCATCCGAGGAGGAGGAGGAGGAGGCGGAGGAGGCAACAGAGGACTGAGGAGAACAGGCTTGAGGCAGGAGACATGAAAGGTGGGATGGACTCTGAGCGTCCTCGGTAGTTTGAGTCGAACTGCCACCGGATTGATCACCTTCTCCACCACAAACGGACCAATGAACTTCGGTAACAACTTCCTAGACTCAGTCCGTAAAGGAAGATCCCGTGTGGCCAACCAGACCCTATCTCCGATGGTATAGGTGGGAGCGGGGATCCGGCGACGATTCGCCTGGAGCTGATACCGGTCCGAAACTCTAAGGAGTGCCTTTCTGGCCCGATGCCAGGTCCGGTGGCAACGACGAATATGGGCCTGAACAGAGGGCACTGAGAGCTCCTTCTCCTGAGAAGGGAACAAGGGAGGTTGGTAGCCATACAGGCACTGGAAGGGAGACATCCCAGTGGCAGATGTAGGGAGAGTATTGTGGGCATACTCAACCCAAGGCAACTGAGAGACCCAGGAGGTGGGGTTGGAGGAGACAAGGCAGCGTAGCGTGGATTCCATCTTCTGGTTGGCTCTCTCCGCCTGACCATTAGATTGGGGGTGAAAACCAGATGTGAGGCTGACTGTAGCTCCAATGGCCAAACAGAAGGACTTCCAGACAGCAGAGGTAAACTGAGGGCCACGGTCGGAAACGATATCACTGGGCAAACCGTGGACCCTGAAAACCTCCCTAACCAGGATCTCGGACGTCTCCGAGGCAGAGGGAAGCTTGGCAATAGGCACAAAGTGGGCGAACTTGCTGAATCTGTCCACGATAGTCAGAACGACTGTGTTTCCCTCAGAAGCGGGCAACCCAGTGACAAAGTCCAGGGCCAGATGCGACCATGGTCGCCGGGGAATAGGAAGGGGGTGAAGTAGTCCAGAGCTGGGCCGATTGGTACTCTTATTCTGCGCACACACTGGACAGGCAGCAACATAACCCCGAGTATCCTCGGCCATGGCAGGCCACCAAAAACGTCTGCGAAGAAACGCCATCGTCCGAGCCACGCCAGGGTGACAAGCCATCTTGCTGGCGTGGGACCATTTGAGGACAGCAGGACGAACCGACTCAGGCACAAACAACCGACCGGGTGGACCGTTACCGGGACCGGGCTGCGTCCGAAGGGCCGCCATCACCTCCTCCTCAATCTTCCACCTAACTGCTCCCACGACGCAGTTCCGGGGGAGAATTGTCTCGGTCTTGGACCCACTCTCCTCCGTCTTGGAGAACATCCGGGACAAGGCGTCCGCCTTGCCGTTCTTAGATCCAGGTCGGAACGTCAGGGAAAAAATTGAATCGTCCGAAAAACAACGCCCACCTGGCCTGACGGGAGTTGAGACGTCTAGCCGATTGCACGTAAGCAAGATTCTTGTGGTCAGTCCAGACAATAAACGGTTGCTCCGCCCCTCCAACCAGTGGCGCCACTCCTCCAAGGCAAGTTTCACCGCGAGAAGCTCCCGGTTACCCACATCGTAATTCCTCTCCGCAGGCGAAAGGCGACGAGAGTAGTAGGCGCAGGGATGGAGTTTACTGTCCGTGGAGCATCGCTGCGACAGGATGGCGCCAACTCCCACATCAGACGCGTCCACTTCAACGACGAACTGACGGGCCGTGTCCGGTTGAGAGAGAATCGGTGCGTTGGTGAATCGCCTCTTCAAATCCAGAAACGCTCGATCCGCCTCCGGATTCCACTTGAAGATCCTGATACTGGAAGTCAAGGCAGTTAATGGAGCGGCCACACGGCTGTAATCCCGGATGAATCTGCGGTAGAAATTCGCAAACCCCAAAAATCTCTGGAGCTGCAATCTCGTACCGGGCTGGGCCCATTCCAGAACCGCTCTAACCTTCTCCTGGTCCATCCTAATCTCTCCCCTGGAGATGATGTACCCGAGAAAGGATGTCGTGTGGGCGTGAAACTCGCACTTCTCGGCCTTCACGAACAGGCGATTCTCCAACAATCGCTGCAGAACCTGCCGGACATGCTGGACGTGGTCGGAAGGTTCCTTCGAGAAGATCAGAATGTCATCCAGGTAAACAAACACAAAGAGACCGATCATATCTCTCAGGACGTCGTTCACCATACTCTGGAATACCGCTGGAGCATTGGTCAGTCCAAACGGCATCACCTGATACTCGAAGTGACCCATCGGTGTATTGAAACCCGTCAACCACTCGTCCCCCTCTCTGATCCGGACCATGTGATACGCATTGCGTAGGTCTAGCTTGGTGAACACCGTAGCACCCTGTAAGGAGTCGAAGGCAGAACTCATCAAGGGCAGGGGATACTTGTTCTTGACCGTGATGTCATTCAACCCCCGATAATCAATACACGGTC
The DNA here is from genome assembly GCF_020615455.1 of Coregonus clupeaformis. NCBI lineage: Eukaryota > Metazoa > Chordata > Actinopteri > Salmoniformes > Salmonidae > Coregonus > Coregonus clupeaformis. The sequence continues at coordinate 29,680,072 of NC_059231.1, read as the reverse complement.
GAAGAGAGCCATCCTTCTTACCCACAAAGAAGAATCCTGCCCCCAGGGGTGATGACGAGGGATGAACGAGACCAGCAGCTAGGGACTCCTTGATGTAGGTCTCCAAAGCCTCACGTTCAGGTCGGGAGATACTGTATAACCTTCCCTTGGGGTAGACAGCTCCAGGGAACAGGTTGATGGCACAATCATATGGTCGGTGGGGAGGGAGTGACAGAGCCTTCTGCTTACTGAACACCTCCCCCAAATCGTGATATGTCTCGGGAACCAGGGACAAATCTGGGGGTTTAGCCTCAATCACCTGACTGGGAACCGAATGGGGACAGGCAGTCTTGAGACAGTTAGCATGACAATCAAGGCTCCAACTCGTTACCTTGCCCGTCACCCAATCGAACGTGGGATTGTGTTCCTTCAGCCAGGGGTATCCAAGGACCAGAGGAACATGGGAAGACGGCAGAATAAAGAATGAAATCATCTCCGAATGATTCCCCCGACAACAGCATCTTAACCGGTTCAGTCCTCATCGTGATACGTGCCAGACTACTGCCGTTCAGAGTGGTCGCTTCAATGGCTTCCGGCAATTGCTCCTTGGAAAGCCCCAGCTGTTCCACCAACTCGGCATCAAGAAAGCTTCCACCGGCACCTGAATCGATAAAAGCGTTAATCGCTAAGCTCTGATTCCTGTTCATAAGGGTAGCCGGAAACGGGGTCTGACAGAGGTATTGAGAGGTCGAAACTGGCTCGCTAAAAGTCCTCCCAACTTTAGCGAGCCGCGCAGTTTGACGACCGCCGGGAACAGGTGGCGAGGTAATGTCCCGAACCACCACAGTAGAGGCAACAGTTAGTCCTACGTCTGAGTTGGCGTTCCTCCTTGGTTAACCCGTGCCGCCCTACTTGCATTGGTTCAGAATCGGGAGACAGGACCTCTCCACTAATCCTGTGTGGTGGACGATGATCGACGTATTCTGGTCCAATCCCCGACCCGACTGGAACCTGAGAAGCTGATCGATTGGACGGAACCCATTGCTTCTCCCTCCTTCGCTCTCGGACTCGATTATCCACCCGAATAGACAAGGCTACCAAGCTGTCCAGGTCACTAGGCTCCGGATAGGAGATCAACTCATCCTTGAGCTGCTCCGACAGACCCTGGTAAAAGGCCGCTTGCAGAGACTCCTCATTCCACCCACTCTCCACAGCCAACGTCTTGAACTCGATCACGAAGTCGGCCACGCTGCGAGTTCCTTGGTGAAGCGAAAACAGGCGCCTAGCTGCGTCCCTCCCTCGGACGGAATGGTCGAAGAGCTTCCTCATCTCGGCCGTGAACCCCTGGTATGACGCCATGCAGGGGTCTTGTCGTTCCCAAACGGCTGAAGCCCACTCCAGCGCTCGACCACGCAGCAACTCAATCACAAAGGCTATCCTAGCCTTGTCTGTGGCATAAGAGTAGGGCTGTAGATCGAACACTAACCCACACTGCATAAGGAAAGAACGGCATCTTCCCAGCTCCCCCTCATATTTATCCGGCGTCGGAACCTTGGGCTCACGGAAGGACACAGCTCCAGAAGCGGTAGGCGAGATGGGTGAAACCGGTAGTGGATCCTCCACCGGAAACTTGCGCTGGTTCTGGACCTCCGTCAGACCGGTAGAAAGGTTCCGAACTGCCAACGCAATCTCCTGTAGCTCCGTGCTATGATGGCCCAACATCTTCTCCTGATGGGTAATGGCATGGCGAACAGAGTCCAGGTCCGCTGGGTTCATTACTGGCCGGATCGTTCTGTCACGGTTTACTAAGCCAGAACCCAGAAGCAGACCAGGACAAGGTAAATTGAACCAAAGGTGAGTGTTTATTTCATAGATCCACGAGTGAGGCTGAATAATCCAGGGAACAGAGCGGGTGGCGTGGATGGGTTGTTGAGGGTGCAGTGGTAGGTCCAGTAATGGCTCGGCAGCCGCCGACCATCAGGCAGAGGTTGGGTGAAGGTTCCGGGTGAGTGACTGCAGATAGAACAAAACGGAGGTAAGTATACAGCAAGTCAAAAAGGTGCAAAACAACAAAACTAACGCTAGAAGTTCCAAGGCTGATACACGGACAAACATACTGTTCATGGCTAACGATCCGGCAGGGAATGGATGTTAGGACAGAGCCTAAGAAGGGTGATGATCAGGACCAGGTGTGCAGATTGCTGATGGGATGCAGGTGCGGAAATCAAGAGAGCTCCCGCCTAGCAACGTTGCCCGGCAACCAGGCAGGGAGCGTTCCAGAACCCTCGGGAAACTGGAGATCCCGAGCAGAAAAACTAATACCCAGACAGAAACCGACTCAGACTGCAGGGATCGTTACAAAGCTAATGAAGGGAAATTACCAGTCAGTTTTTGTGTTGTCTTCGTAAGCATGGGACACATACAGTATATGTAGGGTAGAGGGCCAAAATATGGTTTGTGGCTATGAAGTTAGCTGGAATTGTGGCTATATTTAGTAGGGGAAATGGCCAAACCATGGTTTGCGGCTTGGCAAGTGGCCTGAATCTTTGGTAAATCTTAGGATTTTAGGTTGAGTGAATGTTCAATTCAACTTGGGCCCGATTCCGACCCGAGTTAAGCGAGTGTAAATGGAACGTAATTCCCTTGTAATGCACTTTTCTCACTATGCGTATTCTGACCTTGAACTTAAGGATGAAAATAGCGTGCTATTCACCTGCTATTCGGTTTGGGTGGAGATAGAACAAATGAAGGTGTGGGGGAGGTGTGTCCTTGACTTAATTCCCTAATAATTCCACCACCTGTCTAGCGAACCTACCGGCTCCAAGTGGAAAAAGTATCTACTTAATTTTTACGATAGAAATAACACCATTCTCCATGCACTGTAATTTATAACTTGATAAGAGCTAGGTAAATGAGTTTGGATAAGGGAATTGTAAATATAAATGATACTTGTTTTAGATATTTTACCTTATAATCGCTGGAGACAAATTTGAAAGCAGTCATATGGCAGCAAACTGAAGCATATCAACATATCAACTTTCCAACAGTAAAGTTTATGAAATGCTGTGCCATTATGCAGAATTTAAATTGTACAGTCTTAACTTGCAGGGATGGGCACTCTCGAATGTCTTAATTATAGGCTATCCCAACCCTTTTCTGTTTCCTATCATGTTAAATATGATCCACTATCAGTATCGACCATCAGTAGGCCTTATAACAACACATATTCAACTGCCAATGTATTGTTACTTCCCTTCAGTTGGTATAGCCTAAATTATCATTCAATTTAATTACATTGTTTCGTTTAACTTCATTAGCTTCCTCTTTAAACTCTATCATGGCCATGTGGTTGTTGCTGAGGATCATTAGTAACAGTTGATTAAAAAAAAAAAGAAGACATGTAGGCTAATTAAATCATTACAGAGCGGAGCACAGACCAAGCCGTAACAGTTTGAACCCGACGCGTGGCCCAATCAATACTTGGCTGTCATCTCACAGTTCCATGGATAGTGCAGGCAATAGACAAGGGTATAGCCTACTATTCTACACTCTTCTCCCTATTGTAATTATATGTACACTAATCTTCCAACATTACCATGGGGTTAAAGAACTGAATGTGGAGATTTTCTGAATTAATCAAACCACCGTTTTCTTTCTTTTGTGTGTAAAGGCTCTCCAAACCTCTTTTTTTTATGATTCATAAATACTTTCCTAACCCTAAATAAGCTACAAGATCAGAGTGTTTCTAAATCTATCAATTTGTGCTGAAATGGAGACGAATGTGCATATATTTTAATGGCTTTGTTTCATTGATCCCTAAAATTCTGAACCTGTTCTCTTGATAAATTCTATTGAGTCTGTTGACAAAATTCAAACTAAAAAGGTACACCGTATATAAAGGGAGGGCTTAAGATAAATGTACTGAAAATCCTATTGAATGAAAACTCCATGAGAAATTCTGTTGGCCAGCAAGTGGAAGGGGCGGCAGGTAGCTTAGTGGTTAAGAGCGTTGTGCCAGTAACCGGAAGGTCGCTGGTTCTAATCTCCGAGCCGACTAGGTGAAAAATCTGTCTGTGCCCTTGAGCAAGGCACTTAACCCTAATTGCTCCTGTAAGTCGCTCTGGATAAGAGCGTCTGCGAAATGACAAAATGTAATCAACGGTTTAATTACATTTACTCAGCTTGCGCAAGGGAACCACCCTGCAAAGCCCGCTACTGTGATGGGTGATTTGAAGGAGTCAGGCGCAGGAGGGTAAATCACAGAATAACAGAGTTTATTCCGGAATACAGAATTACGCAGTAATGCGTCAAAACAGTCCAGTGTGCAAAACAGGCGCACTGGAACCAACAAGGCACACAGGGAAATACCCCGGCAATACAAAATACAAGGAGCTCAACCGAGCTTTACTTTCCTCACAATAAACAATCACACACAAGGACAAGGGGGCAGAGGGAACACTTATACAGGTACTGATGAGGGGATATGAACCAGGTGTGTGTAATAAACAAGACAAAACAAATGGAATGATGAGATGAGGAGCGGCAGTGGATAGAAGGCCGGTGACAACGAACACCGAAGCCTGCCCGAACCAGGAGAGGAGGCAGCTTCGGAGGAAGTCATGACAGTACCCAGCCTTGACGCGCAGCTCCAGCAGTGCGCCAACACTGGCCTCGGGCACGACCATGAGGACGCGGATGGTGACGGTGGAAATCCCGCAACAGGGAGGGATCGAGGATATCCCTTACAGGGAAGCAGCACCGCTCCTCCGGACCGTACCCCTCCCACTCCACGAGGTACTGAAGACCCCCCAACCGATGCCTCAAATCCAGAATGGAACGGACGGAGGATGCCGGGGCCCCCTCGATGTCCAGAGGAGGTGGAGGGACCTCCCGCACCTCAGACTCCTGGAGCGGACCAGCCACCACCGGCCTGAGGAGAGACACATGGAACGAGGGGTTAATAAGCTATAGGTAACCTCGTTTATTCTCCTCAGGACTTTGAATGGCCCCACAAACCACGGGCTCAGCTTCTGGCGGGGCAGGCGGAGGGGCAGATTCCGGGTCGAGAGCCAGACCCGATCACCCGGTACAAAGTCCGGGGCCTCACTGCGGTGGCAGTTAGCGTTGGCCTTCTGATGACCCACGGCGCGTTGGAGGTGGACGTGAGCAGCGTTCCACATCTCCTCCACGCACCGAAAGCAATCATCCACAGCATGAGCCTCGGTCTGGCTCTGCTCTGATGCCACGGTGCCAAAACAGGTTGATAATCTAAAACACATTGGAATGGCGTTAGGTTAGTGGAGGAGTGACGGAGAGAGTTCTGGGCATATTCGGCCCATGGCAAGAACACCGACCACTCCCCAAGCCGGTCTTGGCAGTAGGACCGCAGGAACCTACGCACATCCTGATATACCCGTTCCACCTGCCCATTAGACTCAGGGTGAAAACCAGAGGTCAGGCTGACCGAGACCCACAGACGTTCCATGAATGCCTTCCAGACCTTGGATGTGAACTGGGGACCGCGAAGTGCCGGAAGATGTGTGTAAACAGGGCCTCCGCATTCTGCAGGGCCGTGGGGAGACTGGGCAGAGGAAGGAGGCGGCAGGCTTTGAAAAAGTGGTCCACAACGACCAGGATGGTGGTGTTACCTTGAGAGAGGGGAAGATCAGTAAGGAAATCAATACTCAGGTGGGACCATGGCCGTTGTAGAACTGGTAAAGGCTGTAACTGACCCGCTGAAGGGTGCCTAGGTGCCTTACTCTGGGCGCACACCGAGCAGGAGGAGGCATACACACTCACGTCCTTAGCCAAGGTAGGCCACCAGTACTTTTGGTCAGGCAGCGTACTGTACGACCGATACAGGGGTGACCAAAGGAGGAGGACGTGTGTGCCCTGTAGATCAGACGGTCACGGACAAGAGCAGGCATGTACTGCAGCCCAGCTGGACACTGAGGTGGAGATGGCTCTGTGCGTAACGCCTGCTCTATATTCGCGTCCATCGCCCATACTACTGGTACCACAATGCAGGAGGCCGGGAGTATGGGGGTGTTGTCTCTGGGCCTCTCATTTTACATTTACATTTACATTTTACATTTTAGTCATTTAGCAGATGCTCTTATCCAGAGCGACTTACAGGAGCAATTAGGGTTAAGTGCCTTGCTCAAGGGCACATCGACAGATTTTTCACCTAGTCGGCTCGGGGATTAGAACCAGCGACCTTTCGGTTACTGGCACAACACTCTTACCCACTAAGCTACCTGCCGCCCCCTCTCCTCTGTGTCGTACAGCCGTGACACGTGTTTGCCTTCACATTCTTCATATCTGGGATGTATGACAGTATAAAAGCAAACCGGGTGAAGAATAGGACCCACCTGGCCTGGCGAGGGTTCAGCCTCCTCGCTGCCCGGATGTACTCCAGGTTACGGTGGTCCGTCCAGATGAGGACGGGTGTTTCGCCCCCTCGTGCCAGTGCCTCCACACGGTCAGGGCTCTGAAAACAGCAAACAGCTCCCGATCACCAACGTCGTAGATCTGCTCCGCCGTGATGAGCTTCTTGGAGAAGAAGGCACAGGGGCGGCGCTTGGGTGGCGTGCCCGAGCGTTGAGATAGGGATAGGCGCGGTCCTATCTCGGATGTATCCACCTCCACTACGAACGGTAGTGATGGATCGGGGTGGGCCAGTACCGGGGCTGAGGTGAACAGACCCTTCAGGTTACTGAAGGCCCTGTCAGTCTCAGCAGACCAGTGGAGCCGGGACGGCCCACCCTTCAACAGAGATGTCATGGGAGCTGCGACCTTGCCAAAACCCTGGATAAACCTCCGATAGTGGTTGGCAAAGCCAATAAAGTGCTGCACCTCCTTTACCGTGGTTGGAGTTGGCCAATTACGCACAGCTGAAATGTGATCTCCCTCCATCTCCACACCTGTGGTGGTAATGCGGTATCTGAGGAAGGAGACGTACTGTTGGAAAAACAGACACTTTTCTGCCTTGGCATAAAGGTCATGTTCCAACAGTCGGGCCAGCACTTTGCAAACCAGGGACACATGCTCGGCACGCATAGCGGAATACATCAGAATGTCATCGATGTAGACCACTACACCGCAACCAAGCATGTCCCGAAACACCTCGTTCACAAAGGACTGGAAGACGGATGGAGCATTCATCAAACCGTAAGGCATCACCAGGTATTTTTAATGCCCCATGGTTGTGCTGAATGCTGTCTTCCACTCGTCCCCCTCTCGGTCACGCACCAGGTTGTACGCACTCCGGAGATCTAATTTTGTGAAGAAGCGTGCCCCATGCATTGACTCGATCACAGATGGAATGAGGGGTAGAAGATAACTAAATCGTATCGTCCCCTTGTTCAGTGCTCGGTAATCAATGCAAGGGCGCAGACCTCTGTCTTTCTTCTTCACAAAAAATTAACTTGAGGAGGCGGGCGAAGTGGAGGGACGTATAAACCCATGGCGCATGGACTCGGAGATGTATGTCACCGTAGCCTCCATTTCAGCCTGTGACAGGGGATACACATGACTCCGCGGAGGCACAGCGTCTACCCGGAGGTTTATCGCGCAATCCCCCGCCCGATGAGGTGGTAATTTGGTCGCCTGCGTTTTGGAAAACGAGTGCGCCAAATCGAGGTATTCGGGGGGAATGCGCACGGTGAAGGTACTGTCTGGATTTTCCACCGTGGGTGCACCAACGGAAACACCCAGACACCTACCCTGACACTCTCGCGACCACCCCGTGAGAACCCTCTGTGGCCATGAAAAGGTGGGGTTGTGGAGTGCTAACCAGGGAAGACCTAACACAACAGGGAAATCAGGAGACTCAATAAAAAAGTGACTTGCTCTCGATAAGTCTCGTGTGTAACCATAGTGACTGGTGCTGTAACCTCCCTAACGAACCCGGACCCTAATGGTCGACTGTCAAGTGCTCTGATGGGGAGTGGAATGGATAGTGGAACCAATGTAATGCCTAGACTATGTGAAAATGACCTGTCCATAAAGTTCCCAGCTGCGCCTGAATCGACCAGCGCCTTACATTGGGGAACTACGTAATCAGGAAAGTGGATGGGTAGGGTACAGTACGCAGCAGAGGGCTCTGAACAAGTGTGGGTGTTCGATACCTAGGGTGACGCGAGAGTACCCTGCCTGCCACCTCCAGACCCAAAAGAACGCTGACGACATCGTGCAGTGAAATGTCCTCTCGTGCCACCAGTGACACTGGCGCTGTCGTCCTCCGCTCTCCTTGATCGCCGCACCACCCAGCTCCATCAGCTCGTGATCCGGGTCGGGCGTGGTTGGAACGGGCAGGCCCATTCCAGGATGTCCTCTGGCCGCCAGCAGGTTGCCAACCGGATGGCAATGTCCACAAGTTGAGTGAAGGACAACATGGTGTCCCGGCAGGCTAGCTCCCTTCGGACGTCCTCCCGTAGATGGCACCGGAAGTGGTTGATGAGGGCCCGCTCGTCCACCCGGACCCAGCTCCTAGAGTCCGGAACTCCAGGGCGAAGTCCTGCACGGTCCTCGTCCCCTGCCTCAGGTGGACCAGCCGCTCGCCCGCCTCTCTACCCTCGGGCGGCTGATCGAAGACAGCCCGAAAAAGGTGAGCGAACTCCCCGTAGTTGTCCAATGCGGCTCCTCTTTCATTCCAGACCACGTTGGCCCACTCCAGGGATTTCCCCGAGAAGCAGGAGACGAAGGTGGACACCTTCTCCCGCTCCGATGGGGCCGGGCTGATGCTTGAATAGTAAAGCTCCAGTTGGAGGAGGAATCCCTGGCAGAGAGCAGCTGTGCCGTCGAAATCCCGTGGTCGGGACATATGGATCCCTCTTGGTGCTGGGGTGTGTTATTCTGTGATGGGTGATTTGAAGGAGTCAGGCACAGGAGGGTAAATCACAGAATAACAGAGTTTATTCCGGAATACAGAGTTACGCAGTAATGCGTCAAAACAGTCCAGTGCGCAAAACAGGCACACTGGAACCAACAAGGCACACAGGGAAATACCCCGGCAATACAAAATACAAGGACCTCAACCGAGCTTCACTCTCCTCACAATAAACAATCACACACAAGGACAAGGGGGCAGAGGGAACACTTATACAGGTAATGATGAGGGGATATGAACCAGGTGTGTAATAAACAAGACAAAACAAATGGAATGATGAGATGAGGAGCGGCAGTGGCTAGAAGGCCGGTGAGGACGAACGCTGAAGCCAGCCCGAATCAGGAGAGGAGGTAGCTTCGGAGGAAGTCGTGACAGCTACGCACATTCATAAGGTAAGTCTGAATACCAACTATTGAGAAGTGCGTAGGAAAGGTGTGCATAAAAAATACGTAATTTCCTAAGTCAGACTCGTGCCCCTTGAGAATGTATTCTACCTTATTTGCATATTTCCCAGAGTGCCTTTCAAGTGAATTGTAGCCTAGTTACCAGCCATGACTGTATTTGTTAGTGACAGAGACATGGTGTGGTGCTAAATAATATTTAACAATTTACATTTAATAAACCTGACTATCTGACTCTATTTGATATTATAGTAAAACCATGTGCAATCAAATTGTGCTTTAACTGACTAAGATCAACGAATGGTCAAGCGAATATCAAAGCAACTTTGTAAAATGAATGGATTCACATACAAGGCATAAAGCTTAAGTTACAAGTCAATGCTGACATTAACATAGAATACACAATCTAGGCATACAAATCTTATGGTTACAAGCCAAAGCATGAACAAAGAGATACCTAGTAAGCCAGAGGCCTTGAAGCCTAGGAAATGAGAACAACAGACCATTCCATATATACCAGACTTGTTTGTATTCAAAATCAATTGCTGACCAATCCTCAGACCAAACCACAGGTAGTAAAACGAAGATATCCAATCAGATCAAAACAGCCAACATCCTCTAGGAAGGGGGTCGCATCTATGTCTGATGACCTGAGGGAGGGCAATTGCATACAGTAATCATATCATATGCCATTTAGCAGACGCTTTTATCCAAAGCGACTTACAGTCATGCGTGCATACATTTTTTTTTTTTGTGTATGGGTGGTCCCGGGGATCGAACCCACTACCTTAGCGTTACAAGCACCGTGCTCTACCAGCTGAGCTACAGAGGACCACTGTGTCGTTAGAGTTCACACTGAACAACTACAAGTAACCACAGAGATCCGTATGGATAGCTTCAGAGTTCTATTCAGAAGACATGTTTTAGATAGATATCAAACATGGCTACAATAGTGTTAATCTAACACACATTTCTGTAGTCAATTCTCTGCTTACTGTTGGAGAGAGATATATACATTATGGCCCCTCAGAGGGGGGAAGGGCATACTGGCCCTTAAATAATTGTCCTTAGTGTCTTCCTTGTGATCCTGGGCCATTTGCCATGCAGTCCCAGGTGACAGAGAGCACATAGTTTAGGGACAAGCCTACAATGGTTGTTGTATTCAATGGTTTTCAGTACTTTAGCCTTCACAAAGTGAGTGTCTAAGTGAATAAGATCTTTCAAATCTTTCTAATTAAACTCGTTATGACAAAACATTACAAGTACAATACAATACATTACAAGACAAAACAATACATTATATGTAATGTATTGTCATAATGAGTTTAATTTTAAAGATAACATTCACTTGGACACTCACTTTGTGAAGGCTATAGTACTGCAAACCATTAAATACAACAATGTGCCAGTAACCGAAAGGTCGCTGGTTCTAATGGTTCTAATCCCCGAGCCGACTAGGTGAAAAATCTGTCGATGTGCCCTTGAGCAAGGCACTTAACCCTAATTGCTCCTTTAAGTCGCTCAGGATAAGAGCGTCTGCTAAATGACAAAATAAAATAAAAATAAGGCCTTTCTCTGAGGGCTTAGTTACACCCTAACACAGTGGTCTGAAACTCCTGATTTACAGGCCACATCAGGCCTGCAAGTCACATTATGCTGGCTTGCAAAGTGATGTGTAATTCCTATTGGAATCCAGTCAGAGTGAGGATATCCACAATTGGAACTTTTAATCACCTGCAACCTGCATTCAGAATGACTGCCAGGTTAGAGAAGATTGATCATTCAGACTACCTACATCATATAAACTGGAACATCCCTCTCAGTAATTGGTGCAATATGTCCAACTACTAACATGTTGGATTAGTTTAGCAAGAGAGCATGCTGCAAAATATGATAATGATGGGTTTTGAGTTGTTTTGAGCAAACATGAAGTTGTAATGTTACTCAACAAGCTTTTTCAAATTCAGTTGACTTCGAGCAGAGTTTGTTGAGTAAACACACTTTAACACATTAGCTCAAATTCTCGTCGTTTTGAAGTCCACTCAACTCATAGAATAACGCTGATTAAGCAATTGGTTAAGTTGGCTTTTCTGTGTGTGTGCACGTGCGTGAGAGAAAGAAAGAGATGAGCTTGTCAGTGGTCACAGTAAGGAGCTGTAAAGCCTCTCAGGTTTCAGTGTAATGTTTTAGAGTCAGCCCCCTGGAGCTTCTGACATGTCTCAGCTGACATCTCACAAACAGACACACAGTCAATCTCTTCTCTTTACACATGTTAGAAAAAGATCATCCATCATAGTCAGTTAGCTAAGAGGGTAACTATTGTGGTCCTCTGTAGCTCAGCTGGTAGAGCACGGCGCTTGTAACGCCAAGGTAGTGGGTTCGATCCCCGGGACCACCCATACACACAAAAATGTATGCACGCATGACTGTAAGTCGCTTTGGATAAAAGCGTCTGCTAAATGGCTTATTATTATTATTATTTTGATTAGCCGATGATAAAACCACATGCTGATCCAACTTCAGGCCTGCTTACATTCTGAATTCTGAAACTAACGTAAACTACTGTATGTTACTCACAAATTGTGTGTGTGTGTGTTTGTGTGCACTTGAGTTCTACCTGGTGTGTGTGCGTAATTGCCTGTGTGTGTGTGTGTGTGTGTGTGTGTGTGTGCGTGTGTGTCTGTGACAGTGCTACCTGTGTGTGTGTGTGTGGTTGTGTGTGTGTTTCTGCCCCCAGCAGCTCTGTGCCTCAGGCCTGTAGCCAGTCAGGTCAGAACAATAGAGGAGCTGCTCCCCCTGCTGCCACTCCCCTGAACTGTTCTCTCTCCTTCTGGTGTGTGTGTGCGTGTGTGCATGTAACTGCACATACATGTGTAACTGTACTCATTTGAAAGTGGTCTAAATGAGATGTTGCCCAGTGAAAAGGGCTAAGTAAATGAGAGACAGTAGAGTTGTCCTTGTCCACAAGTGCTGCTCCTGTCACTACTCTGCTCTGTGCTGGTTGTTCCTTTTCTTTCAGGAATGAGGTGTGTGTGTGTTTGTGTGCGCTTGAGTTCTACCTGGTGTGTGTGTGTAGTTGCGTGTGTGTGTGTGTGTGCGTATGTGAGTGTGTGCGTGCGTCCGTGTGTCAGTGCAGACATGCGTGTGTGTGTTACAGTGTTCATTATGCAGACAATTTCCATGACCTTCCTTTAAAAAACAATAATGCAGTTGGTTCATTTAACTTCTGTAGTAATAAAACCCATCCATGTGCATCCATTTATTGATTCACCATCATTTCCCCAAGTAGGCTATCCATAAGACATTTTCTCTAGAATAACTAATCCGACCAAGACGTTATTGTCCAGCACACTGACTAAAGGCATATGGCACAAACGGAACACTGGACAGATATTTTTCTACAACAACAGTAACTGACCAAGATGTCATTGGATGAGTCCCAAATGACTTTGACCAGGGCCCAGGTCAAAAGTAGTGCACTACCAGTGGCGACGCATTATTCTTTTTTTGGGGGGAGCCTGTTTTGCATGTTATTTTGGCATTAATACATGTCACATATCAGTTTGCAAACAATGTAAAAAAATAATAATAATTGAGTTAATAAAGCCGCATACAAACATGGTCTCTTTTTTCTTTCTTGAGTAAGGCAGCTCCAAAATGCAGGTGTTTCAGCTTAGCTCAGTGCTTTCCGTGGTGGAGGGGCAGCCAGCGGAATATACAGAGCGTAGGGGTTGGTAATGTTCTCTAGTTGCGCCGTGATTGGCTCAGTGTTCTGTCACTCATTGTGACACCAAGTCACCGCAAAATCTATGGGTAGAGCAAAAAAATTCAAGCCCCTTGGGTGCTGCCATGAACTTACATTAGAAGTGCCCATCCAAGAAGGCTCAAGGCAAATCCTTTTCAATCCTTGTCATATGAAGAGAAATTATAGATAAAACGTATCGGTGCTCATCAGCCATTGGATATGAAGATTACACAACAAGTTGGAAATCGCAAATTCAGCAATGAGTGCTAAGGCGCCACCACAGCCCCGGGTTCGATACCAGGCTGTGTCACAGCCGGCTGTGACCGAGAGACCCATGAGGCGGCGCACAATTGGGGTTTGTCCGTGTTAGGGGAGGGTTTGGCCGGCCGGCCGGGATGTCCTTGTCTCATCGTGCTCTAGCGACTCCTTGTGACGGGCCGGGAGCTTGCAAGCTGACTAAGGTAATCAGTTCGACAGTGTTTCCTCTGACACATTGGTGAGGCTGGCTTCCGGGTTAAGCGAGCAGTGTGTCAAGAAGAAGTGATGAGACAAGATTGTAACTATCAATTGGATATCACGAAAAAAGGGGGTAATGCCATGGGCCAGAAAAGTTTGAATACATTGGCCATGCTGTCAATCCAGCATGACTTCTGCCGCATTCAAAACAACTGGAAACTCGGAACTGGGAAATGTTTGACTTCAGTGAGTTCAAGACAACTGGGAACTCTGATAAAACTAGCTCCAACTGGGAAAATACAGAAAATAAACTTGGAATTCCAAGTCGGGATTTCGGGCCTCTTTCAAGAGCCCAACAGAAAGGACCGCCACACAACCTTCATGTTCAAGTGAGCACAGCACAACCAGGTGAGTCCAAAAATGTATTGTATGCTGCTGCATAAATTATGTAATATTACCAGGGAGATATGTATACTGTAGCCTAGAAAGTAATACTAAGTGTATGTTGTGTAGTAAGCTGTTAGTAGCCTATGTGCCTCACCCTAATAATTTGGTCCCTTTCCTCCCTCAAACTTAGCCTACTGTTATGACTTGATGGTGCACATGTAGCCTACAGCCTGTTTTAGAGAAATGTAATCATCAAATATTGTAAGAGCTTTCATTGTCTGCTTATATGCCCCCTTTATTTATCCTACAGTTCTGACTTGGTGTACAGGGAGAATACTGTAAGAATGGTCCATGTTCTGAATTCTGTGCTGAACAAATAGTTATGTTGACTACGTCCGTCCTAGCTCGCTCATTAATGTCTTAATCAAAATTACGGATTGCCTCTTATCCGCTCGTCGTTCCCTTATGCCATAGTTTGTCAATCTCAATTGTCAGTAGAAACCACATTTTTTAAAGCAAGTCAGCCATATCAGCTATGTTTGTAAAAAAGGCAGAAAATGAGGTTGAATGAACTGTAGTGCAATTAATGCATTCTTTAGTGTTGTGTAAAATCGCCACTGTGCACTACATAGGGAATAGGGTGTCATTTGGGATGCATCCATTGTCTCAGTGTCAACTGACAACAGGCACATGGGCCTAACAAATAGAACATCGGACAGAAATGTGAAAGATATCCAAAGGTGTTCTCAGAGTTATTAATCCAATCGACAGAAGCTTTTTCCTCTCCTCTCCTTTTCCATTTTAGTCATTTAGCAGACACTCTTATCCAGAGCGGCTTACAGTTAGTGAGTGCATACATTTTCACACTGGCCCCCCGTGGGAAACGAACCCACAACCCTGGCGTTGCAAGCGCCATGCTCTACCAACTGAGCTACAGGGGACTCCTCCTTGCTCAGCGAGTGACGTGGGTCACACACACACAGCTAAGCACATCTAGAGAGTTTTAAGTGGCCATTGTCTGCTGTGTTATACGGGACATATGGTCAGCTGTCGTGTTGAACCAAATGATCAAAGGCTGAACTTGGCCCTAATTGTTCCACTTCAGCCCAGGCAGGAGCAGGTTGATGGGCTGGAGGAATGAGGTGCTCATTGAGTTGATTTTAATTTGTTGAAGGGGCCCCCATACCCCCGACCACCACCCCTCCTCCCTCCCCCATTAAAGGAGAAGTTCAGAAGTGTGTGTGTGTGTGTGTGTGTGTGTGTGTGTGTGTGTTTGACAGAGTGTTTCTCTCTCATTGTCTCTGAGAGAGACTTGGGGTGGTCTGGGGAGATAAACAGGACACAGCAGGCCTGGTGTTTGTGTTTACTCTGTGTTTGTACAAGTTTGTAAGTGAGGGAAATAGGGGAAGGTGTGAGAGAGGTATAAAAAGAAACAGAAAGGGAGTTTAAAAGGGGAAGAGTTTTTATATGGCAGTGCAGCAGCTGACTGACAGCACCTTGTCTCTGTAAAACACACCTCCATTCATCTATCTATTCCATCACCCCTCCATCTCGCTCTCCTCCCTGCTGAATGACAGATGGAAGTCATTTTCCATCAGTAATGTGAGTGTGTGCACGTGTGTGTGTGTGCATGTGTGTGTTTGCTTGACAGACAGTGTCTCTTTGCAATCGTTACCAATTTTGGGTAAAAAATGACCCCCGTTGGCGTTTTTAAGATACAAATATGTTGATGCTTTTAGGGTTGAAGACAGCCTAAACAGCCATGCATTACTTCACATTACCATTGACACTATTCAGTGGTCTCTTTTAACCCACAATCAACCGACCAACAAGCCCACCCACAACCACAACAGCCTTCCTACTCTACTCCTATCTCTGCCTCTGTCTCTTTCGCTTTCTCTCCTCTCCCTCCAATTCTCTCTCCCGCTCTCTCTATTCTTGTCTTCACTCATCTTTTCTTCCTCCTTCCTTTCTTCATACCTATCATTCTCTCTCCCCATATCTCATCTTTTCTCCCCCCCTTTCTACTTTTGGAACACTATTGAATCTTTTTTAGACATGCAAGTGTGAACTGGTTGGCGAAATAAAAAGAAAAGAAGTTCAGTGACATTTACATTTAAAGTTGGCCCTCCTAGCTGTTATATAATCCCATCTCTTTGTCTCTGACAATGTTTTTACATTTACAGATTCAGTGGGGGCTTGAACGGGAAGAGAGAGCAAACTAGTCTTAATTAGGTTGGGTATTATCTGGGCTCTGGGAGGATAGGGTTCTCACACCTGGACTGTTTCAAATTACCCTAATTGGATTTTGAACAAAAACTCAACAAATACGCCATGTTAAATAAATAGAGAGGGAGAAATTACGGAGTTTGGCATGGGAGGAGGACAAGAAAGGGCCCTTTTGGTTGGGTCACGGTCAAGTTCATCCTTTTCAATTATTTTAAAACACACAGTGGACAGACCTGACAGGCTTGCTCCAGGGTTAGCTGCATAAAGAGCTAGTGAGAAAAGGGGCAGGGGCCCCAGTACTGGTTAGGACACGTGTCAAACTCATTCCCCGGAGGGCCGAGTGTCTGCGGGTTTTCGCTCCTCCCTTGTCCTTTATTGATTAATTAAGGTCACTGATTAGTAAGGAACTCCCCTCACCTGGTTGTCTAGGTCTTAATTGAAAGGAAAAACCAGAAGACACTAGGCCATCCATGGAATGTGTTTGACACCCCTGGGTTAGGAGCTTGGGGATCTCGGTACTGTCTATTCTGTACTGAATACCCAGTTCTAAGATAGGGGCTGGGGAACCAGTACTGTGTGAAGTCAGGAAAGGGGGCCTCAGTACTGTCTAGGGGCTTCCGATTTTGACTAGGGTAGGGCTAGGGATCTCTCTATTGGCTAACTTGTCCTAGATGATGCCCTAAAAGAGAGACAAGTTGGTATCTCATAGAATACATTTTATTCAAGAGTATTAAGCATCAGGGTCATTAATGATATTATGAATAGGAAAGGCGGAGTTGTGTCACATGTGCAGCTAACAAAAATATATAGAAATGTTTGCTTTATCCAAATTTACAACCAACTGATTGCAGCATTACCACAAACATGGAGTGGATGGGGGAGATGGGAGGGAACTTCTTTGTCTACACTTTATTTAAGACCAAAATTGGCACAAAAGAAATCTTCATGAATAGAAAAATATAGCAGTTTAATTTGAGGACCAAAATGTTGACAGCGGATCCATACAGGTTGCAAAATAGTTGGAAAGAGATTTTCGATGTGCCGATTCCATGGCACATGGTTTATGAACTGATACACAAAACAACGCTTGATTTAAAACTTTAAATTATTATACAAAATTCTTGCCACCAACAAAATGTTATGTACTGTATATGGGGCATAAAACCATCTCAGCTCTGCAGATTTTCCTGCAAAGAAACAGAATCATTAGATCACTTATTTTGGTATTGCCCCTATAACACTGAACAAAAATATAAACGCAGCATGTAAAGTGTTGGTCCCATGTTTCATGAGCTGAAATAAAAGATCCCAGAAATGTCCCATACGCACAAAAAGCGTATTTCTCTCAAATATTGTGCACACATTTGTTTACATCCCTGTTAGTGAGCATTTCTCCTTTGCAAAGATAATCCATCCACCTGACAGGTGTGGCATATCGAGAAGCTTATTAAACAGCATGATCATTACACAGGTGCACCTTGTGCTGGGGACAATAAAAGGCCACTCTAAAATGTGCAGTTTTGTCACACAATAGAATGCCAAAGATGTTTCAAGTTTTGAGGAAGCATGCAATTGGCATACTGACTGCAGGAATGTCCACCAGAGCTGTTGCCAGATAATTTAATGTTAATTTATTTTCCATAAGCCGCCTCCAACGTCGTTTTAGAGAATTTGGCAGTACGTCCATCGGCCTCAGAACTGCAGACCACGTGTATGGCATCAGGTAGACGAGCCGTTTGCAGTTATCAACGTTGTGAAGAGAGTGCCCCATGGTGGCGGTGGGGTTATGGTTTGGGCAGGCATAAGCTACGGACAACGAACACAATTGTATTTTATCGATGGCAATTTGAATGCACAGAGATACCATGACGAGGTCCTGAAGCCCATTGTCGTGCCATTCATCCGCCGCTATTACCTCATGTTTCAGCATGATAATACACGGCCCCATGTTGCAAGGATCTGTACACAATTCTTGGAAGTTGAAAATGTCCCTGTTCTTCCATGGCCTGCATACTCACCAGACATGTCACACATTGAGCATGTTTGGGATGCTCTGGATCGACTTACAACAGCGTGTTCCAGTTCAATCCAATATCCAGCAACTTCGCACAGCCGTGCCTCTACTTCTGCATTGCTTGCTGTTTGAGGTTTTAGGCTGTGTTTCTGTATAGCACTTTGTGACATCTGCTGATGTAAAAAGGGCTTTATAGATAACATTTGATTGATTGAATTTGATTGAAGAGGAGTGGGACAACATTCTACAGGCCACAATCAAGGTATACAGTGGGGAGAACAAGTATTTGATACACTGCCGATTTTGCAGGTTTTCCTACTTACAAAACATGTAGAGGTCTGTAATTTTTATCATAGGTACACTTCAACTGTGAGAGACGGCATCTAAAACAAAAATCCAGAAAATCACATTGTATGATTTTTAAGTAATTAATTTGCATTTTATTGCATGACATAAGTATTTGATACATCAGAAAAGCAGAACTTAATATTTGGTACAGAAACCTTTGTTTGCAATTACAGAGATCATATGTTACCTGTAGGTCTTGACCAGGTTTGCACACACTGCAGCAGGGATTTTGGCCCACTCCTCCATACAGACCTTCTCCAGATCCTTCAGGTTTCGGGGCTATCGCTGGGCAATACGGACTTTCAGCTCCCTCCAAAGATTTTCTATTGGGTTCAGGTCTGGAGACTGGCTAGGCCACTCCAGGACCTTGAGATGCTTCTTACGGAGCCACTCCTTAGTTGCCCTGGCTGTGTGTTTTGGGTCGTTGTCATGCTGGAAGACCCAGCCACGACCCATCTTCAATGCTCTTACTGAGGGAAGGAGGTTGTTGGCCAAGATCTCGCGATACATGGCCCCATCCATCCTCCCCTCAATACGGTGCAGTCATCCTGTCCCCTTTGCAGAAAAGCATCCCCAAAGAATGATGTTTCCACCTCCATGCTTCACGGTTGGGATGGTGTTCTTGGGGTTGTACTCATCCTTCTTCTTCCTCCAAACACGCGAGTGGAGTTTAGACCAAAAAGCTCTATTTTTGTCTCATCAGACCACATTACCTTCTCCCATTCCTCCTCTGGATCATCCAGATGGTCATTGGCAAACTTCAGACGGGCCTGGACATGCGCTGGCTTGAGCAGGGGGACCTTGCGTGCGCTGCAGGATTTTAATCCATGACGGCGTAGTGTGTTACTAATGGTTTTCTTTGAGATGTGGTCCCAGCTCTCTTCAGGTCAATGACCAGGTCCTGCTGTGTAGTTCTGGGCTGATCCCTCACCTTCCTCATGATCATTGATGCCCCACGAGGTGAGATCTTGCATGGAGCCCCAGACCGAGGGTGATTGACCGTCATCTTGAACTTCTTCCATTTTCTAATAATTGCGCCAACAGTTGTTGCCTTCTCACCAAGCTGCTTGCCTATTGTCCTGTAGCCCATCCCAGCCTTGTGCAGGTCTACAATTTTATCCCTGATGTCCTTACACAGCTCTCTGGTCTTGGCCATTGTGGAGAGGTTGGAGTCTGTTTGATTGAGTGTGTGGACAGGTGTCTTTTATACAGGTAACGAGTTCAAACAGGTGCAGTTAATACAGGTAATGAGTGGAGAACAGGAGGGCTTCTTAAAGAAAAACTAACATGTCTGTGAGAGCCGGAATTCTTACTGGTTGGTAGGTGATCAAATACTTATGTCATGCAATAAAATGCAAATTAATTACTTAAAAATCATACAATGTGATTTTCTGGATTTTTGTTTTAGATTCCGTCTCTCACAGTTGAAGTGTACCTATGATAAAAATTACAGACCTCTACATGCTTTGTAAGTAGGAAAACCTGCAAAATCGGCAGTGTATCAAATACTTGTTCTCCCCACTGTATGTGACGAACAGATGCATATCTGTATTCCCAATCATGTGAAATCCATAGATTCGGGCCTATTGAATTTATTTCAATTGACTGATTTCCTTATATGAACTGTAACTCATTAAAATCTTTGAAATTGTTGCATATTGCATTTATATTTTTGTTCAGTATAGCTTGTTTCTGGTCACAGGTTCAGGAATGGCTGAAGAATCACAACATTTACCTAAAATTAACCCTACAAGTAGCATTGTTGGGAGACTTGGAACGCCATAGTCAATCAATCAACAATATAATAATACTTTTAGTACAAATATTAAACTTTAACTTACAATCTGTAGATACTATGCGGTTCAGAATTTATGTGAAACATCACAGCAGAGTTGAAAAATACATTGCACATGGAAATCATAAGAGGGCAGTTTATGGAGATAGGCATGATGGACTGAGAGTAGCTGAGGATTTAAACACTCATGTTTAAAAGCTTATGTTCTATAATAGTTATGACTAAAAACACGCTATACACTCAGCGGCCAGTTTGTTAGGTACACCACCCTGTACTTCCCTGTAATCTCAATCACAATTAGTATAAGAGAAATATGAATAATATGTAAGAAAAAAAAATATATGATCAAAAAGTAGTTTCTCTCTCATCCGACAGGATTTGAGTGAGTTTCGAGAGGAGCAAACTAGTTTATAGATTACATTGTGTGTATGCCGTGATGTTAGGTGAATTAATTAAGCATATTGATCGCGCAGCAGCGATGCAGTGTGGATTTTTTATTAGCGCATGCTTGAGTGTGTTAAAACTCCTCTGCTCTATCTGAGTGGAACCAAGTGGAACTGAGCACGTCAGCGGAAAACACTGCACATCGTCGCACACACTCGCCATGCACACTACCTCCCCCTAAATTCCAAAACCATGGATTAACTCCCCAAGTCCCATTCTCTGCCTGGAACTGGGCAACCATTTTAGGCCCAGAATAGTGATTCTTCCTCTGCCTTTCTGCCTTTCATTTTGAAGGATTAGGATTATGTTGCCCCTAGATACTGATCTAATGTCAGATTGGACCTCCCCCTAATGTAGAAGGTTACATTTAGGGGATGGTACACTGATCCTAGATCTGTTCCTATGAGACTTTTACCCAAAGCTAATTTTGAAATGGTGACGTAAAGCCTCTCAGTAACACCACAGAATGTCATGACACACACACACACACACACACACACACACACACACACACACACACACACACACACACACACACACACACACACACACACACACACACACACACACACACACACACACACACACACACACACACAGCTAAGCATATCTAGAGAGTTTTAAGTGGCCATTGTCTGCCGGGACATATGGTCAGCTGTCATGTTCACATGAACCAGATGAACAGACACACTCACACACAAACTTATGCACACAAATGCACACTCAACACAAACACAAACTTTTCCCCACACAACACACCCCTCCCCACCATTCCCCGCTCACACACTTGATTTTCTGTCCACTCTCTGGCCTCTATTTTAACAAACCTAACGCACTGGTAAATCTAAGCGTTACCGCTTTAGGGTTGGGGGTGTGTCAGAAATATTCTTGCCATTTTCACAACCAGATTTATGGGCGCAGTAATTGGCGCACTAGCAAGTTTTGGGTGTGTTGAGGCTTGGCGCCTCACTGGTCAATCAATATGTGCTCCATGACTAAATATGTGGTTGCTTAAAGTTGTGTATTTAGGGTATTTTATGTATTGCATTGTCATGAACTCCAACTGAAATGTTAGTCTGTTATAGCCTAATTCTTTAAATACATTGTTGAACATGTTTACAGTCCACATTGTTCTAATTGGGAAAGGGGAAGAGGACACCTAGTCAGTTGCACAACTGAATGCATTGAAACGAAATGTGTCTTCCGCATTTAACCGAACCCCTCTGAATCAGAGAGGTGCGGGGGGCTGCCTTAATCGACATCCACATCATCGGCGCCTGGAGAGCATTGCTTTAATATGGAAATACATTGTTAAACATAGGCTATTCACACTGATATAGGTGCTAGGCCTACTGTAAATTGCAGTCTGGACATGGACATGCTAAAAGTAGTCAATAAGCAAGATTAAATTCACTAGGCTATTGATAAGGCCTGAAAAGACAATTATAATCAAATGAAAAAATGGGGGCTGACGGACACTGACACACTTGCCCCACAGTAACCCCACTGTGTGCCCTCCCCTGGAGGACTCCTCTGGCCTCCCACAGACAGCCATATACTCACAGCTCTTCTCATATAACCCCTCATCACTCATCAATATAGTGACCAAAGCCGTGTTCAGAGCTTTTCTGTTTAGTTAATTGCTTTGGCTGAGTCACACCAGTTTTTCCCCAGGCCTGGCTTGGTCCTTCTAGACTAGAGTGGGTTATCTGCTCTGGTTAAAGATGACATCTCTACGATGCTACAGTAACATTACAGACACTGATAGAGGTGATTCTACCTCATTGGGAGAATCTCAATTGCATACTTCTCGCATCGCCTCCTTCTCAAAACCCATTGGAGGAGAAATATTGAGGTCCCTCCCCTCTGACCTTCTGCTCCAATGGGTTTTGAGTAGGAGGAGATAGGAGAGAGGACGTGAGGAGTATGCATTTGAGATTCTCCCATTTACATTTTAGTCATTTAGCAGACACTCTTATCCAGAGTGACTTACAGTTAGTGAGTGCATACATTTTTCATACTGGCCCCCCGTGGGAAAATAACCCACAACCCTGGCGTTGCAAGCGCCATGCTCTACCAACTGAGCTACAGGAGGCCTAGTAGCACCCAGTAGAATTCATGAGGTGAAGAGTTGAGGTGAAGAGTGCTCCAATATCCACAATATCATACCACTTAGAATGAGGCAATGTACTAGGCAAGTAGCCTGCTAGTGTGTGGCAATTTAGTGTGTTAAAACTCATATTGGAACAGAGTGCAACTCTGAATAAAACTTTTCAGAATGTTGAAGGAATTTTTTGTCATGTACATTTCTCTGGGTAGGTTTATTATGTTTAGAGAACATTAGGGAAATGGTGAGATAATGTTTCAAAAAAGTTCCAAGTGTATATAAGTTGTTAGGTACTGTGCAGTGTGTAGAAAATGTTCAGGACATGTTGAGGGAAGGCTTGTAATGGTTTCAGGAATTATTTGCGTGGGTGTTCCTTTACAGTCCCATATTTTGTGCACCTGTCTCAATAGCCCCCATTTGTCCATCTGTCTATCGGTCCAGATGCAGACATGACTGGTGTCAAACTGCTGTTTAGTTTTCCTCTCAGGGTGAGACCCATCCTGTTCTGTCCTCACATGGTACAGCCTAACGTGCTGAGGACCATAGATCGGGCCTGACCATGACACAGTTCCAGGTCGTCTTTTCTTTTCAGATCTCACAATGCTTAGAGAAGTGTGTTAAAGGGATAGTTTCCTGTCATTTAAAACATATCTTAACATCAAAAGGTTACTTAGAAATCTGTCTGTGGATGATTAATCACAGCAATCAACTGTTTGAGTACTGTAGATCGTCATGTTAGCATATTGCGAATGTTAGCATCTCATGGTACTCTAAACATCCCCATAAAGCTTGCACATACTGCAATCAAACCTATTTCGCAAAAATATCACTCTGCTCTATAAGTCCCATTCAGAAATAAATATTTTGGAACTGTTTCAAATGATTTAAAGTCAAACTTTTCTAGTCAAACCCCACTGGGCACAAACTGGTTGAATCAACGTTGTTTCCATGTCATTTCAATGAAATTACGTTGAACCAACGTGGAATAGACGTTGAATTGATGTCTGATTGCAGTTGGACTGCTCTCTGTGCAGTTTTACCTCATGCTTTGGAAGGTCCAACTTTAGATTTTTGTTGCATTTAGTTCTGCAAACTAGTATTATTTCCCTACTCCCTCTCTTATTTCCTTACTCCCTCTCGAACCTTGTCTCTGTGGCGTATTCCCTCTCTCCTCTCTCCTCTCTCTACTCCCTCACTTCTGGTGACTCACTCTGTCTGCTCTCACATCGATTAGCCAGCCTGCCGAGTGCTGTAACAGCCAGACCACCTCGCCACTGCTTTGCAGGCTTTCATGTTCTCTAAGTCAGTGGTTCTGTTCACTAAACTCCCCAGCACTGTTTGTTTACACTGTTTGTCAATCCAGGACCTCTTTATAGACCAACTTTCTCCCTGCCCTCACTTACGAGTGAGTCTCCCTCGATCTCCGCCCGCCTCTCGTAGTCTTTGTGTGTGTATGTGTATCTGTGTTTTTGTGCACTTCTTGATACATTTTTCGTTAGGGAAAATCAAGTCTGAAATTTCAAAGTGGAAATTACAGACTTCAGAAGGCTTTTTTAAAACTCAATATACGCAGCAAGTTTGCATTTCCTGCTGAGCAGGACAATTCTCAGCAACAATAGAGTGATCAAATTAAGGCGTGCAGGTTTTCTCGTGTATGCATATAGGACCACTCCAAAGCCAGTCCAGTACATGGAGAAACTTTCCCCTTGCCCTCCCACTGGATTTCTCCTCTCTTTCCTCTTTCCTCTTCCCCTGCTCCCTCCACCCTATACCTCTCTCTCCAGTGGATCCTTGCAGTTCAGAGACAGTCATTTCTGTTGATTAGGCCCGGTGTCAGTTTAGCCAACCTTATCGGTGCATATTTTAGCTATGCAGATGAGGGAGGGCCAGCGGAGGTTCACAACTCTGTAGGGCGGAGATGGGGGGGTGACTAAATATATCTCTTTCTCAATCTCTCTTTTTCTTTCCCTTTCCCTTTCTCTCACTCACACACACACACACACACACCGTGAGATCAAACACAGGGCCTGGGGCGGTCTCTTTATTATGTATGAGCGGGTCCAGCCTACAGGTGCCTAGTCTGAAGATTAGGAGAGACAGACAACCAGAGAGAGGCCCATGTTTCGTCAGCTGCTGACCCAGGGACGGTAGTGGGATGTGAGGTGTGGAGTGGCCTGGCGGTGGCCCGGTTGAGCCCTGGTGCTGGAGCTCAATGCAGCCTGGTCTCATAGACTAGACGTAACATAGTAAATGTAAATCCGGGACATTCAAATTATAGTAGTTTGATAAATTACGTTTGGTATGGTTACATAAAACAGAAGGTTACTTAAGGCAAAAACGAAAGGAAGGTGGTTGGTCGGTGTGGATGGGTGGGCATATAACACAAACGTCTAGCAACCAAAAGGTTGTGTGTCAAATCTCACCATGGACATCTTTAGTATTTTAGCTAATTTGCAACTACTGAATTATTTGTAGTAACTAATTAGCATGTTAGCTAACCCTTCCCTTAACCCTAACCTTAACCCTTTAACCTTACTCTTAACCCTAACCTTAACCTTATCTTAACCCTTTATCCGAACTCCTAACCCTAACCTTAACCCTAATCTTAATCCCTAACCCTAACACCTAGCCTACCTAATGTTAACCACTTAGCTAACATTAGCGTTAGACACCTAGCCACCTAGCTAATGTTAGTAACAACAAATTGGAATTTGTAACATATCATACGTACTTCAAATTCATAACACATTGTTATAATTGCAATTCGTAACATATCATATGAATTGATTTCGTAACATATCACATACAAATTGTAATTCGTTACATACAGTGTCTTCAGAAAGTATTCATAGCCCTTGACTTATTCCACATTTTGTTGTGTTACAGCCTGAATTCAAAATTGATTAAATTGATTTATTTTCTCACCCATCTACACACAATACCCCATTATGACAAAGGGAAAACATGTTTTTATAATTTTTTGCCAATTTATTGAAAATGAAATTCAGACATATCTCATTTACACAAGCATTTACACCCCTGAGTCAATACTTTACAGCAATTACAACTGTGATTCTTTCTGGGTAAGTCCCTATGTCACGACTTCCGCCGAGGCTGCCTCCCTTCCTTGTTCGTGCAGGTTTCGGCGTTCGTCATCACCGGCTTACTAGCTGCTGCGATCCATTTATCATCACTCCACTAGTCTTGTCTAATTAATCACACACACCTGGTCCTTATCCCCAATTAGTCATTGTATAAGTGTTCCCTCTGCTTCCTTGTCTGTGTGGGTGATTGTTTGTTGTGAGCTGTGTGTAGCTCGGTTGAGCTACCCTTACCTTGTTGTTGCCAGGGTAGATATTTCCCCTGTGCCTGAGTTTTGTTGTTGCATGCTTGCGCAACTGTTTATCGACGGAATAAACTTAAAGAGCTTTAAGAGCTTTCCACACATGGATTGTGCAACATTTGCCCATTACTATTTTCAAAATTCTTCAAGCTCTGTCAAATTGGTTGTTGATATTTGCTAGACAACCATTTTCAGTTCTTGCCATAGATTTTCAGGTAGATTTAAGTCAAAACTGTAACTCGGCTACTCAGGAACATTCACTGTTTTCTTGGTAAGCAACTCTAGTGTAGATTTGGCCTTGTGTTTAAAGTTATTGTCCTGGTGTAAGGTGAATTCATCTGTCACACCCTGACTGAGGGGACTCTTGTATGTTGAGTCAGGGTGTGGAGTTCTATGTTTTATTTTCTATGTTCTCAGTCTAGGTGTTGTATTTCTATGTTTGGCCGGGTGTGATTCCCAATCAGAGACAGCTGTTGCTTGTTGTCTCTGATTGGGGATCATACTTAGGCAGCCTTTTTGCACTCAGTTGTTGTGGGATCTTGTTCCGTGTAGAGGCTTGTGTTGTGTTTAGCCTGAGGACTTCACGTTACGTTGTTTTGTTGTTTTGTTCGTGTGTTTATTTTGGTTAATAAACATGTATGCATTTCACGCTGCGCCTTGGTCTGACCCGTCCTTCAACGAACGTGACATCATCTCCCAGTGTCTGGTGGAAAGAAGACTGAACCAGGCATGTATGCGGAGATACACACTGTATCGCCAATGCGCATGCACAGCCCAGTGCGTTCAGTGCCAGCGCCCCGCACGTGTCATGCGAAAGTGGGCAGCCAGCCAGGACGGGTTGTGCCGGCTCAACGCTCCTGGTCTCCAGTGCACCTCACCAGTCCGGCCCGGCCCGTGCCTGCTCCCCGCACCAAGCCAGTGGTGCGTTTCGCCAGTCCGGCCCATACCTGCTCCCCGCACCAAGCCAGTGGTGCGTGTTCCCAGTCCGGCCCGGCCCGTTCCTGCTCCTCGCACCAGACCTGTGGTGCGTGTCTCCAGTCCGGCCCGGCCCGCTCCTGCTCCTCGCACCAGACCAGTGGTGCGTGTTCCCAGTCCGGCCCGGCCCGTTCCAGCTCCTCGCACCAGATCAGTGGTGTGTCTTCCCAGTCCGGCCCGTCCCGTTCCTGCTCCTCGCACCAGACCAGTGGTGCATGTTTCCAGTCTGGCCCGGCCCGTTCCTGCTCCCCGCACCAAGCCAGTGGTGCGTGTTCCCAGACCGGCCCGGCCCGTTCCTGGTCCCCGCACCAAGCCAGTGGTGTGTGTCCCCAGTCCGGCCCGGCCCGTTCCTGCTCCTCGCACCAGCCCTGTGGTGCGTGTTCCCAGTCCGGTACGACCCGCACCTGCTCCCCGCACCAGACCTGTGGTGGGTGTCTCCAGTCTGGCCCGGCCCATTCCTGCTCCTCGCACCAGACCAGTGGTGCGTGTTTCCAGTCCAGCCCGGCCCGTTCCTACTCCCACAACAAGCCAGTGTTGCGTGTTCCCAGTCTGGCCCGGCCCGTTCCTACTCCCTGCACCAAGCCAGTGGTGTGTGTCCCCAGTCCGGCCCGGCCCGTTCCTGCTCCCCGCACCAAGCCAGTGGTGCGTGTTCCCAATCCTGTACGACCCGTACCTGCTCCCCGCACTAAGCCAGTGGTGTGTGTCCCCAGTCCGGCCCGGCCCATTCCTGCTCCCCGCACCAAGCCAGTGGTGCGTGTTCCCAGTTCTGTACGACCCGTAACTGCTCCCCGCACCAAGCCAGTGGTGTGTGTCCCCAGTCCGGCCCATTCCTGCTCCTCGCACCAGACCAGTGGTGAGTGTTCCCAGTCCGGCCCGGCCCTTTCCTGTTCCTCGCACCAGGCCAGTGGTGCATGTTCCCAGTCCGGTACGGCCCGTTCCTGTTCCTCACACCAAGCCAGTGGTGCGTGTCACCAGCCCGGTACGACCCGTACCTGCTCCCCGCACCAAGCCAGTGGTGTGTGTCCCCAGTCCGGCCCGGCCCATTCCTGCTCCTCGCACCAGACCAGTGGTGCGTGTTCCCAGTCCGGCCCGGCCCGTTCCTGCTCCTCGCACCAAGCCAGTGGTGCGTGTTCCTAGTCCGGTCCGGCCCGTGCCTGCTCCTCGCACCAGACCAGTGGTCAGTGCCTGGTCCGGCACCGGTCAGCGGCTCCACTCCGGAGCTAGAGCAGTCCGCTCCACCGGAGCCTGATCCAGCTCAGGTCGGTTGCTCTACTCCGGAGCCAGAGCGGGTCCGCTCCACCAGGGTCTAGTCCAGCTCCGGTCAGCTGCTCCACTCCGGAGCTAGAGCAGTCCGCTCCACCGGGGCCCAGTCCAGCTCCGGTCAGCGGCTCCATTCCGGAGCCAGAGCAGTCCGTTCCACCGGGGTCCAATCCAGCTCCAGTCAGCAACTCCACTCCGGAGCCTGAGCAGTCCGCTCCACCGGTGCCCGGTCCAGCTCTGGTCAGCGGCTCCAGTCCAGACCAAGACGTCAGCCCCTCTCCAGGTTCGGGGTCTCCCACACCAGGGTCCAGACAGGGCTTGGAGTATCGTGGGAGGAAGGAGAGGGGAAGCAGCGCGCCGAGGTCCAGACCCGACCAGGGGCACAACAGGGAGGCGGAAAGAATGTGGTCATCACGCCCGGAGCTGGACCCGCCTCCGAGGCGGAATGCCCACCCGGATCCTTCCCTGTTATGTCAGGTTTGTGCGGTCGGAGTCCGCACCTTTGGGGGGGGGGGGGGGTACTGTCACACCCTGACTGAGGGGACTCTTGTATGTTGAGTTAGGGTGTGGAGTTCTATGTTGTATTTTCTATGTTCTCAGTCTAGGTGTTGTATTTCTATGTTTGGCTTGGTGTGATTCCCAATCAGAGACAGCTGTCGCTCGTTGTCTCTGATTGGGGATCATACTTAGGCAGCCTGTTTGCATTCAGTTGTTGTGGGATCTTGTTCCGTGTAGAGGCTTGTGTTGTGTTTAGCCTGAGGACTTCACGTTGCGTTGTTTTGTTGTTTTGTTCGTGTGTTTATTTTGGTTAATAAACATGTATTCATTTCACGCTGCGCCTTGGTCTGACCCGTCCTTCAACGAACGTGACATCATCTCCCAGTGTCTGGTGGAAAGAAGACTGAACCAGGTTTTCCTCTATGATTTTGCCTGTTCTTAGCTCCCTTCCATTTCTTTTTTATCCTGAAAAACATAAGTATTCAGACCCTTTACTCAGTACTTTGTTGAAGCACCTTTTGCAGCGATAACTACCTCGACTATTCTTGGGTATGATGCTAAAAGCTTGGCAAATCTGCTCTGGAGCAGGTTTTCATCAAGGATCTCTCTGTACTTTGCTCCGTTCATCTTTCCCTCGATCCTGATTAGTCTCCCAATACCTGCCGCTGAAAAACATCCCCACAGCATGATGCTGCCACCACCATGCTTCACCGTAGGGATGGTCCCAGGTTTCCTCCAGACATGACACTTGGCATTCATGCCAAAGAGTTCAATCTTGGTTTCATCAGACCATAGAATCTTGTTTTGGCAAACTCCAAGCAGGCTGTCATGTGCCTTTTACTGAGTAGTGGCTTCCGTCTGGCCACTCTACCATAAAGGCCTGATTGGTGGAGTGCTGCAGAGATGGTTATCCTTCTGAAAGATTCTCCCATCTCCACAGAGGAACTCTGGAGCTCTGTCAGAGTGACCATTGGATTCTTGGTCACCTCCCTGACCAAGGCCCTTCTCCACCGATTGCTCAGTTTGGCTGGGTGGCCAGCTCTAGGAAGAGTCTTGGTGGTTCCATACTTCTTCCATTTAAGAATGATGGAGGCCACTGTGTTCTTGAGGACATTCAATGCTGCAGATTTTTTTGGTACCCTTCCCCAGATCTGTGCCTCGACACAATCCTGTCTCGGAACTCTACGGACAATTCCTTCGACCTCCAGGCTTGGCACTGTCAACTGTGGGACCTTAAATAGACAGGTGTGTGTCTTTCCAAATCATGTCCAATCAATTGAATTTACCACAGGTGAACTTCAATCAAGTTGTAGAAACATCTCAAGGATAATCAATGGAAACAGGATGCAACTGAATTCAATTTCGAGTCTCATAGCGAAGGGTCTGAATACTTATGTAAATAAGGCATTTCTGTTTTTTATTTTTAATAAATGTGCAAACATTTCTAAAAACCTGTTTTCGCTTTGTCATTATGGGGTATTGTGTGTAGATTGATGAGAAAATGATTGATTTAATCAATTTTAGAATAAGTCTGTAACATAATGTGGAAAAAGGGAAGGGGTCTGAATACTTTTCGAATGCACTGTAGCACTTTGCATTCTGGACAAAAAGTGAATTGCTTTGCCACTTCTTTTGCAAACAGGATGCATGTTTTTCTGTACAGGGTTCCTTTTTTTCACTCTGTCAATTAGGTTAGTATTGTGGAGTAACTACAATGTTGTTGATCCGTCTTCAGATTGGAAAACCTCCATTGTATTTGTGATTGAGTCTGTGTTTGAAATTCACTGCTCGACTGAGGGACCTTAGAGAAAATTGTATGTGTGGGGTACAGAGATGAGGTAGCCATTCAAAAATAATGTTAAACACTATTATTGCACACAGTTAGTCCATGCAACTTATTATGTGACTTGTTAAGCACATTTTTACTCCTGAACTTATTTAGGCTTGCCATAACAGAAGGTTTGAATGCTTATTTACTCAAGACATTTCAGCTTTTCATTTTTTATTAATTTGTAAACATTTCTAAAAACATAATTCCACTTTGACATTATTGTGTTGCCAGTGATAAAAAAATCTCAGTTGAATCCATTTTAAATTCCAGCTGTAACACAACAAAATGTGGAAAAATTGAAAGGGGTGTGAATACTTTCTGAAGGCACTGAATCATACGGAATGGATGATTGATATCCACAAATTAATACATACCTACGAAACGTAAGATATCATACCAAATGGAGTGTCTCCGATTTTACTTAAATAATAATACGAAATGCTCTGAGACCAGGTTACTCAGTGGGGTCCAGGGATAGTAGCCAGGGATAGTAGGGCTCCTGTGGAGGGACGCTGTGCTCGGAGGGAAATGGTGCAGGGCGGGGACAGCGGCAGTCAATGTGCCAGGCTCAG
Source organism: Coregonus clupeaformis (assembly GCF_020615455.1). Lineage (NCBI taxonomy): Eukaryota > Metazoa > Chordata > Actinopteri > Salmoniformes > Salmonidae > Coregonus > Coregonus clupeaformis. Next base: position 29,648,798 of record NC_059231.1, on the reverse strand, counting down.
TTTGAAGTTAGGTTTATTCACCTCAGTGTGGAAATTTTTTTTTGGGTCAATAATCTTCAAACCAAGGTCTTTCTCTCTCCGTCTCTCTTTTTCTTTCTGTCTCTTTTTCTTGCAGTTTCTCTTTTCTCTTTCTTTCTCTCTCTCTCACTCTCTCTCGCTCTCTCTCCGTCCACCTCTCCTTGTCCACACCATCATTGATGGTGGCTTACACAGCAGTATCAGTCATTGACGTCCACAGAACCCATCATGTAGTTCATACTGATTGTGTCTCTTCTCATATTTGTGATCGCCACACTTCACATGTGTACAGGAAACATTGTGCTAGTGCGGATATAGCAGTCCTTAATGAAACACCCCTGTTCATGAGGCAGCTAGGTGGAGCGTTAGCCTGAGCTAGCCAGCCCTGCTCTATTCCCTGCTGTGTGTTGATAAGTAGCTCCTCTACCCTGTGGTCAGTGTTTAATTGCATAATTTTGAGTCCTCCAGTCAGTCAACCTCCTGCTTCCGAATGGAGGGGTGGATGGAGGGAAGGATGGATGGAGGGATGGATTGAAAGGGAAGCCTGCGTGTTTGATGGGGAAAGCCAGGGGAGGCGGAGCTCTACGAATCGTAATTGCACAAAGCCTATGATTTGGCAGAGAATACTATTTGTAGATCAGTGACTCTACACCTCACTTTGCTCAAGCTGATCCTCTCCAATGGACTTGGAAGTTGTAGCAAAAACATTGTCAATTAGGGGCAGTTTAGGGGGATATTCAATGAAACCAACCATGGAAGTATGTTGTAGCGAACGAGGGGGGCAGCCCAGGCCGGGACTCGAACCCTGGTCCAGCGACTTTCAAGCCAACATCTTAACCATTACACCAAGAGCTTAAGCGTTTGGTTGGGAAAATAAATTGCAAATGAGCACTATTTTGGTGGCATCTGGTACATTCTATTACCTTGATTCCATACAAAATATACAGCTACATTATAGAATATTTTAATTTAACCTCTTGAGTCCCACAGTAATGCTGGCTTGTTTTGAACTTCTAACCCCTTATAAACATTGCGTTGTTGTATTAGATTCATCTGTGTGATTAACGGGGGCTGAGCTTGAGTGATGTTTGTGAGACAAGGGCAGATCACGGAAATTGTTATTCTAAAAAGAAGGTCTGTAAAGTCTGAACAGTTTGAGCTACAAACTACAATCTCGCGAATACGTATGTGTGCACAAGAGTCATTAGAAGTTAAGGGGTTCTTCGACATAAAATATCATAGGAAGTCCCAGGACATAGTGTCTATAATACTGTAATAAGCTCACATAGTTGATGTCACAAACTCCAAACTGCACACAGTTGTCACTGACTAGTAGGATATTCATGTTCTACTGAGCAAACCATTTCTATACTTACAGCATTCTTATAGATTCGATGATTTTATAAGGTTCTTGCTTGGCGGACTATATTTATTTATTGACATTTGTCAATCAAAACTCCTGAATGCAACTGTTTATGTACAATTGTTTTGTGTTCTACTTGTAGCCCTAGTTGTCCTGAAAAGACAATGGTCAAACGCTTCAATGTGAGGCTAAATAGGGCAGAGTAAGCAGATGAATGAAAGTAGTGAATTTCAGCATGTTTTACTATGGGATGCCTGGTTCCAATAGAGTTAACGACTTTACCTCCCAGATTGGTAAAATGAGTTGTGGTGTTGAGTAGAAAGACATGACTTTACAATTCAAATGACTGAAAATGTATGAATTCAGTCTGTTGTTAGTTGTTTTGGACATTGTTTAGGTCTATATGATCAGGACTATTTTCTAAGAAACCTTTTTTACATTAAACTTGTCTTCTCTTGAGATTTAAGTCATATTTACAGTTTTACTGCAAGATATGAATTATCACAATGATGTTTGGTCTTCAAATTATGTATTTTATTGGCTCTGCTGCTGTGGACACTTAGGGTAAAGAAACCAATGTGTCATTTTGTAATTTGAGTGAACTATCCCTTTAACAGTTTGGCCTGTCAATCAATCACTGTGGGTGGGATTGTCAGGGGAGGGAGCAGGATGTTTGTGAGTCAAAGAATTGGTAGGGTTTAAGACCTGTCAATCAATCACTGTAGGTGGAACTTTGAGAGAGGGTGGTAGATTAGTAATCCAGTCTGAAAAACTAGTCTAATCTTTCAATTTGATTTACTGTGGCAAAAACAAACTCTAGTCTTTCATTTTATTTTTCTGTGGCAAAAACCTAAGAAAAAAGGTTGTGTTCCGTCAAGTAAATGTGGATAACACGACACAGGATGAGACCCAGTGTCACGCCCTGACGTATGGAACTCTTGTTGGTTTAGTCAGGGTGTGGGAATCTATGTGATGTTTTCTATGTGTAGGATCTAGATTCATATTTCTATGTTTGGCCGGGTGTGATTCCCAATCAGAGGCAGCTGTCGCTCGTTGTCTCTGATTGGGGATCATACTTAAGTAGCCTGTTTGCCTACTATGTTTGTGGGATCTTGTTCCTGTGTTTGGCTTGTATTGTGTATAGCCTTGGACTTCACGTTACGTTGTTGTTTTGTTTATTATTTAATAAACATGTTCACATCGCACGCTGCACCTTTGTCTGACCCGTCTCTCAACGATCGTGACACCCAGATGCAGACACAGGAGGCAGATGGTTCAAGTCTCTGATATTTATTAATCTACAAGGGCCAGGCAAGAGGCAGATTGAGGACAGGCAGAAGTCAAATAGGTACAGGACAGCAGGCATGCTCAGGGTCAGGGCAGGCAGAATGGTCAGTAATCCAGGGCAGTGTCAAAAGGTACACAACGGCAGGCAGGCTCAGGGTCAGGGCAGGCTGGATGGTCAGTAATCCAGGGCAGTGTCAAAAGGTACAAAACGGCAGGCAGGGTCAGGGCAGGCTGGATGGTAAAAACCCTGAGAACTACAAAACAGAGACTAAAGAGAACAGGAGTACAGGAAAAACACGCTGGTGGTCTTGAGGAGACAAGATGAACTAGCAACAGACAAACAGAAAACACAGGTAAAAATACACATGGGATAATGGGGAAGAATGGGAACACCTGGTGGGGGGTGGAGACAAGCACAAGACAGGTGAAACAGATCAGAGTGTGACAGTGGATTGCCTGTTGAGAAACAATACAATACAAAATTGTCAAAAAAAAAAGCTACATAAATCATGGGGAGGACCCACAGATCCCCTGTCAGATTGTGAAGCCCACTTTTATAAAAAGTCAGACGCCCATGAATAGTCCGACAGGTATGATTGAATAATGAAGCAGGTCTTAAACACGATCTTTGCTACACATAAAGCAGCAGTTGACTACTACATTGTCAAGACTTTAATCAAATCAGTAGGCCTATATCAATATCTTTAATAATACCATATAAGCATCATGACATTAGCTTTTATAACCTTCAATATGTTTTTTTAATCATATTTTGGACCAGAATGAGGCTCTCCACCATTGTCGATTTGAGCATGTCAATCTTGATGGGGCAAACTCAAATAGTAATTGGGGGATGCATGCCAGGAAAGCCACTACACAACACTAAACAATAGATTGATTGCACTATAACGGTGACAAACAGTGCCCACAAACTGTTAGGGCCTACATAAAGCTTTCCCAACAGCAGAGCTTTCTTTTTAGCACCATGGAGTGAATCCTTACCACTGCTACACCTGGCTATCAGCGGAGCCTTGTCTGGCAGCAAAGCAGTTCATTCAGCCTCATTTACTGCCTTTTCAAAAAATATAGCTGATATGGCTGACTTGCTTAAACAAATGTGGTTTGAGATGTAGAAACTATGGCATAAGGGAACGATAAGCGTATAAGAGGCAATCCGTAATTTCGATTAAGACATTAATGAGCGAGCTAAGATGGACATAGTCAATATAACTATTTGTTCAGCACTTTTGAAATGTACAGTGACAGAATTCAGAACATGGGCCGTTCTTACAATATTCTCCCAGTACACCAACTCAGAACCGTAGGATAAATAAAGGGGGCATATAAGCAGACAATGAAAGCTCTTAAAATATTTGATGATGACAGTTCTCTAAAACAGGCTATAGGCTACATATGCACCACCAAGTCAGAACAGTAGGCTAAGTTATGAGGGGGAAAGGGACCAAATTATTAGGGTGAGGCACATGGGCTACTAACAGCTTACTACACAACATACACTTGGTATTACTTTCTTAGCTACAGTATACATATCTCCCTGGCATATTACATAATTTATGCAGCAGCATACAATACATTTTTGGACTCATCTTGTTGTGCTGTGCTCACTTGAACAGGAAGGTGCACAGCGGTCCTTCTTGTGGGCAGATTTTGTAATCAAAGTCTGTCATCCTCTGGATTTATGGTGCTTTCAAGACAACTGAGAACTCTAAGAAAACAAAAAAGGTTGAATCATGACTTCAGTGATCTTCAGGTCGGAGCTCTACTTGGAATACCGAGTTGGATGACCGTTCAAAACGTATTTTCCCAGTCTGAGTCGTTTTTTTCCGAGTTCCCAGTTATCTTGAACTCACTTAAGTCTGAGATTTCCCAGTTCCGAGTTTCCAGTTGTTTTGAATACGGCAGAAGTCATGCCGGATTGACAGCATGGCCAATGTATTCAACCTTTTCTGGCCCATGGTGTTGCATGTCAATGTTTATCCTTTTAAGCTTGGAAAAGAGACCCTTAAACCCAGACTTGGACCACACACGCTCTCCACTGAATAGCAGGCTAGTGATTGCTTTGCAACGCTTGCAGTTAGCCACTGATTCCTTCCAAACCACTCCTTGTTGAATTTGCAATTTCCAACTTGTTGTGTAATGTTTATGCCCAATGGCCCATGAGCACCGATAGGTTTTATCTATAATTTATCTTCATATGACAAGGATTGAAATTTTTTTGCCAGTAGATTGTTGACTTGATGCATGATGATGACTGCTTGTCTAGCTTGCTAGCTAAGATTTAGAATGTAATATATTGACATGATCAGTCCAATCAAAGCTACGGTAGATATAACGTGATTTGACATCATTTTATCTGTGGCTAATGACCTTGAGGCTGCTTGGATGGGCACTTCTAATGTAAATCTATGGCAGCACCCCTTGTGGCTTGAATTTTCGAGCTCTGCCCATAGATTTTGCAGTGACGTAGTGTCCCCATGAGTGACAGAACACTAAGCCAATCACGGCGCAGCTAGAGAACATTACCAACCTCTACGCTCTGTATTTTCCTCTGGCTGCCCCACCACCACAGAAAGCACTGAGCTAGGCTGACACCTGCATTTTAGAGCTGCCTTACTCAAGAAAGCAAAAAACAGACCATGTTTGTGTCACGACTTCCGCCAAGGCTGCCTCCCCTCCTTGTTCGGGCAGGTTTCGGCGTTCGGCGTCACCGGCTTACTAGCTACTGCCAATCCATTTATCATCACTCCATTTGTCTTGTCTTCAATCACACACACCTGGTCCTTATTCCCTCAATAGCCATGGTATAAGTGTTCCCTCTGCTTCCTTGTCTGTGTGGGGGATTGTTTATTGTGGAGGTTAGTGAAGCTCGGTTGAGCTCGTGTATTGTGTATCGACGGGAGTATTTTTCCCGTGTGGCTTGTATTTTCCAGTGCGCCTGTTTTGTGCCCTGGAATGTGTTTGACGTATTTCTGCGTAAACCTGTATTTTGCAGATTAAAGCCTGTTATTCTGTGATTTACCCTCCTGCGCCTGACTCCTTTATCACCATCTCATCACAGAATCACCCACCCGCTATGAAGTCAGCAGGAGAGACGCACATGCCTGGAGTCGTGGAACGGATCCAGGAGCATTCAACTATGCTAGCCAGCTTGGGTGAAGCGATCGGTCGGGTTCCTCAGGTCGTCCAACGCCTGGAGAGGAGAGAGCCCGATCTGTCGAGTCCAGCTGGTCAACCGGATTCCGCCACCTACACCCCAGCACCCGGAGGGATCCAGATATCCCGACCAGGGGAGTTCGACGGGACAGCGGCGCTGTGCCAAGGATTCCTTCTCCAGCTGGAGCTCTACTTCTCCAGCATCCAACCGGTTCCATCGGAGCGGGAGAAGGTGTCTGCCCTCATCTCCTGCCTCTCGGGGAAAGCCCTGGAGTGGGCCACCGCAGTGTGGAACGAAGGAGGAGCCGCGTTGGAGAACTACGGAGAGTTCGCTCACCTCTTCCGGGCGGTCTTCGATCACCCGCTCGAGGTGATCGAAGACCGGGCGAGTGGCTGGTCCACCTGAGGCAGGGGACTTCGCATTGGAGTTTCGGACGCTGGCAACGGGGTCCGGGTGGAACGAGTGGGCCCTGATCGACCATTTCCGGTGCCATCTGCGGGAGGACGTCCGACGGGAGCTAGCCTGCCGAGACACCATGTTGTCCTTCAACAAACTGGTGGACATGGCCATTCGTTTGGACAACCTGCTGGCAGCCAGAGGATGTCCTGGTAGGGGTCTGCCCGTTTCCACCCCGGACGACTCGGATCCCAAGCCGATGGAGCTGGGTGGAGCTGCCACTCTGGTGGAACGAAGGGACAATACACCACACGTCGTAGTCAACGTTGTTTTGGGCCGGGAGACGGCAGGCAGGGCACTCTCACATCACCCCAGGTATCGAACACCCACACTCGTTCAGAGCCCTCTGCTGCGCACTGTAAAATACACATCTCCTTTCCTGAGCACATGGTAGTTCCCCAGTGTAAGGCGCTAGTCGATTCAGGCGCAGCTGGAAACTTTATGGACAGGGCATTCGCACACCGTATAGGCATTCCATTGATTCCCCTATCCATTCCACGCCCCATCAGAGCACTTGATAGTCGACCATTAGGGTCCGGGTTGGTTAAGGAAGTTACTGCACCAGTCACCATGATTACCCAGGAGACTCATTGTGAGCAGGTAACTTTTTCCATTATTGAGTCTCCTGCTTTATCTGTGGTATTAGGTATCCCTTGGCTAGCACTCCACAACCCCACCTTCTCATGGCCGCAGAGGGTTCTCACGGGGTGGTCTCGAGAGTGTCAGGGTAGGTGTCTAGGTGTTTCCATTGGTGCAACCACGGTGGAAAGTCCAGACAGTACCTCCACCGTGCGCATTCCCCCTGAATACCTCGATCTGGCGCAAGCGTTCTCTAAAATGCAGTTGACTAAATTACCACCTCATCGAGCTGGGGATTGTGCAATAAACCTCCGGGTAGACGATGTACCTCCCAGGAGTCATAAATACCCCCTGTCAAATGCTGAAACGGTGGCTATGGAAACATATGTCACCGAGTCCCTGCGCCAGGGGTATATACAGTGGGGAAAAAAAGTATTTAGTCAGCCACCAATTGTGCAAGTTCTCCCACTTAAAAAGATGAGAGAGGCCTGTAATTTTCATCATAGGTACACGTCAACTATGACAGACAAAATGAGAAAAATATATCCAGAAAATCACATTGTAGGATTTTTAATGAATTTATTTGCAAATGATGGAAAATAAGTATTTGGTCAATAACAAAAGTTTCTCAATAATTTGTTATATACCCTTTGTTGGCAATGACACAGGTCAAACTTTTTCTGTAAGTCTTCACAAGGTTTTCACACACTGTTGCTGGTATTTTGGCCCATTCCTCCATGCAGATCTCCTCTAGAGCAGTGATGTTTTGGGGCTGTCGCTGGGCAACACGGACTTTCAACTCCCTCCAAAGATTTTCTATGGTGTTGAGATCTGGAGACTGGCTAGGCCACTCCAGGACCTTGAAATGCTTCTTACGAAGCCACTCCTTCGTTGCCCGGGCGGTGTGTTTGGGATCATTGTCATGCTGAAAGACCCAGCCACGTTTCATCTTCAATGCCCTTGCTGATGGAAGGAGGTTTTCACTCAAAATCTCACAATACATGGCCCCATTCATTCTTTCCTTTACACGGATCAGTCGTCCTGGTCCCTCTGCAGAAAAACAGCCCCAAAGCATGATGTTTCCACCCCAATGCTTCACAGTAGGTATGGTGTTCTTTGGATGCAACTCAGCATCCTTTGTCCTCCAAACATAACGAGTTGAGTTTTTACCAAAAAGTTCTATTTTGGTTTTATCTGACCATATGACATTCTCCCAATCCTCTTCTGGATCATCCAAATGCACTCTAGCAAACTTCAGACGGGCCTGGACATGTACTGGCTTAAGCAGGGGGACACGTCTGGCACTGCAGGATTTGAGTCCCTGGCGGCGTAGTGTGTTACTGATGGTAGGCTGTGTTACTTTGGTCCCAGCTCTCTGCAGGTCATTCACTAGGTCCCCCTGTGTGGTTCTGGGATTTTTGCTCACCGTTCTTGTGATCATTTTGACCCAACGGGGTGAGATCTTGCGTGGAGCCCCAGATCGAAGGAGATTATCAGTGGTCTTGTATGTCTTCCATTTCCTAATAATTGCTCCCACAGTTGATTTCTTCAAACCAAGCTGCTTACCTATTGCAGATTCCTTTGACAGCTCTTTGGTCTTGACCATAGTGGAGTTTGGAGTGTGACTGTTTGAGGTTGTGGACAGGTGTCTTTTATACTGATAACAAGTTCAAACAAGTGCCATTAATACAGGTAACGAGTGGAGGACAGAGGAGCCTCTTAAAGAAGAAGTTACAGGTCTGTGAGAGCCAGAAATCTTGCTTGTTTGTAGGTGACCCAAATATTTATTTTCCACCATAATTTGCAAATAAATTCATTAAAAATACTACAATGTTATTTTCTGGATTTTCTTTCTCAATTTGTCTGTCATAGTTGACGTGTACATATGATGAAAATTACAGGCCTCTCTCATCTTTTTAAGTGGGAGAACTTGCACAATTGGTGGCTGACTAAATACTTTTTTTCCCCACTGTATGTCCCTCCACTTCACCCGCCTCCTCAAGTTTCTTCTTTGTGAAGAAGAAGGACGGAGGTCTGCGCCCATGCATTGATTATCGACCACTGAAAAGGGAGACGATAAGATTTAGCTATCCTCTCCCCCTCATTCCTTCAGTGATTGAATCAATGCATGGGGCGCGCTTCTTCACCAAATTAGATCTCAGGAGTGCGTACAACCTGGTGCGTATCCGAGAGGAAGATGAGTGGAAAACAGCATTCAGCACAACCATGGGGCATTATGAATACCTGGTGATGCCCTATGGTTTGTTGAATGCTCCCTCAGTTTTCAGTCCTTTGTGAACGAGGTGTTTCGGGACATGCTTGGTCGCGGTGTAGTGGTCTACATCGATGACATCCTGGTGTATTCCGCTACACGCGCCGAGCATGTGTCCCTGGTTCGCAAGGTGCTGGCCCGAGTGTTGGAAAATGACCTTAATGCTAAGGCAGAGAAGTGTATGTTTTTCCATCAGTCCGTCTCCTTCCTTGGATACCGCATTTCCACCTCAGGTGTGGAGATGGAGGGAGATTGCATTTCAGCCGTGCGTAATTGGCCGACTCCAACCACGGTAAAGGAGGTGCAGCGCTTCCTTGGCTTTGCCAACTACTATCGGAGGTTTATCCGGGGCTTTGGCAAGGTCGCAGCTCCCATTACCTCCCTGTTGAAGGGTGGGCTTGTCCCGGCTCCTCTGGTCTGCTGAGACTGACCTGGCCTTCAGCAAACTGTGGGGTCTGTTCACCTCAGCCCCAGTACTGGCCCACCCCGATTCATCACTACCGTTCGTAGTGGAGGTGGATGCGTCTGAGGTTGGGCTAGGAGCTGTCCTGTCTCAACGCTCGGGTATGCCACCCAAGCTCCGCCCCTGTAAGTTCTTCTCGAAGAAGCTCAGCCCAGTGGAGCAGAACTACGGCGTTGGTGATCAAGACTCGGACAACAGCAAACAGCTGCCGATCACCAATGCCGTAGGGTGATCGGGAGCAGTTGGCTGTTGTCCGAGTCTTGACCGTGTGGAGGCATTGGCTCGAGGGGGCAAAACACCCTTTCCTCTTCTGGACGGACCACCGTAACCTGGAGTACATCCGGGCAGCGAGCAGGCTGAATCCTTGCCAGGCCAGGTGGGCCCTATTCTTCACCTGGTTTGATTTCACTCTATCATACATCCCGGGTACAAAGAACGTGAAGGCAGACGCGCTGCCCCGGCTGTATGACACAGAGGAGAGGCCCAGCGACAACACTCCCATACTGCCAGCCTCCTGCATTGTGGCACCGGTAGTATGGGCGATGGACGCGGATATAGAGCAGGAATTACGCACGGATCCCTCTCCACCTCAGTGTCCAGATGGGTTACAGTACGTGCCTGCTCTTATCCGTGATCGTCTGATCTACTGGGCACACACGTCACCTTCCTCTGGTCACCCAGGTATCGGCCGTACAGTGCGCTGCCTGATCGGAAAATACTGGTGGCCTACCTTGGCTAAGGACGTGCGGGTGTATGTCTCCTCCTGCTCAGTGTGTGCCCAGAGTAAGGCACCTAGGCACCTCCCAGCTGGTAAGTTACAACCTTTACCAGTTCCAAAACGACCATGGTCTCACCTAAGTGTTGATTTTCTAACTGATATTCCCCTCTCCCAAGGTAACACCACCATCCTGGTCATTGTGGACCGCTTTTCTAAAGCCTGCCGCCTCCTTCCTCTGCCCGGTCTCCCCATGGCTTTGCAAACTGCGGAGGCCCTGTTTACACACGTCTTCCGGCACTATGGGGTAACAGAGGATATAGTGTCTGACCGAGGTCCCCAGTTCACGTCCAAGGTCTGGAAGGCGTTCATGGAACGTCTGGCGGTCTGGGTTCCACCCCGAGAGTAATAGCAGGTGGAATGGGTAAATCAGGAAGTGGGTAGGTTCCTGCGGTCCTACTGCCATGACCGGCCGGGGGAGTGATCGGTGTTCTTGCCATGTGCAGAATATGCCCAGAACTCTCTCCGCCACTCCTTCACTAACCTAACGCCTTTCCAGTGTATTCTAGGTTACCAACCGGTTCTGGCACCGTGGCACCGAGCCAGACCGAGGCTCCTTCGGTGGATGACTGGTTTCGGCACGCGGAGGAGACATGGGATGCTGCCCACGTTCACCTCCAACGCGCCGTCCGTCATCAGAAGGCCAACGCTGATGGCCACTGCAGTGAGGCCCCCGTCTTTGTAACGGGGGATCGGGTCTGGCTCTCGACCCGGAATCTGCCCCTCCGCCTGCCCTGCCGGAAGCTGAGCCCGCGGTTTGTGGGGCCGTTCAAAGTCCTGAAGAGAGTCAACGAGGTCACTTATAGGTTATTACTCCCCGCTGATTACCGTATTAACCCCTCGTTTCATGTGTCTCTCCTCAGGCCGGTGGTAGCTGGTCCGCTCCAGGAGGCTGAGGTGCAGGAGGTCCCTCCATCTCCTCTGGACATCGAGGGGTCCCCGTCGTACTCTGTCCGTTCCATCCTGGATTCGAGCTGTCGGGTGGGGGGCCTTCAGTAGCTCATGGAGTGGGAGGGGTACGGTCCAAAGGAACGGTGCTGGGTCCCGGTGAGGTATTTCCTCGATCCCTCCATGATTTCCACCATCGCCATCCGGCTCGCCCTGCTCCGCGTCCTCCTGGCTGTCCCCGAATCCGGGGTCGGCGCACTGCTGGAGCCGCGCGTCAAGGGGGGGGGGGGTACTGTCACGACTTCCGCTGAGGCTGCCTCCCCTCCTTGTTCGGGCAGGTTTCGGCGTTCAGTGTCACCGGCTTACTAGCTACTGCCGATCCATTTATCATCACTCCATTTGCCTTTTCTTCAATCACACACACCTGGTCCTTATTCCCTCATTAGTCATGGTATAAGTGTTCCCTCTGCTTCCTTGTCTGTGTGGGGGATTGTTTATTGTGGAGGTTAGTGAAGCTCGGTAGAGCTTGTGTATTGTGTATCGACTGGAGTATTTTTCCCGTGTGCCTTGTATTTTCCAGTGCGCCTGTTTTGTGCCCTGGAGTGTGTTTGACGCATTTCTGCGTAAACCTGTATTTTGCGGATTAAAGCCTGTTATTCTGTGATTTACCCTCCTGTGCCTGACTCGTTCATCACCACCTCATCACAGTTTGAATGCGGCTTTATTAACTCAATGATTCTCATTTTTTTTCATTGTTTGCAAACTGATATGTGACACGTATTAATGCTAAAATAACATTGAAAACAGACACACCTGCCCTGAATGACGGGTCGCTACTGCTCTTCACTACCTATTGTTCCTGCAGTGAGGATTCAACATCTTCATCGTTTTCATGAATTATCTACAGATAATCGCCAAAAAGCAGTAGTAGCCTACCAGTATGTAAGTTAGGGAGCCAAATGAACAGCTCTCTCAACGCCTAGCGATAGTAGGCCTAAGAAATTTGCTACAAAACATTAATAAAGTGGATTTCAACTCATCGTTACCACTAAGTGGTGGTAACGATGATTAGATTGCAGCCAACCAGAGCACACAAAAATACACAGGTACTGAGAGGCGGGACAGACAGCAGACTGATAAACCAGTGGTGTGCCCCTGTCATCTCTTGCTTTGTGACTGACAGGCGCCTGTCCTATCAATAGATCACTAGAAGATGCATATCGTTCATTCTAGCGGGAGAAGGCTATACAGACTTTTCTGACTAGCGAATTGAAACTTTCAAATTAAAAGAAGCCTAGTTGATTAATGAAGTGAAAGAATTGCCGGCTGGCAGTGAGCCTGTTATCGGCTATTTAGCCGACGGCCGGCGTTTATGAAAAACACTGACCCCAATGCCCTCACCTTTGCCCCTCTCTCTTCACAATGTAGGATAAAGACCATGGTGTTGTCGTAGTACTGTTTGAAAGTTGCTTTGTCAATGCTACAAGTATGCACGCACCGCTACCACACACAAACACATATGCACGCACACGCTCTCTTTCTCTCCCTCTATCTCACTCCCTTTGAAAACCCATGCCAGGATTTGAAATGAATTGGTTATGAATACGCAGGTCACAGAGAAGAGACAGTCCTATTCAGTTAACCCCAGCTGTAAAAGCTTTCACCTGGCTCCTATGAATGGCCCTTGGTCGTGGGTCCTGGGCCCTTAAGAGCACTGGCCGGATGTGCCCACTCATCTGAGAGATAGACCACAACAACATGCACACACACACACACACACAGAGAGACACCCCTGATCTCAGTCTGTGCTCGCTCATCTAAGTCAACACACACCACAACAATTTAGAGACTTCAGAGGCTCCAGTGGGGGCCGGCTGCACCTGCTCAGAATGGACCCTTGGGCAAGCGCTTGGAAGAGGTCCTCATTATGGAGGCCATTGTGTGCCGGTTGCCTTTGGGAGGAGGTGGAGTGGAAAGACCAGCCAGTGTGCTATGGAATGGAGGACCACCTCTCTCTCTCTCTCTCTCTCTCTCTCTCTCTCTCTCTCTCTCTCTCTCTCTCTCTCACACACACACACACACACACACACTCACACACACACCATGAAGAAAAGGGGACTGATTGGTGCAACAACCCCAACCCTACACACAAACACACACAAAGAAGTGATACATGTCACAGAGCATGGCTCTTCCTTGCACCTGAGTGCGGCCATTTAAACTACGACTACTGAAGTTATTATTTATCAATCCGAAGGTGCGCTTTAGTGAGCCTCTTTTAGATGGGACTCTCTGGACCTTGGTTTTGCTATCAAAAATCTCACAGTACAGACCGACGAGGTGTGTGTGTGTGAGTGTGTGTCTGCCTACTTGTGGGCCATGTGTGTCTATGATCTCTGTAATTGCAAACAAAGGTTTCTGTACCAAATATTAAGTTCTGCTTTTCTGATGTATCAAATACTTATGTCATGCAATAAAATGTGATTTTCTGGATTTTTGTTTTGCAAAATCGGCAGTGTATCAAATACTTGTTCTCCCCACTGTATGTTTGTGTTTGTGTGTCTTTAGACCTATGTATGTCCGGGTATCTGCCTACTTGTATGCCTAAGTGCACGTTTATGTGTGTGTGTGCCTCTCTGTACTTCTCCATGTGTGTGTGTGTGTGTGTGAGTGTGTTCTAAAAGGGAGGTCAGCCAGGAGTTCAGTGTGTCTCTCAGCTCCAGCGACTGAGATAATTTTCTCTACAGTTTCCCAGTGAGAAGCTGACACTGGGCTGGAGGAGCCACACCAGGGAAATGTATGTTGATGTCAGCAAGGAAAACACCACCAGCCCCAGCCTCTCCATAGTCCACCTGTGCTCCCGAAATGGTACCCTAGTCCCTTTATAGTGCACTACTTTCAACCAAGGCCCATAGGGCAGCTGTAGGGAGGTCCATGGCTCTCTCACAATGTTTGTCAAACAGCGGTCTGTTCATTCTTGAAAAAAAAGAAAGCTCTCAATCACTCTGTTGTTTCGTATTGATATATTTTGCTGGAATTGCGGATCAGAGCTGGTGAAGGTTTCACACACCGAGGGGGTTGTGTTTTCCAAGAGGCGATTGTTTAACGTGGGGGTTTTGGTCCGTCTTGGCCAGGCTGGTTTGAGGGGTGTATGGCGGTGGGGGGTAGGAGTGTGTGTGTGTGTGTTTGTTTGTGTATGTGTGTGTGTGTTCTTTTGCTTTGGGGCTGGACTGGTTGGGGTTACGACATGTTTTAATGGCACAAACTGTAAGGACTGGATTAAATCCATATCGCGGAGGTATCACGGAAGATCCGCGTCAAAGTTTAAAGGTAATTTCTTTGAATGCAGTCTTCACGAATAAAGGAACATTGCCTTTAAATTTCAATCGAGCTATAACACGGATCTTCCGCGATACTTCTGCAATACGGATTGAATGCAGCCTTAAGTTCTCTGGCCCGTGTGACATCTCGGCTTACATACATAAACAATGAAATAAAAAATAAAAAAACAATGACTAAATTAAAATGACTTTAAGTTGCATCATTTGGGATAAGCAATCTTTCGTTATTCTATGGCTTTATGCATCAAATAGGTCAACACATAAAACTAATCAACTTAAATAATTTATAACCCTCATGGTTGGTTGGAATCAGATAAAGCCATCATATACAAATGTGTTTCATTTATTTATCATACATTTTGTATTAATTAATTAATTTGTATTTTAACCTTAATCTTTTTTAACTAAACCAGAGCCTCTACAGAGGACATTGGAGGACATTTTCTGTCATAGCTTTTTCCCATGTTTGGAGTGTGTTTGGAGCGGCTGTGGGTGTGTGCTTGTGTGTTTGTGCGTTTGAAGCTCTTTGACCGCACACACGCTGAGACATGTTTGGCACAC
Source organism: Coregonus clupeaformis (assembly GCF_020615455.1). Classification (NCBI taxonomy): domain Eukaryota; kingdom Metazoa; phylum Chordata; class Actinopteri; order Salmoniformes; family Salmonidae; genus Coregonus; species Coregonus clupeaformis. The sequence continues at coordinate 29,633,620 of NC_059231.1, read as the reverse complement.
TCCTGAATGCTTTCTGAACAGCTCCTTTCTCTCTGGCATTGTGTTTCATTTTCTGTGGAAGAAAGCAAATCTTGTTATCAGTCCTGATGGACATGGTCAAAGGTGTGGTATTGGCCTTACCGAGGGTTTGGCCAGACAGCATATGCCTTGGAAAGTGCAACTCACGTGCATACTGAGGTACACATACACACACACACCCACCCCCCACCCACCCACACACACTATTGCCTGAAGGTCAGTGATAACAGCCAGGGCTCATTCTGATTGGATAAGAGATCCACAGCCTGGGCTTCCACACAGGAGAGACAGGTTAACAGATTAGACCTGGAGATGACCAGGGGTTTAAAGTAGTGTGTGTGTCAGTGTGTTTGTGTGTCTGAGCGCACGTACATATGTGTGTGTGTTGTAGACAAGCAAGGTTTATAGTATTAACAATAAAGCTGGTTGGGATGTATCTATGGGCTGTTATGGTTGACCTAACTGCATTGGAGCTGTCAAATTGGTGAGCAGCTGCTCTTGATCATTGTCATGAAGCCAAACCCTTCCCACTCGAGTTAGAAGTTCAGAACGAGAATGTGTAGGCTATATAGAAATAATGACTCTCAAATAGAAAATCATGAAACAAAATAATGAGGATTTTTATCAGCCTAATCGAGGTGTAGATTACATCTCACATTCCAGTGTTCGAACTTGTAAACAAGGCTGAATGGGATTTCTCTTAACTTTTTACTGCAGTGGGCAAAATCAGGGTCACACAGAGTGTTCTTGGTAGTCTTCAACAAATCTACTTTGAAACACCTCACATACAGTGGGGAGAACAAGTATTTGATCCACTGTCGATTTTGCAGGTTTTCCTACTTACAAAGCATGTAGAGGTCTGTAATTTTTATCATAGGTACACTTCAACTGTGAGAGACGGAATCTAAAACAAAAATCCAGAAAATCACATTGTATGATTTTCAAGTAATTAATTTGCATTTTATTGCATGACATAAGTATTTGATCACCTACCAACCAGTAAGAATTCCGGCTCTCACAGACCTGTTAGTTTTTCTTTAAGAAGCCCTCCTGTTCTCCACTCATTACCTGTATTAACTGCACCTGTTTGAACTCGTTACCTGTATAAAAGACACCTGTCCACACACTCAATCAAACATACTCCAACCTCTCCACAATGGCCAAGACCAGAGAGCTGTGTAAGGACATCAGGGATAAAATTGTAGACCTGCACAAGGCTGGGATGGGCTACAGGACAATAGGCAAGCAGCTTGGTGAGAAGGCAACAACTGTTGGCGCAATTATTAGAAAATGGAAGAAGTTCAAGATGACGGTCAATCACCCTCGGTCTGGGGCTCCATGCAAGATCTCACCTCGTGGGGCATCAATGATCATGAGGAAGGTGAGGGATCAGCCCAGAACTACACGGAAGGACCTGGTCAATGACCTGAAGAGAGCTGGGACCACAGTCTCAAAGAAAACCATTAGTAACACACTACGCCGACATGGATTAAAATCCTGCAGCGCACGCAAGGTCCCCCTGCTCAAGCCAGCGCATGTCCAGGCCCGTCTGAAGTTTGCCAATGACCATCTGGATGATCCAGAGGAGGAATGGGAGAAGGTCATGTGGTCTGATGAGACAAAAATAGAGCTTTTTGGTCTAAACTCCACTCGCCGTGTTTGGAGGAAGAAGAAGGATGATAACAACCCCATGAACACCATCCCAACCGTGAAGCATGGAGGTGGAAAAATCATTCTTTGGGGATGCTTTTCTGCAAAGGGGACAGGACGACTGCACCGTATTGAGGGGAGGATGGAAGGGGCCACGTATTGCGAGATCTTATCGTCTCTCACAGTTGAAGTGTACCTATGATAAAAATTACAGACCTCTACATGCTTTGTAAATAGGAAAACCTGCAAAATCGGCAGTGTATCAAATACTTGTTCTCCCCACTGTACATGGTTATGGGCTTTAAAAAAATAAGACACGTGTAGCATGTCAGATATATACTTGAAATGAATTCAATTTTGAGTTTGCGTCCCAATGTTACATTTTAAATACAGTACCAAGAGTGTGCAAAGCTGTCATCAAGGCAAAGTGTGGCTATTTGAAGAATCTCAAATGTAAAATATATTTTGATTTGTTTAACACTTTTTTGTTTACTACATGATTCCTTATGTGTTATTTCATAGTTTTGATGTCTTCAATATTATTCTACAATGTAGAAAATAGTAAAAATAAAGAAAAACCCTTGAATGAGTAGGTGTGTCCAAACTCTTGACTGGTACTGTACATCACAGAATACTTAAATAAAACAAAACCGTTTGACATAGAAACACATAGTTTTCAGCAGGTTTCTTTAAATAGTGTTTATTAGTTATGAAATTATGAAAAAGATTAATATAATTCCACCCATGAGGCCACTAGGTAATTTGACTGCAGGAATGAGCTACTGCGACTCCGTGCAGTAGCTTTAGGTATAATGGCAGGAACTGGTTGTGGATATGACAGCTCTAATGCAGTTCCACCTCTGACACTGCCAAAACGACCAATATGCGGATGTCGGCTAAAGTGGATCTCATTGAATCGAGCCCGTAATTTTAGTTTTTGTGTTATGGACAGAAAGCATGCGTGGGAGGCTAGGAACCATTTGGGCTGTAGAGTAAATGTTTTTGGTGGGGGGATCACTTCTTGCAACTGAGGGGCAGAAATGCATAAGATGATGGTTCAGGTCATAGGTTAGTTTAAGCCTTCTCATGATTCCAGTGCTACGTGGTGATTATTGATGTGTAGACAGAGTGTTGGTACAGTTGTGGTCAATTGTTCAAATGAGAACCCTATGGCTGTATGTCCTTGGGTTCTCGAGAGGTTAGGTTCAAATTATAAAGTAAATCTCAATGTAACCCTGTCAACAGGCTATTGCGCACAACACATATAAGCCTGGTACATCAACGATTCAAAGTTGGCTTTAGTAGGAGGGACCATAGAATTCTATGGGAGTGACCTTACTGAGTAAAGTATTTGTTATCATTTAATTTTTGCTAATCACACGACTGTGAGGAGTGGCTCTGTGATTATGGTGTGCTAGCGTACAGGGGAGGGTTAGGGGGGAAGGTGTTGTGGGAGATGATTGGTGGGAAGATTAACCTGATTAAGCCACTACCTATGCGCCGGGAGTTCCTCCCGGTCTTTCTGTACTGGCTAACAAAGGCCAAGTTTGATGCTTGGTCCACCAGACTCTTCGTGCTTTTTGGCGGAAGTGTTTGGGATGAGATTAATCTCAATGTGACTTGGATTTTAAAGGAATAGCGCCGAGACTTGTGCTAAAAATATGTTGGAAGGAAACTTTATCTTGCCCATGTTTACACCAATCCAATGCTTTTTTACTTTAGTGGTACATGTAAGAAAAGTCACGTTAGCTAGTGATAGCTAGTGATAATGATGCACAAGCTAGGCCTTTTAGATTTTTGCCCAAAGTTGAGTAAAATATTTAAATCTGAACATAATTCATGATGGCTTTTATTTAAGTTTTAGTTTTGGAGTGAAATATAATAGTTTCAGTACCGTTTTAGTTTGTCAAAAAAAAAAATCATGATTAGTTTTTGATTTAGTTTAAATTTCAGTTTACAGAGAGATAGAGAGAAACATTTATGAGTAGTGCCAGTTCTTGCTTTTGTTAAAATAAAGATGGAAAGAGATAGATGGATAAAACCTGAGAACGATGAAAAGATATGTGTGTTTCTGTCTGTAGGTACATCTGTGGTAATGTGAGTGTCTACAATACACCACACAATCTGCCTCCCTGTCCCCCAGGCTGGGTGAGATTTGGACCGGGGCCATGCCTCCAGGCTGTTCCAACACCCCACCTCCAATCAGCCCAGGCCTCCCTCTGCTGGGGAGGAGTGCAGAGGCTCACCCCTGGTCTGGTGGAGATTATTTAGATTTTCAGGAGAGAATTAATACTGCCTGTGTTGGTTTGGTGTTTATTTTTTACATTTTAGTCATTTAGCAGACGCTCTTATCCAGAGCGACTTACAGTTAGTGAGTGCATACATTTTCATACTGGCCCCCTGTGGGAAACGAACCCACAACCCTGGCGTTGCAAGTGCCATGCTCTACCAACTGAGCTACACAGGGCCTTGATGAAATGTGAGAGCATCAGAAGCATTGACAGCATACTTAATTGACAGGTAACATACAAAACATAATTGTACACACACACACCTGGAATAATACAAATTGTGGACAAGGGTTGCAGATGTGTGTAATCCTATGACTCTGGATCAGAAGGTTGTATGTTTGATCCCAGTTGTGGACTCTGGTTTTATTTTTTTATTTTTTACCCTATTGCAAACCTTACCCTAAACATTCGGAAGGAGTGCCTAAACTTAATATTTGAACCTTTTCCAAAACCTTAACCCTTAACCTTCTAAATTTGACGTTTGGAGAAACATGGATAAACATCTAATTCTGCAGTGAGACTGAGAGCTTGTTGAGAAAACCTGCCTTACTCAGAGCTATTCTACATTTGTACATAATACAACATTAAAGCTCCTTCTTTGCATGTGTCCTATCCATTATTTATGCCGTGTTCAATCTGTAGGAATATTTTATGTTCTACATTTTTTTTAGGGTAGCCTACCAGAGCCTATAGTTGTGCATCAATATCCTTGTCTCACCTTTTTCTGTTTTTGAATTTTGTAGCTTTGTTTAGATCTTACGTTGTTGGATCGGTATTATCAGTTGAGGAACACAGTTGGAAAATTTTCCTTTTGCTTTGTTTTTCTGCAGGTCATTGCATCAGGTTTGTATAGTCGTTACATTCGGACTGTTAGCTGTGTGAGCTGGAGAGGTAGTATTTTGAATTTGAGAAGTGAGAGATTTCAGACATGTCAAAAATACTGATTTTATGTATACATTTGTCATATGGGTGGCTTAGCCAGGAAAAAGGGCTTACCCAGGAAAATATTCCAATAATGGACTGTTGGAGCACTCTATAAAACACATGCAGATATTTACTTCATCTTAGAATGTCCAGGCTTTATTCCATGAGATAAACAGGACAACTATACTGACATTTTGTTTTCATAATATTATAGACCGGAACCCCACTGCCTGGTGCCTGCCATCTTATTAGTTGGCATGCCTCTTTCCTTCCATCATCACCATGGCAATGTGGGTGTCCTCCTGGTAATCATCACCATGGCAATGGGAGTGTACCCACAGCAACCATCGCCATGGGCCATATGTAAGCCAGAGATACTTAGAAAAGAGGAGATGGGAATCCCACCGGCCAATGAATGGAGAAACGTATAACGCCCCACCCAGCAGACTGTCGACCAATCGCTTTCACGTTGTCATACTGCGTCACGTGGTTGCTAAGCTAATCGTCACGCAATCCCTTCTAAAAGTCAGGGTATGAGTCAAGAAACCTGCCTATGTCAAGATTTCAAAGCTACACGATATTACAGAGAACAAGTTCATTATCTCACATCTCTGAAAAGATTTGTAATGTTGTACTTCTTGTTCACGTAATTCATGCTACTGTTGAATTTTTGCATTCCTTGTCCCATAATCACCCAGAATGCACTGCACAGCCCATTGACGACGTGTGGGCAACGTACACAATGGCCGTTAATACGATTCCAATGGAATTTCCCATCTCCTCAAAAGTATCTCTGTGTAAGCATCTTAACCAGGATTTCTATGGCAATGTGTGTCCGTCTGCCCTTCCTAACCACCATACAAACAGTTTTCAGAGCCATTGTAGCATTAAGTTAATTGTTAGTTAATTGTTGGATCCCGCAGGTGCCTTAGCATCATAGTAGTTTCCCGAAAAACAATAGTTGAAACAATGGCTATTAACGTTGCACTTTAGTAAGAATGCATCTATCGTAAAAAATAACCTAATAATTGCCCTAGTGTGTGTGTGTGTGTGTGTGTGTAGTTGGCTAGGTGGCTAATGTTAGCTAGCTGGCTAACATTAGCAAGGCTAAGGGTTAGGGGTTAAGTGTAGGAGTTAGGTTAAAGGGTTAAGGTTACGGTTAGGGGAAGGGTTAGCTAAAGGGGTTAAGGTAAGGGGAAGGGTTAGCTAACATCCTAAGTAACCCCCCCCCCTGAATCTAGCAATAAAAACAGATTAACAGCAATAGAAACAGATTTCAACTCATCGTTACCACTTACATTTCATGGGACGTGTAACGAGTAAATTAACTCACAGGAGACGATTTTATTTTTTATTTTTTTACCTTTATTTAACCAGGTAAGCCAGTTGAGAACAAGTTCTCATTTACAACTGCAACCTGGCCAAGATAAAGCAAAGCAGTAAGATAAAAACAACAACACAGAGTTACATATGGGGTAAAACAAAACATAATGTCAAAAAAAACTACTGAAAATATATATACAGTGTGGGCAAATGTAGCAAGTTATGGAGGCAAGGCAATAAATAGGCCATAGTACAAAATAATTACAATTAGTATTAACACTGGAATGATAGATGTGCAAGAGTTGATGTGCAAATAGAGATACTGGGGTGCAAATTAGCAAAATAAATAACAATATGGGGATAAGGTAGTTGGGTGGGCTAATTTCAGATGGGCTGTGTACAGGTGCAGTGATCGGTAAGGTGCTCTGACAACTGATGCTTAAAGTTAGTGAGGGAGATAAGAGTCTCCAGCTTCAGAGATTTTTGCAATTCGTTCCAGTCATTGGCAGCAGAGAACTGGAAGGAATGGCGGCCAAAAGAGGTGTTGGCTTTGGGGATGACCAGTGAGATATACCTGCTGGAGCGCATACTACGGGTGGGTGTTGCTATGGTGACCAATGAGCTAAGATAAGGCGGGGATTTGCCTAGCAGTGATTTATAGATGGCCTGGAGCTAGTGGGTTTGGCGACGAATATGTAGTGAGGACCAGCCAACAAGAGCGTACAGGTCACAGTGGTGGGTAGTATATGGGGCTTTGGAGACAAAACGGATGGCACTGTGATACACTACATCCAATTTGCTGAGTAGAGTGTTGGAGGCTATTTTGTAAATGACATCACCGAAGTTAAGGATCGGTAGGATAGTCCGTTTTACGAAGGCATGTTTGGCAGCATGAGTGAAGGAGGCTTTGTTGCGAAATAGGAAGCTGATTCTAGATTTAACTTTGGATTGGAGATGCTTAATGTGAGTCTGGAAGGAGAGTTTACAGTCTAACCAGACACCTAGGTATTTGTAGTTGTCCACATACTCTAGGTCAGACCCGTCGAGAGTAGTGATTCTAGTCGGGTGGGCGGGTGCCAGCAGCATTCGATTGAAGAGCATGCATTTAGTTTTACTAGTGTTTAAGAGCAGTTGGAGGCTACGGAAGGAGTGTTGTATGGCATTGAAGCTCGTTTGGAGGTTTGTTAACACAGTGTCCAATGAAGGGCCAGATGTATACAAAATGGTGTCGTCTGCGTGGAGGTGGATCTGAGAGTCACCAGCAGCAAGAGCGACATCATTGATATACACGGAGAAAAGAGTCGGTCCAAGAATTTAACCCTGTGGCACCCCCATAGAGACTGCCATAGGTCCAGACAACAGGCCCTCCGATTTTACACATTGAACTCTATCTGAGAAGTAGTTGGTGAACCAGGAGAGGCAGTCATTTGAGAAACCAAGGCTATTTAGTCTGCCAATAAGAATGCGGTGGTTGACAGAGTCGAAAGCCTTGGCCATGTTGATGAAGACGGCTGCACAGTACTGTCTATTATCGATCGCGGTTATAATATCGTTTAGGACCTTGAGCGTGGCTGAGGTGCACCCATGATTAGCTCGGAAACCGGATTGCATAGCGGAGAAGGTACGGTGGGATTCGAAATGGTCGGTGATCTGTTTGTTAACTTGGCTTTCAAAAACTTTCGAAAGGCAGGGCAGGATGGATATAGGTCTGTAACAGTTTGGTTCTAGAGTGTCACCCCCTTTGAAGAGGGGGATGACCACGGCAGCTTTCCAATCTCTGGGGATCTCAGACGTTACGAAAGAGAGGTTGAACAGGCTAGTAATAGGGGTTGTGACAATTTCGGCGGCTAGTTTTAGAAAGAAAGGGTCCAGATTGTCTAGCCCAGATGATTTGTAGGGGTCCAGATTTTGCAGCTCTTTCAGAACATCAGCTCTCTAAATTTGTGTGAAGGAGAAGCGGGTGGGGCATGGGCAAGTTGCAGCGGAGGGTGCAGAGCTGGTGGCCGGGGTAGTGGAAGCCAGGTGGAAAGCATGGCCAGCCGTAGCAAAATGCTTGTTGAAATTCTCGATAATTGTAGATTTATCGGTGGTGATTGTGTTTCCTAGCATCAGTGCAGTGGGCAGCTGGGAATAGGTGCTCTTATTCGATGAAGAAGCATCATGCTCTCTCTCCTCCTTCCTCCATGAAAATAAATTTGATCGCAGCCAACCACAGCGCACAAAAATAACACAGGTACTGAGAGGCGGGACTGACAGCAGACTGACAAACCAGCAGTGTTTCCCTGTTATCGCTAGCTTTGTGACTGACAGGCGCCTGTCCCATCAATAGATCTCTAGAAGATGCATATTGTTCATTCTAGCAGGAGAAGGCTATACAGACTTTTCTGACTAGCGAATTGAAATGTTACATGAAAGCCTAGTTAATGAAGTGGAAAAAGCAGCCGGTTGACAATGAGTCTAATCGGCTATTTGGCCGAAATCCGGAGCTTATGTAAAACACTGCATGATGCTTAGGATCATGTATAAAAATGCCCAGTTGTACATTATTTTGGATATCATGGCTAGAAGAACAGATCTCAGTGACTTTGAAAGATGGGTCTCAAAGGAGCATAGGGGGTTTAAAGGGTGTGTGTGTGTATGATGGTTGGTTGCTGACGGGAGAGGTTGTGTTTTCTCTAGCAGGAGAGGTAAGCTTGGCTTCGTTTATGGTGTTGAGTTAAGCTTAAACCATGTATTTAGTTTGTAGGTAGGTATTGTAGTTTGGTATTATAGGTAGCTTACTCCGGTAGTTATTGTAGGTTATTATTGTAGGTAATTATTGTAGGTAAGGATTTTATTCGGCGGAGCCCAGGCGAAGCACGAGGCTAGCTTACCCACTACCTGGACCAACAAAGCTAGCTAGCTAGAGGGTAGCTACCGGTAACTTTTAGCAACAGTGGTTAGCTGTTTCCAATGTTATTTCACGCTTAAGAGTACCTGTAATTGAGCCAGCTAGCTGCCACCTTCAGCTGTTTTTTTTCTAACCTCATTATCATTAACGTTAGGTGGTCGGTAGCTGCTGTACCTAATTTCGGCTACTGATTGCAGTCTGCCAGTTTGCCTTTATACATAGCTTGGGCTTTGTCGAGTAAGGCTTAAACTATGTATTTAGATTGTAGTTAGGTACTATAGGTAGGCATCGTGGGCTGTATATTATTAAGTAGTATAGGTAGGCATCGTGGGCTGTTGCGGGTAGCTGTTGTGTAGTTATTGTAGGTTACTTTTGTATTCGGCGGTGCCGGATGTAGCACGAGCTAGCTCGCTAACTCACCTCCTGGATTAGCTGGCGAGTTGCTATTAGCAACGGTAGCAACTAAAAACAATATCCTTTTAGCCAGCTACATTCGCTCACAGCGACGCCGCTTTTTCAAACAAAGTCAACACAGTAGCCATTGCTAGCTAGCCAACACTACCAGCAGGCTGTGGTAGCTAAATACAATATCTTTGTGCTAGCTACCCAACGTTTAATCATTGCTGCGTTATGAAAGGTAAGCTTGGCTTCTTATATGGTGTTGAGTTAAGCTTAAACCATGTATTTAGATTGTAGGTAGGTATTGTAGTTTGGTATTATAGGTAGCTTACTCCGGTAGTTATTGTAGGTTATTATTGTAGGTAATTATTGTAGGTAAGGATTTTTATTCGGGCGGAGCCCAGGCGAAGCACGAGGCTAGCTTACCCACTACCTGGACCAACAAAGCTAGCTAGCTAGAGGGTAGCTACCGGTAACTTTTAGCAACTGTGGTTAGCTGTTTCCAATGTTATTTCATGCTTGAGAGTACCTGTGATTGAGCCAGCTAGCTGCTACCATTCAGCTGTTTTTCTAACCTCATCCGAGGCATTAACGTTAGGTGGTTGGTAGCTGCTGTACTTAATTACAGCTACTGATAACAGTCTGCTGTAGCTTACAACAATTCTAATTTCTAAAGTGGAAGTTGGGAGAGTTTTATTCGGGTGGTTCAGTGAAACAATTATAGTTTCTGAGGTGGAAGTTGGGAGAGTTATATATTTATTTATTTTTTTGGTGAGGGAGGCCTGCTCTCTCCTTTCCCTGATGTTCAGTTCATTTCATCCCGATCTCCTCTGCATTATTGTAGCCATCTGTTGCAGCCTGTCAACTATGCCTCTGCCTATCCCTGTTCTCTCCTCTCCGCACAGGCTACACAAACGCCCCACACCGCGTGGCTGCTGCCTCTCTAACCTGGTGGTCCCTGCACGCACCCCACACCTGGAGTTCCAGGTCTCAGGCAGCCTCTGGAACTGCCGTTCTGCTGCCAACAAAGCTGACTTCATCCCAGCCTATGCTAATCTCCAGTCCCTCGACTTCCTGGCGCTGACGGAAACATGGATTACCACTGAAAACACTGCTACTCCTACTGCTCTCTCCTCATCTGACCATGTGTTCTCGCATACCCCGAGAGCATCTGGTCAGAGGGGTGGTGGCACAGGAATCCTCATCTCTCCCAAGTGGACATTCTCAATTTTTCCCCTAACCCATCTGTCTATCTCCTCATTTGAATTCCATGCTGTCACAGTCACTAGCCCATTTAAGCTTAATATCCTTGTCATCTATCGCCCTCCAGGTTCCCTTGGAGAGTTCATCAATGAGCTTGACGCCTTGATAAGTTCCTTTCCTGAGGATGGCTCACCCCTCACAGTTTTGGGGGATTTCAACCTCCCTATGTCCACATTTGACTCATTTCTCTCTGCCTCCTTCTTTCCACTTCTCTCCTCTTTTGACCTCACCCTCTCACCGTCCCCCCTACTCACAAGGCAGGCAATACGCTTGACCTCATCTTTACTAGATGCTGCTCTTCTACTAATCTCACTGCAACTCCCCTCCATGTCTCCGACCACTACTTTGTTTCCTTTTCTCTCTCGCTCTCCTCCCACACTACTCACTCTGCCCCTACACAGATGGTAATGCGCCGCCGCAACCTTCGCTCTCTCTCTCCCACTACTCTCTCCTCTTCCATCCTATCATCTCTTCCCTCTGCTCAATCCTTCTCCCTCCAATCTCCTGATTCTGCCTCCTCAACCCTCCTCTCCTCCCTTTCTGCATCCTTTGACTCTCTGTGTCCCCTATCCTCCCGGCCGGCTCGGTCCTCCCCTCCAGCTCCGTGGCTTGATGACTCATTGCGAGCTCACAGAACAGAGCTCCGGGCAGCGGAGCGGAAATGGAAGAAAACTAAACTCCCTGCCGACCTGGCATCTTTTCACTCCCTCCTCTCTACATTTTCTTCATCTGTTTCTGCTGCTAAGGCCACTTTCTACCACTCTAAATTCCAAGCATCTGCCTCTAACCCTAGGAAGCTCTTTGCCACATTTTCCTCCCTCCTGAATCCCCCCCGCCCCCCCCTCTCTCTCTGTGGATGACTTCGTCAACCACTTTGAAAAAGAAGGTTGACGACATTCGATCCTCGTTTGTTAAGTCTAATGACACTGCTGGTCCTACTCACACTGCCCTACCCTATGCTTTGACTTCTTTCTCCCCTCTCTCTCCAGATAAAATCCTGCGACTTGTGACTGCAGGCCGCCCAACAACCTGCCCGCTTGACCCCATCCCCTCCTCTCTTCTCCAGACCATCTCCGGTGACCTTCTCCCCTACCTCACCTCGCTGATCAACTCATCCTTGACCGCTGGCCATGTCCCTTCCGTCTTCAAGAGAGCGAGAGTTGCTCCCCCTTCTCAAGAAACCAACACTCGATCCCACTGATGTCAACAACTACAGACCAGTATCCCTTCTTTCTTTTCTTTCCAAAACTATTGAGCGTGCCGTCTTTAGCCAACTCTCTTGCTATCTCTCTCAGAATGACCTTCTTGATCCAAACCAGTCAGGTTTCAGGACTGGTCATTCAACTGAGACTGCTCTTCTCTGTGTCACGGAGGCTCTCCGCACTGCTAAAGCTAACTCTCTCTCCTCTGCTCTTGTCCTTCTAGACCTGTCTGCTGCCTTTGATACTGTGAACCATCAGATCCTCCTCTCCACCCTCTCCGAGCTGGGCATCTCCGGCGCGGCTCACTCCTGGATTGCGTCCTACCTGACCGGTCGCTCCTACCAAGTGGCGTGGCGAGAAGCTGTCTCCGCACCACGTGCTCTCACCACTGGTGTCCCCCAGGGCTCAGTCCTAGGCCCTCTCCTTTTCTCCCTATACACCAAGTCACTTGGCTCTGTCATATCCTCACATGGCCTCTCCTATCATTGCTACGCTGACGATACACAACTAATCTTCTCCTTTCCCCCTTCTGATAACCAGGTGGCGAATCGCATCTCTGCATGTCTGGCAGACATATCAGTATGGATGACGGATCACCAACTCAAGCTGAACCCTGGCAAGACGGAGCTGCTCTTCCTCCCGGGGAAGGACTGCCCGTTCCATGATCTCGCCATCACGGTTGACAACTCCGCTGTGTCCTCCTCCCAGAGTGCGAAGAGCCTAGGCGTGACCCTGGACAACACCCTGTCGTTCTCCGCCAACATCAAGGCGGTGACCCGCTCCTGCAGGTTCATGCTCTACAACATTCGGAGAGTACGACCCTGCCTTACACAGGAAGCGGCACAGGTCCTAATCCAGGCACTTGTCATCTCCCGTCTGGACTACTGCAACTCGCTGTTGGCTGGCCTCCCTGCCTGTGCCATTAAACCCCTACAACTCATCCAGAATGCCGCAGCCCGTCTGGTGTTCAACCTTCCCAAGTTCTCTCACGTCACCCCCCTCCTCCGCACACTCCACTGGCTTCCAGTTGAAGCTCGCATCCGCTACAAGACCATGGTGCTTGCCTATGGAGCAGTGAGGGGAACGGCACCTCTGTACCTTCGGGCTCTGATCAGTCCCTACACCCAAACGAGGGCATTGCGTTCATCCACCTCTGGCCTGCTGGCTCCCCTTCCTCTGCGGAAGCATAGTTCCCGCTCAGCCCAGTCAAAACTGTTCGCTGCTCTGGCACCCCAATGGTGGAACAAGCTCCCTCACGACGCCAGGACAGCGGAGTCACTCACCACCTTCCGGAGGCATTTGAAACCCCACCTCTTTAAGGAATACCTGGGATAGGATAAAGTAATCCTTCTACCCCCCAAAAAATTGTAAAGTGGTTATCCCACTGGCTATAGGGGTGAACGCACCAATTGGTGAGTCGCTCTGGATAAGAGCGTCTGCTAAATGACGTAAATGTGCCCTTGAGCAAGGCACTTAACCCTAATTGCTCCTGTAAGTCGCTCTGGATAAGAGCGTCTGCTAAATGACTAAAATGTAAAATGTAAATGTAAATGTATGAATGTGTAGTAAACAAACAATAATTTGACCAACTGGGGACATTTTGTTGGTCCACACAAGGTCAAATGCTATTTCTAGGGGGTTTAGGGTTAAGGTTAGAATTAGGTTTAGGGTTAGGTGCTAGGGTTAGTTTTAGGGTTAGGAGCTAGGGTTATGTTTAAGGTTAGGCTTTTGGATTAAGGGTTAAGGTTAGGTTTAGGGAAAATAGGATTTTGAATGGGACTGAATTGTGTGTCCCCACAAGGTTAGCTGTCCAAGACTGTGTGTGTGTGTGTGAGTGTGAGGTCTACCATGGCTTGAGTAGCGTGTGTGTCAGGGCAAGGTGCCGAGATAATGAAGGCTTTAACTTTACAACTCAAGCATATCAGATCAACAAGCTCTCACTGTCCCACGTTCTCCAAATGTGAAATGTAGAAGTGTTTTTGTTACTCCTGCTGCTCTATATCGTTCCACTACTCCAAACGACAAATTTTAAGTTTAGGCACTCATTCCAAATGGTTAAGGTAAGGGTTACGATTTGGGATAGGGTTAAAACATTAAATTTAGGCACTCATTCCAAATATTTAAGGTAATGGTTAAGGTTTGGGATAGAGATAAAACCCCAAATGTCCCAAAATACCAGACTTCCTATAATACCATCCATTATGTCCAAGAGTCATGGGATTATGCAAAACCAAAGCCTACTTGATGGTAAAAGCACTCATTGTTGCTCCTAGTGGCCTATTTTGAAAGCATATCCCGACGTCCTCAGGACATGGATAGACGTACAATTTCGATGTCGATCTTGAACGACCTGGCTGATCAGATAGCCACACTGTGCTCACACACACACATCATTTCTCTCACACAAACGCACATGCTCAGGCACACACACACACACACACACACACACACACACACACACACACACACACACACACACACACACACACCACACAGCAGACAAGAGTGGTTAGGATTTGTGTGTGTGTGTGTGTGTGTGTGTGTGTGTGTGTGTGTGTGTATCAGTCACCAGATCTCAACCCAATTGAACACTTATGTAATTTCTGGCGTGGCGCCTGAGACAGCGTTTTCCACCACCATCAACAAAACAACAAATTATGATTCCACATCCCTCCAATAGAGTTCCAGACACTTGTAGAACCTATGCCAAGGCACATTGAAGCTGTTCTGGCTGCTCGTGGTGGTCCAACACCCTATTAAGACACTTTATGTTGGTGTTTCCTTTTATTTTGGCAGTTACTTGTACCTCCCTATGTACTCTATACCACGTATCATATACAAAACCAAATTAGCCTTTTTTTTGCATATAAAAATCTGCCAATGGTATAACAACTTGAGCTACAATACATAACTCATTATACAGTATACGCTCTGTATGAATCAAAGGAGAGAGCTGTATTGGTGTGCATTCTCCGAAAAGTTGTTATTCTAGGGCAAATCTTATTATAAATTATTACTAAATCTATTTCTCTCAGCAACTGTATTAGTATAAAACAATATCATTTTCATTTTTTTTAGGAGCATTCAATATAGCTCACTATTGGTATTATTTATTGTATACAGTCTCCTTTGCCCATCTTTATCAAGGGAGCCAATAACTGTATACTGTATACTTAGTTGCAGCTAAAACAGCTTATACAAATACTTGATAGAACTGTAATACAGAAACCAGGTAGCCCCTGAATGTACACATAGTACTGTATTGGTATGTATTCTTCGAAAAACAGTTACAGTTGGTGATGAACATGAATTTATCACGCCCTTAAATTTTGCAGTCATGTCGCAAATGACAATATGCTGTTAAATACTTCCACATGTTTCTAGTTTGACCAGCTGTTTTCAGCAACTGGTTTTGTTGAATTTGGTTGTTATGTTGGCAGATTTGCTAGCAGCAAACTATTTAGCTAGTGTTACATTTGCAATGCGATCTCCTCTACTATAATGAACAGGGTCCTGACGAGAGAGCAAATGTTCTATGCCAGGCGAAATCGCACATCATCAGCTCATTGTTATGTATCCAAATAAATGTCACTAGAAAACAGCTTAAACAAATGCAAATGCCGCTACTTTGCTGTGCACTTTGTCTGCATTGTTTGACATGACTGTATTAGCCGTATTTGGCTAGCTAGCAAACAATAGATAAGAACATTGTCAGCCAGCATGGCAACAGGACATTTAGAATTAATGACTGGGTTGTGTCAAAGAACAAAGACTTAACTGAGTGGCGTCTCTGACAACCTAATCGATAGAACTAACAACAATGTTTGGTCGGAGGATGAAAAAGTATGAATTTAAAATAACAATGAAAATGTGTAAATGTGTGCTTTAATATTGTTTTCTTTGGCAACTGTGGTATATGCGGGATAAACGCCTGCGTTCTTTAAATTACCTTGGAACTAATCCCCTGTAACTCAGTAGGTAGAGCATGGCCTTGCAACGCCAGGGTTGTGGGTTCGTTTCCCACGGGGGGCCAGTATGAAAATGTATGCAATCACTAACTGTAAGTTGCTCTGGATAAGAGTGTCTGCTAAATGACTAAAATGTAAACTAATGAACAGCTCCTCCTCGTCCCACTCCGGTACACAAACCAAAAACAGATGTAATGTATCGCTCAGTTATGTATAGAGCCATGTCATCGTGAAATGCTCTGTCAGCAGAGGTTACTCAGGCAAAAAACAAGTTCAGCTTTAAAAAACAGATTAAAAAAACATGTATCACAGCACCTCTCCTCTTTCTAAAGATCTAATTTAACTGTTCTGTATATAAGAATATGTATATACTGTATGAATACTGTTGACATTTACATACACTCAATTAGTATTTAGTAGCATTGCCTTTAAATTGTTTAACTTGGGTCAAACGCTGTGGGTAGCCTTCCACAAGCTTCCCACAATAAGTTGGGTGAATTTTGGCCCATTCCTCCTAACAGAGCTGGTGTAACTGAGTCAGGTTTGTAGGCCTCCTTGCTCGCACACGCTTTTTCAGTTCTGCCCACACATTTTCTATAGGATTGAATGGCCACTCCAATACCTTGACTTTGTTGTCCTTAAGACATTTTGCCACAACTTTGGAAGTATGCTTGGGGTCATTGTCCATTTGCAAGAACCATTTGCGACCAAGATTTAACTTCCTGACTGATGTCGTGAGATGTTGCTTCAAAATATCCACATAATTTCCCTTCCTCATGATGCCATCTATTTTGTGAAGTGCACCAGTCCCTCCTGCAGCAAAGCACCCCCACAGCCACCCCCGTGTTTCACGGTTGGGATGGTGTTCTTTGGCTTGCAACAACCCCCTTTTTCCTCCAAACATAACGATGGTCATTATGGCCAAACAGCTCTATTTTTGTTTCATGAGACCAGAGGACATTTCTCCAAAAAGTAAGATCTTTGTCCTCATGTGCAGTTGCAAACCGTAGTCTGGCTTTTATATGGCAGTTTTGGAGCAGTGGCTTCTTCCTTGCTGAGCGGCCTTTCATGTTATGTCGATTTAGGACTCGTTTTACTGTGGATATAGATAATTTTGTACCTGTTTCCTCCAGCATCTTCACAAGGTCCTTTGCTGTTATTCTGGGATTGATTTGCACTTTTCGCACCAAATTACGTTCATCTCTAGGAGACAGAATGCGTCTCCTTCCTGAGTGGTATGACTGCAGCATGGTCCCATGGTGTTTATACTTGCGTACTATTGTTTGTACAGATGAACGTGATACCTTCAGGCATTTGGAAATTGCTCCCAAGGATGAACCAGACTTGTGGAGGTCTACAATTTGTTTTCTGAGGCCTTGGCAGATTTCTTTTGATTTTCCTATGATGTCAAGCAAAGAGGCATTGAGTTTGAAGGTAGGCCTTGAAATACATCCAAAGGTACACCTCCAATTGACTCAAATTATGTCAATTAGCCTATCAGAAGCTTCTAAAGCCATGAAATTATTTTCTGGAATTTTCCAAGCTGTTTAAATGCACAGTCAACTTAGTGTATGTAAACTTCTGACCCACTGGAATTGTGATACAGTGAATTATAAGTGAAATAATCTGTTTGTAAACAATTGTTGGAAAAATTACTTGTGTCATGCACAAAGTAGGTGTCCTTACCGACTTAGCAAAACTATAATTTGTTAACAAGACATTTGTGGAGTGGTTGAAAAACAAGTTTTAATGACTCCAACCTAAGTGCATGTAAACTTCTACTTCAACTGTATATACATTTGAAGTCAGAAGTTTACATACACTTAGGTTGGAGTCATTAAACTCATTTTCCAACCACTCCACAAGTTTACATACAATAAGAAACTTCCCTTTTTCAGGACCCTGTCTTTCAAAGATAATTCGTAAAAATCCAAATATCTTCACAAATCTCCATTGTATAGCGTTTAAACACTGTTTCCCATGCTTGTTCAATGAACCATAAACAATTAATGAACATGCACCTGTGGAATGCTCATTAAGACACTAACAGCTTACAGACAGTAGGCAATTACACTGCCTTAGGCATGCTGCAGGTAGGCATCAGGTCTGCAGATGTGGCCAGGGCAATAAATTGCAATGTCCGTACTATGAGACGCCTAAAACAGCGCTACAAGGAGACAGGACGGACAGCTGATCTTCCTCGCAGTGGTAGACCACGTGTAACAACACCTGCACAGGATCGGTACATCCGAACATCACACCTACGGGACAGGTACAGCATGGCAAAAACAACTGCCCGAGTTACACCAGGAACGTACAATCCCTCCATCAGTGCTCAGACTGTCCGCAATAGGCTGAGAGAGGCTGGACTGAGGGCTTGTATGCCTGTTGTAAGGCAGGTCCTCACCAGACATCACCGGCAACAACGTTGCCTATGGGCACAAACCCACCGTCGCTGGACCAGACAGACTGGCAAAAAGTGCTCTTCACTGACAAGTTGCGTTTTTGTCTCACCTGGGGAGATGGTCGGATTCGCGTTTATCGTCGAAGGAATGAGCGTTACACAGTGGCCTGTACTCTGGAGCGGGATCGATTTGGAGGTGGTGGTCTGGGGCGGTGTGTAACAGCAGCATTGGACTGAGCTTGTTGTCATTGCAGGCAATCTCAACGCTGTGCGTTACAGGGAATACATCCTCCTCCCTCATGTGGTACCCTTCCTGCAGGCTCATCCTGACATGACCCTCCAGCATGACAATGCCACCAGCCATACTGCTCGTTCTGTGCGTGATTTCCTGCAAGACAGGAATGTCAGTGTTCTGTCATGGCCAGCGAAGAGCCCGGATCTCAAACCCATTGAGCACGTCTGGGACCTGTTGGATCGGAGGGTGAGGGCTAGGGCCATTCCCCCCAGAAATGTCTGGGAACTTACAGGTGCCTTGGTGGAAGAGTGGGGTAACGTCTCACAGCAAGAATAGGCAAATCTGGTGCAGTCCATGAGGAGGAGATGCACTGCAGCACTTAATGCATCAGTCCACACCATATACTGACTGTTACTTTTGATTTTGACCCCCCCTTTGTTCAGGGACACATTATTCAATTTATGTTAGTCACATGTCTGTGGAACTTGTTCAGTTCATGTCTCAGTTGTTAAATCATGTTATGTTCATACAAATATTTACACTTGTTAAGTTTGCTGAAAATATACGCAGTTGACAGTTAGAGGAAGTTTCTTTTTTTGCTGAGTTTTACATGTATATATATATATATATATATATATATATATATATATATATATATATATATATACATACAGTTGAAGTAGAAGTTTACATACACTTAGGTTGGAGTCATTAAAACTTGTTTTTCAACCACTCCACCAATTTCTTGTTAACAATCTATAGTTTTTGCAAGTCGGTTAGGACATCTACTTTTTGCATGACACAAGTCATCTTTCCAACAATTTTTAACAGACAGATTATTTCACTTAAATTTCACAGTATCACAATTCCAGTGGGTCAGGAGTTTACATACACTAAGTTGACTGTGCCTTTAAATAATAATAATAATAATATGCCATTTAGCAGACGCTTTTATCCAAAGCGACTTACAGTCATGCGTGCATACATTTTTGTGTATGGGTGGTCCCGGGGATCGAACCCACTACCCTGGCGTTTAACAGCTTGGAAAATTCCAGAAAATGATGTCATGGCTTTAGAAGCTTCTGATAGGCTAATTGACATCATTTGAGTCAATTGGAGGTGTACCTGTGGATGTATTTCAAGGCCTACCTTAAAACTCAGTGCCTCTTTGCTTGACATCATGGGAAAATCAAAATAAATCTGCCAAGGCCTCAGAAAAATAATTGTAGTCTGGTTCATCCTTGGGAGCAATTTCCAAATGCCTGAAGGTACCACGTTGTCACGCCTTAGGCTCTGGGGACTCTTAAATGTTGAGCCAGGATGTGTAGTTTCTATGTTGTGTTTTCTATGTTTAGTTTCTAGATCGTTTAGATCTATGTTGGCCAGGGTGGTTCCCAATCAGAGGCAGCTGTAGCTCGTTGTCTCTGATTGGGGACCATACTTAGGTAGCCTGTTGGCACTAGTGGGTTGTGGGATCTTGTTCCGTGTTAAGGTATGTTGTGTTGTGCTGCCTTGGACTTCACATATCGTTTGTTTATTGTTTTGTATTTGTGTTTATTCGTTAATAAACATGTATGCGTATCACGCTGCGCCTTGGTCCATCCCGTTCGTCAACGATCGTGACAGAAGATCCCACCAATCCTGGATCAAGCAGCGTGACGAGGAGAGAGGATGGACTTGGGAGGAGATGAGCGAGAGTCTGGCAAGAGGGATGGAGGCCATGATCACGGGGGAGAGACAATCCCCAAAAAATTTAGGGGGGGGGCTCACGCCGTGGACGACGAGGCAGCAGGAGGCCGCGATAGAGCGGTTCCGCTGTGTAGCAGAGGAGGCCACCAGATTAGGGGGGTCATTGGTTCAGAGGGAGCAGAAGGAAAGTGTAGAGGCACGGCGAGAGGAGCTTGTTAGGCAGCAGAAGGAGCGGGGGTTAATGAAGGAACCCAGTCCCGCTCCTCGCACCAATCAAGTGGTGCGTGTCGCCAGTCCGGTCCGGCCCGTTCCTGCTCCTCGCATCAAGCCAGTGGTGCGCGTCGCCAGCCCGGTCCGGCCTGTTCCTGTCCCTCGCACCAAGACAGTGGTGCGCGTCGCCAGCCCGGCCCGGCCTGTTCCTGCCCCTCGCACCAAGCCAGTGGTGCGCGTCGCCAGCCCGGTCCGACCTGTTCCTGTCCCTCGCACTAAGTCAGTGGTGCGCGTCGCCAGCCTGGCCCGACCTGTTCCTGCCCCTCGTACCAAGCCAGTGGTGCGGGTCGCCAGCCCGGTCCGACCTGTGCCTGTCCCTCGCACCAAGCCAGTGGTGCGCGTCGCCAGCCCGGCCCGGCCTGTTCCTGCTTCCCGCACCAGGCCAGTGGTGCGCGTCGCCAGTCTGGTACGGCCCGTTCCTGCTCCCCGCACCAAGCCAGTGGTGCGCGTCGTCAGCCCAGTCCGGCCCGTTCCTGCTCCCCGCACCAAGCCAGGGGTGCGCGTCATCAGCCAGGTTAGGCCCGTTCCTACTCCCCGCACCAAGCCAGTGGTGCATGTGTCCAGTCCGGCACGGCCCGTGCCTGTTCCACCGGTGCATGCTCCGGCACCGGTCAGCTGCTCCACTCCGGAGCCAGAGCAATCCGCTCCACCGGGGTCCAGTCCAGCTCCGGTCAGCGGCTCCACTCCGGAGCCAGAGCAGTCCGCTCCACCGGTGCCTGATCCAGCTCCGGTCAGCGGCTCCACTCCAGAGGCAGAGCAGTTCGATCCACCGTCGTCGGGTCCAGCTCCAGTCAGCGGTTCCAGACCAGACCAGGGGCATAACAGGGAGGCGGATAATAGGGGGTGGTCACGCCTGGAGCCGGATCCGCCTCCGAGGCGGAATGCCCACCCGGCCCCTACCCTGTTATGTTTAGGTTGTGCGGTCGGAGTCCGCACCTTTGGGGGGGGTACTGTCACGCCCTGGCTCTGGGGACTCTTAAATGTTGAGCCAGGGTGTGTAGTTTCTATGTTGTGTTTTCTATGTTTAGTTTCTAGATCGTTTAGATCTATGTTGGCCAGGGTGGTTCCCAATCAGAGGCAGCTGTAGCTCGTTGCCTCTGATTGGGGACCATACTTAGGTAGCCTGTTGGCACTAGTGGGTTGTGGGATCTTGTTCCGTGTTAAGGTATGTTGTGTTGTGCTGCCTTGGACTTCACGTATCGTTTGTTTATTGTTTTGTCGTTGTGT
Source organism: Coregonus clupeaformis (assembly GCF_020615455.1). Lineage (NCBI taxonomy): Eukaryota > Metazoa > Chordata > Actinopteri > Salmoniformes > Salmonidae > Coregonus > Coregonus clupeaformis. The sequence continues at coordinate 29,611,867 of NC_059231.1, read as the reverse complement.
TTATTCGTTAATAAACATGTATGCATATCACGCTGCGCCTTGGTCCATCCCGTTCGTCAACGATCGTGACACACGTTCATCTGTACAAACAATAGTACGCAACTATAAACACCATGGGACCACGCAGCCGTCATACCACACAGGAAGGAGACGCGTTCTGTCTCCTAGAGATTAACGTACTTTGGTGCGAAAAGTGCAAATCAATCCCAGAACAACAGCAAAGGACCATGTGAAGATGCTGGAGGAAACAGGTTCAAAAGTATCTATATCCAAAAGTAAAATGAGTCCTATATCGACATAACCTGAAAGGCCGCTCGGCAAGGAAGAAATCACTACTCCAAAACCGCCTTAAAAAGCCAGACTACGGTTTGCAACTGCACATGGGGACAAATATTGTACTTTTTGGAGAATTGTCCTCTGGTCTGATGAAACAAAAATAGAGCTGTTTGGCCATAATGACCGTCGTTATGTTTGGAGGAAAAAGGGTGTGGCTTGCAAGCCAAAGAACACCATCCCAACCGTGAAGCACGGGGGTGGCAGCATCAGGCTGTGGGGGTGCTTGTCTGCAGGAGGTACTGGTGCACTTCACAAAATAGATGGCATCATGAGGAAGGAAAATTATGTGGATATATTGAAGCAACATCTCAAGACATCAGTCAGGAAGTTAAAGCTTGGTCGCAAATGGGTCTTCCAAATGGACAATGACCCCAAGCATACTTCCAAAGGTGTGGCAAAATGGCTTAAGGACAGCAAAGTCAAGGTATTGGAATGGCCATCACAAAGCACTGACCTCAATCCTATAGAAAATGTGTGGGCAGAACTAAAAAAGAGTATGCGAGCAAGGAGTTCTACAAACCTGACTCAGTTATACCAGCTCTGTCAGGAGGAATGGGCCAAAATTACCCAACTTATTGTGGGAAGCTTGTGGAAGGCTACCCGAACCGTTTGACCCAAGTAAAAAAATGTAAAGGCAATGCTACGAAATACTAATTGAGTGTATGTAAACTTCTGACCCACTGGGAATGTGATGAAAGAAATAAAAGCTGAAATAAATCTTTCTCTCTACTATTATTCTGACATTTCACATTCTTAAAATAAAGTGGTGATCCTAACTGACCTAAGACAGTGAATTTTTAATAGGATAAAATGTCAGGAATTGTGTAAAACTGAGTTCAAATGTATTTGGCTAAGGTGTATTTAAACCTCTGACTTCAACTGTATATATATATATTGTGACGTCACGAGAGGCTACACAGCTTTCAGCGGGATTGCTCAAGTAGTGCAAGGAGACAAGGTTCAAACAAAACAAGGATTTTATTATAGGTCTTGGGAAATTAACGAAAATATAACAAAATTCTGTTCTCTTGTGGCTCTTTAAGGGTTAACAGTTCAGGGATGTCTCTTCCACATCCAAAATCATAATTCTCACTCGCTCAGATAACTTTTCCCCAGCCTTACTGTAGTCCACGTTGCAGCTAGTGGCCAACCCAGCAAAAAGTCCTTCCAAATGTCTCTCACGTATTTCCACAGGTGCATATATCCAAAGGTGAGTATTTTCCAAAGGTAAGTATCTCCAAATCCTTATATTCCTCATGGAAGTGGACGTGCAGCACTCTTGTCCTCCAGAGAGCCCAGGTTGGAGACTGTGTCTCTTCACCCCCCACACACTCCCTCCGTGTGTCTCTTCCCTTCCCAAACCTTCAGCTCATCAGCTCCTCATTTGTTTCAGCTGCGTGGGAAGATTGGCCATAGAGGGGTGGAGTTCCCGACCCTACCAGCAGATGGAGCCATAGCTGTCTGGGTTTGCAGCCACCTCAGGGGGATGTAACGTCCCTCCAGGACACAGCCTCTCGTGACATCACAATATATATATTTAAACAGTACCTGTCAAAGGTTTGGACACACCTACTCATTTAACGTTTTTTCTTTATTTTTAAAACATTTTACATTGTAGAATAATAGTGAAGACATCAAAACTATGAAATAACGCATATAGAATAATGTAGTAACCAAAAAAGTGTTAAACAAATCAAAATATATTTTAGATTTGAGATCCTTCAAATAGCCACCCTTTGCCTTGATGACAGCTTTGCACAGTCTTGGCATTCATGAGGTAGTCACCTGTTTTTTTATTTTTTATTTATTTCACCTTTATTTAACCAGGTAAACCAGTTGAGAACAAGTTCTCATTTACAACTGCGACCTGGCCAAGATTAAGCAAAGCAGTGCGATAAAGACAACAACACAGAGTTACATATGGGGTAAAACAAAACAAAGTCAAAAATACAACAGAAATAAATATATATACAGTGTGTGCAAATGTAGCAAGTTATGGAGGTAAGGCAATAAATAGGCTATAGTGCAAAATAATTACAATTAGTATTAACACTGGAATGATAGATGTGCAAGAGATGATGTGCAAATAGAGATACTGGGGTACAAATGTGCAAAATAAATAACAATATAGGGATGAGGTAGTTGGGAGGGCTAATTTCAGATGGGCTGTGTACAGGTGCAGTGATCGGTAAGGTGCTCTGACAACTGATGCTTAAAGTTAGTGAGGGAGATAAGTGTCTCCAGCTTCAGAGATTTTTGCAATTTGTTCCAGTCATTGGCAGCAGAGAACTGGAAGGAATGGCGGCCAAAAGAGGTGTTGGCTTTGGGAATGACCAGTGAGATATACCTGCTGGAGCGCAGACTACGGGTGGGTGTTGCTATGGTGACCAATGAGCTAAGCTAAGGCAGTGATTTATAGATGGCCTGGAGCCAGTGAGTTTGGCGACGAATATGTAGTGAGGACCAGCCAACAAGAGCGTACAGGTCACAGTGGTGGGTAGTATATGGGGCTTTGGAGACAAAACGGATGGCACTGTGATAGACTACATCCAATTTGCTGAGTAGAGTGTTGGAGGCTATTTTGTAAATGACATCGCCGAAGTCAAGGATTGGTAGGATAGTCAGTTTTACGAGGGCATGTTTGGCAGCATGAGTGAAGGAGGCTTTGTTGCGAAATAGGAAACCGATTCTAGATTTAACTGTGGATTGGAGATTCTTAATGTGAGTCTGGAAGGAGAGTTTACAGTCTAACCAGACACCTAGATATTTGTAGTTGTCCACATACTCTAGGTCAGACCCGTCGAGAGTAGTGATTCTAGTCGGGTGGCAGGTGCAAGCAGCGTTCGGTTGAAGAGCATTCATTTAGTTTTACTAGTGTTTAAGAGCAGTTGGAGGCTACTGAAGGAGTGTTGTATGGCATTGAAGCTCGTTTGGAGGTTTGTTAACACAGTGTCCAATGAAGGGCCAGATGTATACAAAATGGTGTCGTCTGCGTAGAGGTGGATCTGAGAGTCACCAGCAGCAAGAGCGACGTCATTGATATACACAGAAAAAAGAGTCGGCCCAAGAATTGAACCCTGTTGCACCCCCATAGAGACTGCCATAGGTCCAGACAACAGGCCCTCCGATTTGACACATTGAACTCTATCTGAGAAGTAGTTGGTGAACCAGGCGAGGCAGTCATTTGAGAAACCAAGGCTATTTAGTCTGCCAATAAGAATGCGGTGGTTGACAGAGTCAAAAGCCTTGGCCGGGTCAATGAAAACGGCTGCACAGTACTGTCTATTATCGATCGCGGTTATAATATCGTTTAGGACCTTGAGCGTGGCTGAAGTGCACCCATGACCAGCTCGGAAACCGGATTGCATAGCGGAGAAGGTACGGTGGGATTCGAAATGGTCGGTGATCTGTTTGTTGACTTGGCTTTCAAAAACTTTTGAAAGGCAGGGCAGGATGGATATGGGTCTGTAACAGTTTGGATCTAGAGTGTCACCCCCTTTGAAGAGGGGGATGACCGCGGCAGCTTTCCAATCTCTGGGGATCTCAGACGTTACGAAAGAGAGGTTGTTTTAGAAAGAAAGGGTCCAGATTGTCTAGCCCAGATGATTTGTAGGGGTCCAGATTTTGCAGCTCTTTCAGAACATCAGCTGTCTGGATTTGTGTGAAGGAGAAGCGGGGGGGGGCATGGGCAAGTTGCAGCGGAGGGTGCAGAGCTGGTGGCCGGGGTAGTGGTAGCCAGGTGGAAAGCATGGCCAGCCGTAGCAAAATGCTTGTTGAAATTCTCGATTATTGTAGATTTATCGGTGGTGATAGTGTTTCCTAGCCTCAGTGCAGTGGGCAGCTGGGAGGAAGTGCTCTTATTTTCCATGGACTTTACAGTGTCCCAAAACTTTTTGAAGTTAGTGCTACAGGATGCAAATTTCTGTTTGAAAAAGTTAGCCTTTGCTTTCCTAACTGCTTGTGTATATTGGTTCCTAACTTCCCTGAAAAGTTGCATATCGCGGGGGCTATTTGATGCTAATGCAGTACGCCACAGGATGTTTTTGTGCTGGTCAAGGGCAGTCAAGTCTGAGGAGAACCAGGGGCTATATCTGTTCTTAGTCCTGTATTTTTTGAATGGGGCATGTTTATTTAAGATTGAGAGGAAATTACTTTTAAAGAACAACCAGGCATCCTCTACTGACGGAATGAGATCTATATCCATCCAGGATACCTGGGCCAGGTCAATTAGGAAGGCCTGCTCGCTGAAGTGTTTTTGGGAGCGTTTGACAGTGATGAGGGGTGGTCGTTTGACCGCGGACCCGTTACGGACGCAGGCAATAAGGCAGTGATCGCCGAGATCCTGGTTGAAGACAGCGGAGGTGTATTTAGAGGGTAAATTAGTCAGGATGATATCTATGAGGCTACCCATGTTTACGGATTTAGGGTTGTACCTGGTAGGTTCGTTGATAATTTGTGTGAGATTGAGGGCATCTAGTTTAGATTGTAGGATGGCCGGGGTGTTAAGCATATCCCAATTTAGGTCACCAAGCAGTACGAACTCTGAGGATAGATGGGGGGCAATCAATTCACATATGGTGTCCAGGGCACAGCTGGGGGCTGAGGGGGGTCTGTAGCAAGCGGCAACAGTGAGAGATTTATTTCTGGAAAGGTGGATTTTTAGAAGTAGAAGCTCAAACTGTTTGGGCACAGACCTGGATAGTGTGATAGAGCTCTGCAGGCTATCTCTACAGTAGATTGCAACTCCACCCCCTTTGGCAGTTCTATCTAGACGGAAAATGTTATAGTTGGGGATGGAAATTTCAGAATTTTTGGTGGCCTTCCTAAGCCACGATTCAGACACTGCTAGAACATCAGGGTTGGCGGAGTGTGCTAACGCAGTGAATAACTCAAACTTAGGAAGGAGGCTTCTGATTTTTACGTGCAGAAAACCAAGACTTTTATGGTTACAGAAGTCAACAAATGATAGCTCCTGGGGAGTGGGAGTGATACTGGGGGCTGCAGGGCCTGGGTTAGCCTCTACATCACCAGAGGAACAGAGGAGGACTAGAATAAGGATACGACTAAAGGCTTTAAGAACTGGTCTTCTAGTGCGTTGGGTACATAGAATAAAGGGGGCAGTTCTCCGGGCGTTGTAGAAAAGATTCAGGGCATTATGTACAGAAAAGGATATGGAAGGATATGAGTACAGTTCAGGTAACCCTAAGCGTTGGGTAACAATGAAAGAGATAGCATCACTGGAGGCACCGATTGAGCCGGTCTCGGCGTGTATGGGGGTGGAACAAAGGAACTATTTGAGGCAGTTTGAGAGGGACTAGGGGTTCTACAGTGAAATTGTATAATAAGAACTAACCCAAACAGCAATAGGCAAGGCATAATTGACATGGGAGAGAGGCATAAAGCAGTCACAGGTGTTATTAGAGAGAGCTAAGACAACAACTGGTAATAGCGATAACGTTTGGGCTAAGGCTAAACAGAATAAACAGGACAGGGTACCGTGTAAAGGAACAGTCCAGCAGGCATCAGCTGTGCAGCTGAGTGATCATAAGGTCCAGTGAACAGCAATATGTGAGTCCGAGAGCAGTTCAAATTGGTGCTTCAGCACAGCTAGCAGGGAGCACAGTTGTAGTTTGCGTGTGCTAGCGGGCCGGGGCTGGCAGATGGATCTTCGTGGTCGTCGCAACGGGAAGCCTGTTGAAACCACATCAGACGATTTCGTCGGCAAACCAGTCGTGTTGGATCGGCGGGGCTCAGTGTCAACACTAGGAGGTCCCGTCCGGTTGACAGAGAGGCCGTCATCAGGCCGTCATGGTCGGATTGCTGCAAAGAAACCACTACTAAAGGACACCAATAAGAAGAAGAGACCTGCTTGGGCCAAGAAACACAAGCAATGGACATTAGACCTGTGGAAATGTGTCCTTTAGTCTGGAGTCCAAATTTGAGATTTTGGTTGAAACCATTGTGTCTTTGTGAGATGCGGTGTGGGTGAACGGATTATCTCCGCATGTGTAGTTCCCACCGTAAAGCATGGAGGTGGAGGTGTTATGGTGTGGGGGTGCTTTGGTGGTGACACTGTCTGTGATTTATTTAGAATTCACTCTTAACCAGCATGGCTACCACAGCATTCTGTAACGATACACCATCCCATCTGGTTTGGGCTTAGTCCCACTATCATTTGTTTTTCAACAGGACAATGACCCAACATACCTCCAGGCTGTGTAAGGGCTATTTTACCAAGAAGAAGAGTGATGGAGTGCTGCATCAGATGACCTGGCCTCCACAATCCCCCGACCTCAACCCAATTGAGAAGGTTTGGGATGAGTCGGACGGCAGAGTGAAGGAAAGCAGCCAACAAGTGCTCAGCATATGTGGGAACTCCTTCAAGACTGTTGGAAAAGCATTCCAGGTGAAGCTGGTTGAGAGAATGCCAAGAGTGTGCAAAGCTGTCATCAATGCAAAGGGTAGCTATTTGAAGAATCTCAAATATAAAATATATTTAGCTTTGTTTAAAACGTTTTTGGTTACTACATGATTCCATTTGTGTTATTTCATAGTTTTGATGTCTTCACTATTATTCTACAATGTAAAAATAGTAAACATTAAGAAAAACCCTTTAATGAGTAGGTGTGTCCACACTTTTGACCGGTACTGTATATATACCTTTCTTTTTTTTGTTTTTGTTTTTGACCAAATCTATACATTATTTGTTTTTAATTGGGGGTGGGGGGAGGGGCTACATTCATAATACAGAGATATATACTTTTATAGTTAGCTCGCATCACAGAGAGATAAAGTAACAATACATCTTGTATGTAAAAAAGAAAAAGAGAAAAAAAAAGAAGTGAGCCTCCACCCCCAACCACCCACCCCATTCCCCCAACCCCACCTATCCAACATGTCACCTCCAACCAACCAACTCCCGCCCTCCACCCAGAAACCATGTTTTCCACCACTCCCAAACCACCCGAACACCTAGGGTTGCTTGTCAGTTTTATTTTGAATTTAATTTAATATCTTGTCTATAACTGTTCTGTACTTTTATGTGGACCCCAGGAAGAGTTACTGCTGCATGGGCAGTAGCTAACGGGAATCTTAATAAACTAAACGCTGTCGTCCATTATTTCCAAGGTAATGTACAGAACATTGCCGTTTATCCCTTACATATTATATATGTGCAACTTGTTACGATATTTTGTTTGATATAATATTTTGTTTGATGTGAATTTGAGGATTTACTCTGACACATTGGTGCGGCTGGCTTCCGGGTTAAGCGGGCGGGTGTTAAGAAGCGCGGTTTGGCGGGTCATGTTTCGGAGGACGCATGACTCGACCTTCGCCTCCCAAGCCCGTTGGGGAGTTGCAGCGATGAGACAAGGTCGAAAAAAGGGGTAAAATACATGTTTTTTTAAAATGAAAATATATAAAAGAACTTGTTAGAAAATAATTTGAAATTGACAAGTTGAAACATAGCCTATGTATAATAAGCAGGCAGCGTGTGTTAACTGTCCTGTTGCGTAACGATCACATTTTGGAACAGTGAGTGCATTCTGACATCACGTACATAAAACAACTAGATATTTCGAACACGTGTGAAAAGATAAATGCATCTGCCATTCAACTGTATTAGGGCAAAATTTTGGAGTGACAGTGGAATCAACCAATCACATTTTGACAAAAACGTATTGGAACTTCTGCCTTCTTGAAGGCCAACAGGTCACTGCGAAATAGCGAGCAGTAGTTTTTCCACGGTCTAGTTAACTAGCTTTTGTTGTTGGCTAGTTTGCAGCGGCTGCAGCAGGTGTTATCAAAGAGGATGTTGTTGCTAATTTGTTAGCCTATTGAAATCACTGCCACCTATTGAAATCACTGGCCACTTTAAGAAATTGAACACTAGTCACTTTAATAATGTTTACATATCTTGCACTACTAATCTCATATGTATATACTGTATTCTATTCTATAATATTCTACAGTATCTTAGTCCATGCCGCTCTGTCGTTGCTTGTCCATATATGTATATATTCTTAAATCCCATTCCTTGCTAGTTTTGTGTGTATTGGGTATATGTTGTGAAATTCTTAGATATTACTTGTTAGATATTACTGCACTGTCGGAGCTAGAAGCACAAGCATTTCGCTACACCCGCTATAACATCTGCTAAACACGTGTATGTGACCAATAACATTTGATTTGATTTGATTAGCTTCTCCCTTTTCAAGAATAACTTTCAACAAGAAGTTCAGTTTCAAATTATCATCAACTGGTGAGTGGAACTGTGTTTTTTATTGCAGCGCGCTTGCTGTTGTTAGCCATCTCTTTGAAAATAACTTACGTGTGTTAAACATTGTTGCATTTTAAGTGGAACTGACAGCATTTTAGCAACATGAAATCTTATTAAAATCTGGTCATATACACCCCCAGATAGAATGAGACAATCTGACAAGCGACCACTAAGATATGGTCCTTTTCATGTTTGTATAAATTCTTAGCATGTTTGTGAATGATGTATCCTAAGGCATTTGTGAAAATTCTAGAGCAATGTAGAATGGGAAGCGGCCGTGTGTTTGGACAATTAATAGGAACTGCAGTAAATAAAACCGAACAAAAACATCTGTCTAGTCCAGGACCAGAGTCTACGCTGACCAGTGCGCTATAGCCAATCAGACATACAATAGGCCTTTATACAAACAAGCGATTTGCCACAAGTGTCTGCCATTGCCACAAGTGTCTGCCATCATTCACTTTGAAATGGACTGTGTGTTTACAGGCAGTTGCAACAGATCATTGCAACGCATTCGCCAAAAGCCACAAAATACACCTGAATGGATTTCTGCAAATATGTAAACACCATGGGAGTCCGCTTATATTTGGGAACTTTATAGTCCTATTGATCAAACAACCATGAAAAGGTTGCACATCAACAACAACTAGATCAACATCTAATGCTAGCCAGAGCAAGATGAGCTAAAATCTAACAAAGGAACATTAGATAAACTATCTCAAACTTTTTCAGCTAGTTGGCTGTCAAACTTGCACTGATAAATGATGGGGAATTATAGCCTCCTTGTCCTTCTGCAGCTTGCCTGCTGATGCATGCTTGTCCCAATCAAGCACCCAAGCTAACAGGCTAAAGTTGCCTAGCTTGCTAGCTACTTCCAGACACAAATGAGAGAAGACCTCTCTGACCATTTTACTCACCATAGCAGAGCTGGTTAGGTTGTTCACATGTTATCTAGAGCATTCTGGACTGACATATTCAGCGGGCATTGCATGTTCGTAAATTCATCAGTTGTTCTGCGATCTGGCACACTCACACTAGAGTGCTCTGATATCAGAGTAGATAGCCAGAGTGAATTTGCAAACGCAAGAGATATGATAACTGGATAACAGTCGTTCAAGTTCTTGCTAGCTAACCAAATGACACCTGCATCTCTAGCTGTGTATAGCCACCGGAAATCTAAAAAAAAAAGTCAGTCACTCACCCACTGGCATTACATAACATTCTCCTAGCAGCTAGCTAGCTAGCTATCTAGCTAACGTTAGACTATGTGTTTTTATCTTACTACATAAATGTATACATTTACAATGGCTGACTTGTGATCATTTCTCTTGCTAGTTTGATTGTATTGACAATCCCAGCCTTAGTTATATTTGTCAATTTTTGTCCAGAATATTGAGTCATTGAAACTGAAACAGTGCATCCTGAATGGATGCAGCAAACAATGTACCAGGCCAGCTGTGATTTACAACCTGATAGCAATATATTTTTTTGGACTACCAAGAAATATATTGGTGAATTATATTAATAATGTATTGAACTGCATCCATCTTTTCTGACAACAATGTCTTAGTGTACATCATAGAACATTTAGTCAAATAAAAACTATTTTTAAAACCTCTTAAAAAGTTTGTTATGTAGCATGAACTGGGACAATTATTTTTTTGACTGATATTATGATTGTCTGTTTGTTTCGTATCTGCAAAGTAGTTAAAACGCTGTCAGTTCCACTTTAAACTTTAGGTCACCGGTTACTTTGTGTGCTAAACGTCAAATGTTTTTTGCAATGTACATTTCGATTGGGAAATGCTTAATGGTTGTGTTTTTGTATTCTTATGATTGGGACCTACTGGCTTATTATGTCAGAGTTTATGGACCGTTATCCTTTAACATCATGCTGCTGTCTTTCCTTTGCCCCTATGCAGTGGTGTAGTGGTGCCTGGAGAAGTAGGTATACTCACATTTTGCCAAAAAGTTCCCAAACGGCCCGCCCAGTGAAGGAAAGGCTCCCTGTGTGAAACATTCTATGTTTTCCTATGTTTTTTGAAAATTAGTTTTCATATAGATTTTTCAGATTGTCAACCTCAAAATCATACTTCTTTTATTATTCTAGAAAAAATGTGATGGTCCACAACAATGCTTAAACCACATCAATCTGATTGGGTGGGCCTGTCAGGGCCTGGCTCCCCAGTGGGTGGGCCTTAGTCCACCCAGGCCCATCCATGTCTATGCCCCTGATGCAAACAGAGCATGTTAATTGCGCATCACAAATAGCCTACTAAACAACACTTCAAACTAAACTTTTTCAATACCTGGTTTGCATACCCATTGTTGCCTTAGTTAGCATTTACTGGTAGATATCATTAGTTGAAAAGTCTTTCCCACCCTACTGGCTACGGATATGATTTTTCTGTGCGATGTTCCATGCCAAAACCAGTTGAGAGCTGCACACTCTTCTTCCTGCAGATGATATTCTGCTGAAATCTAGGCTATGTGTGCGGCTCGCTTGTGAATATATTTAATGTGCTTTGCGATTGTGTAGGCTACTTTGTGCATGATTTCTCTATTGTACTACATAATTGATAAGTCGTATACCTCTACTACACTACTTTGATACGCATCAGTAGGGATACGCAATGCCCACTGAAAAAAAAGTGGGTATACGTGTTATACCTGCGTATAGCCTGCACTACACAACTGGCCCTTTTGCGTTTTACAAAAAGTGGTATTATGGTTGCTGTCCTTTCAGAATCACAAACCTGGCACACGCTGAAGGCCTATAGGTTCGCCACTGAGCAAACATGTCTATAATTGATATGAAGGCTGTTAACATACTGTATTAATGTTTCAAGAAAGGAGTGTATATATTTGGTCTGGATTAGCAGGTTTAATGTGCTGACTGAATGGAGGCTGATAATTATGAGTGTTTTACTCCACTGATTTCGGCTGGTCTCTGGAAGAAATTAGAGTCCTCACTGTCCGAGTCAAGACCGAGTACAAATGTATCCGACACCGAGACAAGACCGAAACACTTAATATGTGGTCTTGAGACCGGTCTCAAGTACAACAGTAATGATTACAGTTATGAAATGTATTATTTAGCACCAAGCCAGTGGCAACCGCTCATTCAGGGCAGGTGGGACAGAGCACCAACTTTTAAGCAAATACAAATAATATATACACCACCTGTCAACATTTTTGAACACCTACTCATTCAAGGGTTTTTCTTAATTTTTACTATTTTCTACATTGTAGAATAATAGTGAAGACATCAAAACTATGAAATAACACATATGGAATCATGTAGTAACCAAAAAAGTGTTAAAAAAATCAAAATATATTTTAGATTTTATATCAAATAGCCACCCTTTGCCTTGATGACAGCTTTGCGCACTCTTGGAACCAAAAATCTCAAATTTGGACTCCAGACCAAAGGACAATGTCCACTGTTCTAATGTCCACTGCTCATTACTCTTGGCCCAAGCAAGTCTCTTCTTCTTAAAATAAATAATATCCGCAAAACACCAGTCTCAACGTCAACAGTGAAGAGGCGACTCCGGGATGCTGACATAGGCAGAGTTGCAAAGAAAAAGCCATATCTCAGACTAGCCAATAAAAATAAAAGATTAAGATGGGCAAAAGAAAACAGACACTGGACTTTTTCTTTGCAACTCTGCCTAGGTAAGCATCCCGGAGTCGCCTCTTCACTGTTGACGTTGAGACTGGTGTTTTGCGGGTACTATTTAATGAAGCTGCCAGTTGAGAACCTGTGAGTCGTCTGTTTCTCAAACTAGACACTCTAATGTATTTGTCCTCTTGATCAGTTGTACACCGGGGCCTCCCACTCCTCTTTCTATTCTGGTTAGAGCCGGTTTGCGCTGTTCTGTGAAGGGAGTAGTACACAGCGTTGTACGAGATCTTCAGTTTCTTGGCAATTTCTCTCATGGAATAGCCTTCATTTCTCAGAACAAGAATAAACTGACGAGTTTCAGAATAAAGTTATTTGTTTCTGGCCATTTTGAGGCTGTAATCGAAACCACAATTGCTGATGCTCCAGATACTCAACTAGTCTCATGAAGGCCAGTTTTATTGCTTCTTTAAATCAGCACAACAGTTTTCAGCTGTGCTAACATACAGTTGAAGTCGGAAGTTTACATACACCTTAGCCAAATACATTTAAACTCAGTTTTTCCCAATTCCTGACATTTAATCCTAGTATAAATTCACTGTCTTAGGTCAGTAAGGATCACCACTTTATTTTAAGAATGTGAAATGTCAGAATAATAGTAGAGATAATTATTTATTTAAGCTTTTAGTTATTTCATCACATTCCCAGTGGGTCAGAAGTTTACATACACTCAATTAGTATTTGGTAGCATTGCCTTTAGATTGTTTAACTTGGGTCAAACGTTTTGGGTAGCCTTCCACAACCTTCCCACAATAAGTTGGGTGAATTGTGGCCCATTCCTCCTGACAGAGCTGGTGTAACTGAGTCAGGTTTGTAGGCCTCCTTGCTCGCACAAGGTTTTTCAGTTCTGCCCACAAATGTTCTATAGGATTGAGGACAGGGCTTTGTGATGGCCACTGCAATACCTTGACTTTGTTGTCCTTAAGCCATTTTGCCATACATTTGGAAGTATGCTTGGAGTCATTTTTCATTTGGAAAACCCATATGCGACCAAGCTTTAACTTCCTGACTGATATCTTGAGATGTTGCTTCAATATATCCACATAATTTTCCTTCCTCATGATGCCATCTATTTTGTGAAGTGCACCAGTCCCTCCTGCAGCAAAGCACCCCCACAGCATGATGCTGCCACCCCTGTGCATCACGGTTGGGATGGTGTTCTTCGGCTTGCAAGCAACCCCTTTTTCCTCCAAACATAACAACAGAGGATATTTCTCCAAAAAGTACGATCTTTGTCCCCATGTGCAGTTGCAAACCGTAGTCTGGCTTTTAAGGCGGTTTTGGAGCAGTGGCTTCTTCCTTGCTGAGCGGCCTTTCAAGTTATGTCGATTTAGGACTCATTTTACTGTGGATATAGATACTTTTATACCTGTTTCCTCCAGCATCTTCACAAGGTCCTTTGCTGTTGTTCTGGGATTGATTTGCACTGTTCACACCTAAGTACGTTCATCTCTAGGAGACAGAACGCGTCTCCTTCCTGAGCGGTATGACGGCTTTGTGGTCCCATGGTGTTTATTCTTGCATACTATTGTTTGTACAGATGAACGTGGTACCTTCAGGCGTTTGGAAATTGCTCCCAAGGATGAACCAGACTTGTGGAGGTCTACCATTTTTTTTCTGAGGTCTTGGCTGATTTCTTTTGATTTTCCCATGATGTCAAGCAAAGAGGGACTGAGTTTGAAGGTAGGCTTTGAAATACATCCACAGGTACACCTCCAATTGACTCAAATGATGTAAATTAGCCTATCAGAAGGTGTTTTCCAAGCTGTTTAAAGGCACAGTCAACTAAGTGTATGTAAACTTCTGACCCACTGGAATTGTGAAACAGTGAATTATAAGTGAAATAATCTGTCTCTAAACAATTGTTGGAAAAATTACTTGCACAAAGTAGATGTCTTAACCGACTTGCCAAAACTATAGTTTGTTAACAAGACATTTGTGGAGTCGTTGAAAAATGTGTTTTAATGACTCCAACCTAAGTGTATGTAAACCTCCGACTTCAACAGTAATTTCAAACGGGTTTTCTAATGATCAATTAGCCTTTTAAAATGATACATTTGGATTAGCAAACACAACGTGCCATTGGAACACAGGCCTCTGTCACGATCGTTCATGAACGAGAAGGACCAAGGCGCAGCGTGATATGCATTCATATTTATTAACGACTAAACACACGACATAACAACAAACGAAACGGGAAGTCCAAGGTAGCATACAAACAACATACCTTTACGGAACAAGATCCCACAACCCACTAGTGCCAACAGGCTACCTAAGTATTGCCCCCAATCAGAGACAACGAGCTACAGCTGCCTCTGATTGGGAACCACCCTGGCCAACATAGATCTAAACGATCTAGAAACTAACATAGACAAACCCAACACAGAAAATACACACCCTGACTCAACAAATACAAGTCCCTAGAGTCAGGGCGTGACAGCCTCTGTACGCCTATTTAGATATTCCATAAAAAATCAGCCGTTTCCAGCTACAATAGCCATTAATAACATTAACAATATCTACACTGTATTTCTGATCAATGTGATGTTATTTTAATGGACAAAAAATTTGCTTTTCTTTCTAAAACAAGCAAATTTCTATGTAACCCCAAACTTTTTCCACTTTTTGTTACATTACAACCTTATTTTAAAATGGATTAAATTGATTTTTTTCCCTCATCAATCTAAACACAATACCCCATATTGGCAATATTTTTGCAAATGTTTTGAAAATAAAGAAGGTAAATATCACATTTACATAAGTCTTCAGACCGTTTTCTCAGTACTTGTTGAAGCACCTTTGGCAGCGATTACAGCCTCGAGTCTTCTTGGGTATGACACTACATGTTTGGCACACCTATATTTGGGGAGTTTCTCACATTCCTCTCTGCAGATCCTCTCAAGCGCAGTCAGGTTGGATAGGGAGTGTTGTTGCACAGCTATTTTCAGGTCTCTCCAGAGATGTTCGATCAGGTTCAAGTCTGGGCTCTGGCTGGGCCACTCAAGGACATTCAGAGACTTGTCCCGAAGCCACTCCTGGGTTGTCTTGGCTGTGTTCTTAGGGTCGTTGTCCTGTGGGAAGGTTAACCTTCGCCCCAGTCTGAGGTCCAGAGTGCTCTGGAGCAGGTTTTCATCAAGAGTCTCTCTGTACTTTGCTCCTTTCATCTTTGCCTCGATCCTGACTAGTCTCCCAGTCCCTGCCTCTGAAAAACATCCCCACAACATGATGCTGCCACCACCATGCTTCACCGTAGGGATGGTGCCAGGTTTCCTCCAGACATGACGCTTGGCATTCAGGCCAAAGAGTTCAATTTTGGTTTCATCAGACCAGATAATCTTGTTTCTCATGGTCTGAGAGTCTTTAGGTGCCTTTTGGCAAACTCCAAGCAGGCTGTCATGTGCCTTTTACTGAGGAGTGGCTTCACTCTACCATAAAGGCCTAATTGGTGGAGTGCTGCAGAGATGGTTGTCCTTCTGGAAGGTTCTCCCATCTCCACAGAGGAGCTCTGTCAGAGTGACCATCGGGTTCTTGGTCACCTCCCTGACCAAGGCCCTTCTCCCGTGATTGCTCAGTTTGGCCGGGCGGCCAGCACTAGGAAGAGTATTGGTGGTTCCAAACTTCTTCCATTTAAGAAGGATGGACACCACTGTGTTCTTGGGGACCTTCAATGCTGCAGAAATCTTTTGATACCGTTCCCCAGATCTGTGCTTCGACACAATCCTGTCTCTGAGCTCTACGGACAGTTCCTTCCACCTCATGGCTTGGTTTATTCTCTGGCATGCACTGTCAACTGTGGGACCTTATATAGACAGCTGTGTCCCTTTCCATATCATGTCCAATCAATTGAATTTACCACAGGTGGACTCCAATGAAGTTGTAGAAACATCTCAAGGATGATCAATGGAAACAGGATGCATCTGAGCTCAATTTCGAGTCTCACACTAAAGGGTCTGAATACTTATGTAAATAAGGAACTTCTGTTTTTTATTTGTAATTAATTTGCAAAAAAATCAAAACTGTTTTCGCTTCGTCATTATGGGGTATTGTGTGTAGATTGCTGAGAAAAAGAAAATATTTAATCCATTTTAGAATAAGGCAGTAACGTAACAAAATGTGGAAAAAGTCAAGGGGTTTGAATACTTTCCGAAGGCACTGTTGTTGTAATTTTTTTATTTTTTATTTTTTGGTTGCCGGTTTTGCATGTTATTTTGGCATCAATACGTGGTCCTCTGTAGCTCATCTGGTAGAGCACGGCGCTTGTAACGCCAAGGTAGTGGGTTCGATCCCCAGGACCATCCATACACTAAAAAAAAAAGTGTATGCACGCATGACTGTAAGTCGCTTTGGATAAAAGCGTCTGCTAAATGGCATATTATTATTATTATTATTATTACATATCAGTTTGCAAACACTACGAAACCGCCAAATCTAAGGGTAGAGCTCGAAAAATCAAGTCCCTTGGGTGTTGCCATAAATTTACATTAGAAGGGCCCATCCAAGAAGGCTCAAGGTCATTGGCCACAGATAAAATGACGTCAAATCACGTTATATCTACAGTAGCTTTGATTGGACTGATTCTGTCAACATCATACTTTCAAAATCTTAACTAGCAGTCATCATCATGAATCAAGTAGACAATCTACTGGCAAATCCTTTTTAATCCTTGTCATATGAAGATAAATAATGAAGATAAATTATAGATAACGTATCGGTGCTCATCGGCCATTGGACGTATACATTACACAACAAAATGGAAATCGCAAATTCAGCAATGAATGGTTTGGAAGGAATCAGTGGCTAACTGCAAGCATAGCAAAGCAATCACTAGCCTGCAATTCAGTGGAGTGGGTGTGTGGTCCCAAGTGTGGGTTTAAGGGTCTCTTTCCAAGCTTTAAACTATAAACATTCAACATTGGCCATGCTGTCAATCCAGCATGACTTCTGCCACGCTCAAAATAACTGGAAACTCGTAACTGGGAAATCTGACTTCAGTGAGTACAAGACAATTGGGAACTGGGACGCTCCAACTGAGAAAATACATTTTGAACAGTCATCCAACTCGGAATTGTAAGTTGGGAACTTGGTCCTCTTTCTAGATCTCCCAACCTGAAGATCACTGACGTCATCATGATTCAACCTTGTTTTTTTCCAGAGTTCCCAGTTGTCTTGAAACACCATAAATCCAGAGAATGCCGGACTTTGATGACAAAGTTTGGTGACAAAATTTGTCCACGAAGGACCGCCGTGCCATCTTCCTATTCAAGTGAGCACAGCACAAGGTGAGTCCAAAAAATGTATTGTATGCTGCCGCATAAATGATGTAATATGCCAGGGAGATATGTATGCAGTAACTAAGAAAGTGATACTAAATGTAAGATGTGTAGTAAGCCGTTAGTAGCCCATGTGCCTCACCCTAATAATGTATTCCCTTTTCCCCTCTTAATTTCGGCTACTGTTCTGACTTGGTGGTGCACATGTAGCCTATAGCCTGTTTTAGAGAAATGTAATCATCAAATATTGTAAGAGCTTTCATTGTCTGCTTATATGCGCCCTTTATTTATCCTACGGTTCTGACTTGGTGTACAGGGAGAATACTGTAAGAATGGCCCATGTTCTGAATTCGGTCGCTGTACATTTCAAAAGTGCTGAACAAATAGTTATATTGACTATGTCCGTCCTAGCTCGCTCATTAATGTCTTAATCAAAATTACGGATTGCCTCTTATCCGCTCGTCGTCCCCTTATGTCATAGTTTGTACATCTCAATTGTCAGTAGAAACCACTTTTGTTTAACCAAGTCAGCCATATCAGCTATGTTTTTTTAAAAGGCAGTAAATGAGGCTGAATTAAATGTTTCGCTGCCAGACAAGGCTCCGCTGATAGCCAGGTGTAGCAGGTGTTGGGACTCTGTTGTTGGGACAGCTTTATGTACGCCCTAACAGTTTGTGGGCACCATTTGTCACCGTTATAGTGCAATTAATTTATTGTTTAGTGTTGTGTTGTGTAGTGGCTTTGCTGGCATGCATAAAAAATGTTGTTTTGTTTTTGCTCCACCAAGATTTACATGCTAAAACTGCCATTGCACCTAGCACACTATTACTATTTTACCTGACTTGATTCTAAATGTATGTTGTTTTTATTGTGCATGAAAACAACATACATTTAGAATCATGGCAGATAAAATAGCAATAGTGTGCTAAGTGCTAAAAATACATTTCAGATTGGGACTAGGGCTATGAGAAAGACAGTCTGTTGAAGTGGGTTTTAAGGCCTGTTTTAAAAGTACAGAGTGACAGTAATATTATGACAGTCATAGTAACAATGTAACTAGTAAAGGTACCTACATTGGTTCTCTTCAAATTTCCCATGGTCCGGGTTTTCAATGACTTTTTTGTTGTCCATAGCATCACCATAGTAGTATGTTATCTCCCCCCAGAGATCTAGGATTACATCCCCCTGGAGCTCAACTGAGGGAATGACCTGCTGCTCGGACTTCCACAAGCATCTCAGTCACCTAAAACAACATGAACAGACACAAGCATGACAAGTTATACAGTGAGGGAAAAAAAGTATTTGATCCTCTGCTGATTTTGTACGTTTGCCCACTGACAAAGACATGATCAGTCTATAATTTTAATGGTAGGTTTATTTGAACAGTGAGAGACAGAATAACAACAACAAAATCCAGAAAAACGCATGTCAAAGATTTGCATTTTAATGAGGGAAATAAGTATTTCACCCCTCTGCAAACATGACTTAGTACTTGGTGGCAAAACCCTTGTTGGCAATCACAGAGGTCAGACGTTTCTTGTAGTTGGCCACCAGGTTTGCACACATCTCAGGATGGATTTTGTCCCACTCCTCTTTGCAGATCTTCTCCAAGTCATTAAGGTTTTGAGCCTGACGTTTGGTAACTAGAACCTTCAGCTCCCTCCACAGATTTTCTATGGGATTAAGGTCTGGAGAATGGCTAGGCCACTCCAGGACCTTAACGTGCTTCTTCTTGAGCCACTCCTTTGTTGCCTTGGCCGTGTGTTTTGGGTCATTGTCATGCTGGAATACCCATCCACGACCCATTTTCAATGCCCTGGCTGAGGGAAGGATGTTCTCACCCAAGAATTGATGGTACATGGCCCCGTCCATCGTCCCTTTGATGCGGTGAAGTTGTCCTGTCCCCTTAAAAGAAAAACACCCCCAAAGCATAATGTTTCCACCTCCATGTTTGACGGTGGGGATGGTGTTCTTGGGGTCATAGGCAGCATTCCTCCTCCTCCAAACACGACGAGTTGAGTTGATGCCAAAGAGCTCGATTTTGGTCTCATCTGACCACAACACTTTCACCCAGTTCTCCTCTGAATCATTCAGATGTTCATTGGCAAACTTCAGACGGGCCTGTATATTTGCTTTCTTGAGCATGTGGACCTTGTGGGCGCTGCAGGATTTCAGTCCTTCACGGCGTAGTGTGTTACCAATTGTTTTCTTGGTGACTATGGTCCCAGCTGCCATTAGATCATTGACAAGATCCTCCCGTGTAGTTCTGGGCTGACTCCTCACCGTTCTCATGATAATTGCAACTCCACGGGGTGAGATCTTGCATGGAGCCCCAGGCCGAGGGAGATTGACAGTTATTTTGTGTTTCTTCCATTTGCAAATAATTGCACCAACTGTTGTCACCTTCTCACCAAACTGCTTGGCGATGGTCTTGTAGCCCATTCCAGCCTTGTGTAGGTCTACAATCTTGTCCCTGACATCCTTGGAGAGCTCTTTGGTCTTGGCCATGGTGGAGAGTTTGGAATCTGATTGATTGATTGCTTCTGTGGACAGGTGTCTTTTATACAGGTAACAAACTGAGATTAGGAGCACTCCCTTTAAGAGTGTGCTCCTAATCTCAGCTCGTTACCTGTATAGAACACACCTGGGAGCCAGAAATCTTTCTGATTGAGAGGGGGTCAAATACTTATGAAATGCAAATCAATTTATAACATTTTTGACATGCGTTTTTCTGAATTTTGTTGTTGTTATTCTGTCTCTCACTGTTCAAATAAACCTACCATTAAAATTATAGACTGATCATTTCTTTGTCAGTGGGCGTACAAAATCAGCATTGGATCAAATACTTTTTTCCCTCACTGTATAGCAGGGGTAGGCCACATCTCCAACAACATCTTTAATATTGTAAATGTGGATGTTTTCTCAGTCAATTGACCTTGTCCTGCTGTGGACAGAGTTTGGCTCCAACAAAATCTGGTTATTGGCTAGTTTCTAAGCTGGACAATGGTCTTCCACAGAGGCAGGTCTCAACACGCGGAGCGCACCATCCTCTGTCTTCATCGTGGTACTATAGGTATTTCCACACTCGGTAGATAATGTTCTTGTATTCTATTCTATTCTACAGAAGGTAGATGAACTTGAAAGGAACCCCATCTCTACATCTACTGCTGGCTCTGTAGATGCCATGATAGAAGTAAAGCTTGATGCTTATTGGCGACTCTCAGATCAAAGTTACGTATGCCAGCATCCAACTGGGCTGAGATAGCCACCTCCTGGAGGGAGCAAGGAGACACAACTATTCATAGGACGCAGCAAAATCTTTGCAATCTAGCAGAAGTTAACAGAGGAATGTATGTGTTTTTTAAATCATTTTATTTAGTATTTCCTTATTGTGTACTTTGAATTGTTTTGCTGATTTTTGTGAACTGGGTTCCATTGCAAAATATACATTCTCAATGGGACTTACCTGTGTAAATAAATATTTCAGAAAGTTATTCATGTTCAATGGAGGCAGTCCGTACCACTGTGGCTCATGCAAGGATTGAACCAGGATCCCCACCACAGAGTGAAGTATATGGTTCTGGAGGCGAGAGTGTTACCCTCTCAACCAGACTTCCGGTCCCACCAGTCCATTACTTTTGAGCAAGACATCACTCAAAACACACCCAAAACAAACTGCAAAACGCACTCAACGAGTTTGTAGTCTCAAGCTTGATGTATTCCTTGTGTGCAAGGGATATGAGACCAAATACTAAACTTGTGACTACTTGAGTACAGTAGCATTAAAACAGCAATCAGTAGTAGAAAAAACAATGTAATTTCCCCGCCCCTGTTTCGGTAAGAAGCTGAGAGATGGGTCTGGAAAAATTTAACCACTCTCAAATCCATAGACAGAGCAAGGACTAACCATAGTTTTAACCACAGTTTTAACCATGTTTTGAGACTATATAGTGTTTGTTTACATTCATTTGCCATTGCACCTAGCACACTATTACTATTTTACCTGACTTGATTCTAAATGTATGTTGTTTTTATTGTGCATGAAAACAACATACATTTAGAATCATGGCAGATAAAATAGCAATAGTGTGCTTAGTGCTAAAAATACATTTCAGATTGGGACTAGGGCTATGAGAAAGACAGTCTGTTGAAGTGGGTTTTAAGGCCTGTTTTAAAAGTACAGAGTGACAGTAATAGTATGACAGTCATAGTAACAATGTAACTAGTAAAGGTACCTACATTGGCAGTTGAACTAAGCTTATAAGGCATTTATAAGTTATATACATATAATTAATTTATAAGTCAAAAATGTATGTAGCAACTGCTTTTTCAAATAAAAAATAAAAATAAAATGTCACATGGTTTGTAAACAACAGGTGTAGACTAACTGCTTACTTATGGGCCCTTCCCAACAATGCAGAGAGAAAAAATTGAAATAATCGAAAAATAATAACAAAAGGAATAAATAAACAATGAGTAACGATAACTTGACTATATACATTAATAACTTGGCTATATACACAGTTGATTGCCACTTCATTGTCAAATTGTATGATTTGTTTTTTTTGGTTGCATTCTAACAACCCCTCCCATAGAATTGTGCACTAGTTCTTCTCGTGGATTTAATGAAGGGACAGGTATAAGAAATGTTGTGTACACTTCAGGGAGAAAGGTATGTCATTTTTTTAAACCTGGTATAGCCCGATTCCACAGTGTTTCCCCTTGCAGCGATTCAGATAGCTGAGACATACAGTCAGTATTCCTTTTAACCTTTATAGCCATTTCCAAATATATAGAACAATATACAGAACAGGCTATGATGATACATTTGATAAATATGATGAACTTTACGAAATGGTATTAGCCCTCAAGCTTCCAACATATTTTGCATACACTGCCTTCGGAAAGTATTCAGACCACTTGACTTTTTCCACATTTAGTTACATTACAGCCTTATTCTAAAATGGATTAAATAAATACAAATCCTCAGCAATCTACACACAATACCCCATAATGACGAAGCAAAAACTGGTTTTTAGAAATGTTTGCAAATTAATAAAAAATTAAAAACAGAAATACCTTATTTACATAAGTATTCCGACCCTTTGCTATGAGACTCGACATTTAGCTCAGGTGCATCCTGTTTCCATTGATCATCCTTGAGATGTTTCTACCACTCGATTGGAGTCCACCTGTGGTAAATGGAATTGATTGGACATGATTTGGAAAGGCACACACCTGTCTATATGAAGGTCCCACAGTTGACAGTGCATGTCAGAGCAAAAACCAAGCCATAAGATCGAAGGAATTGTCCGTAGAGCTCAGAGAAAGGATTTTGTCGAGGCACAGATCTGGGGAAAGGTACCAAAACATTTCTGCAGCATTGAAGGTCCCCAAGAACACAGTGGCGTCCATCATTCTTCAATGGAAGAAGGTTGGAACCACCAAGACTCTTCCTAGAGCTGGCCGCCCGGCCAAACTGAGCAATCGGGGGAGAAGGGCCTTGGTCAGGGAGGTGACCAAGAACCCGATGGTCAGTCTGTGGAGATGGGAGAAACTTCCAAAAGGACAACCATCTCTGCAGCACTCCACCATTCAGGCCTTTATGGCAGAGTGGGCAGACGGAAGCCACTCCTCAGAAAAAGGCACATGACAGCCTACTTGGAGTTTGCCAAAAGGCACCTAAAGACTCTCAGACCATGAGAAACAAGATTCTCTGGTCTGATGAAACCAAAATTGAACTCTTTGGCCTGAATGCCAAGCATCACGTCTGGAGGAAACCTGGCACCATCCCTACGGTGAAGCATGGTGGTGGCAGCATCATGCTGAGGGGATGTTTTTTAGCGGCAGGGACTGGGAGACTAGTCAGGATTGAGGCAAAGATGAAAGGAGCAAAGTACAGAGAGATCCTTGATGAAAACCTGCTCCAGAGCGCTCAGGACTGGGGCAAAGGTTAACCTTCCAACAGGACAACAACCCTAAGCACACAGCCAAGACAACTTAGGAGTGGCTTTGGGACAAGTCTCTGAATGTCCTTGAGTGGCCCAGCCAGAGCCCTGACTTGAACCCGATCAAACATCTCTGGAAAGACCTGAAAATAGCTGTGCAGCAACGCTCCCTATCCAACCTGACAGAGCTTGAGAGGATCTGCAGAGAAGAATGGGAGAAACTCCCCAAATACAGGTGTGCCAAGCTTGTAACGTCATACCCGAGAAGACTCGAGGCTGTAATCGCTGCCTAAGGTGCTTCAACAAAGTACTGAGTAAAGGGCCTGAATATTTATGTAAATGTGATATTACTGTGTTTTATTTTTTATTAATTTGCAAAAATGTCTAAACTCGTTTTTGCTTTGTCATTATGGGGTATTGTGCGTAGATTGTTGCGGGGGATGCTCTTGATGGTGCAGCTGTATAACTTTTTGAGGATCTGAGGACCCATGCCAAATCTTTTCAGTCTCCTGAGGGGAAATAGGTTTTGTCGTGCCCTCTTCACGACTGTCTTGGTATGTTTGGACCATGATAGTTCGTTGGTGATGTGGACACCAAGGAACTTGAAGCTCTCAACCTGTTCCACTACAGCCCCGTCGATGAGAATGGGGGCGTGCTCAGTCCTCTTTCATCTCCTGTAGTCCACAATCATCTCCTTTGTCTTGATCACGTTGAGGGAGAGGTTGTTATCCTGGCACCACACGGCCAGGTCTCTGACCTCCTCCCCATAGGCTGTATCATCGTTGTCGGTGATCAGTCCAACCACTGTTGTGTCATCGGCAAAATTAATGATGGTGTTTGAGTCAAGGCTGGTCATGCAGTCATGGGTGAACAGGGAGTACAGGAGGGAACTGAGCACGCACCCCTGAGGGGCCCCCATGTTGAGGATTAGTGTCGCAGATGTGTTGTTACCTACCCTTACCACCTGGGGGCGGCAAGTCAGGAAGTCCAGGATCCAGTTGCAGAGGGAGGTGTTTAGTCCCAGGATCCTTAGCTTAGTGATGAGCTTTGAGGGCAATATGGTGTTGAACGCTGAGCTGTAGTCAATTAATAGCATTCTCACGTAGGTGTTCCTCTTGTCCAGGTAGGAAAGTGCAGTGTGGAGTGCAATAGAGATTGCATCATCTATGGATCTGTTGGGGCGGTATGCAAATTGGAGTGGGTCTAGGGTTTCTGGGATAATGGTGTTGATGTGAGCCATGACCAGCCTTTCAAAGCACTTCATGGCTACAGACGTCAGTGCTACGGGTCGGTAGTCATTTAGGCAGGTTATCTTAGTGTCCTTGGGCACAGGGACTCTGGTGGTCTGCTTGAAACATGTTGGTATTACAGACTCAGTCAGGGACATGTTGAAAATGTCAGTGAAGACACTTGCCAGTTGGTCAGCACATGCTCGGAGTACACGTCCTGGTAATCCGTCTGGCCCTGCGGCCTTGTGAATGTTGACCTGCTTAAAAGTCTTACTCAAATCGGCTACGGAGAGTGTGATCACATAGTCATCCGGAACAGCTAATGCTCTCATGCATGCTTCAGTGTTGCTTGCCTCGAAGCGAGCATAGATTTGATTTAGCTCGTCTGGTAGGCTTGTGTCACTGGGCAGTTCGCGGCTGTGCTTCCCTTTGTAGTCTGTAATAGTTTTCAAGCCCTGCTACAACCGACAAGCGTCAGAGCCGGTGTAGTACGATTCAATCTTAGTCCTGTATTGACTCTTTGCCTGTTTGATGGTTCGTCGGAGGGCATAGCAGGATTTCTTTTAAGCTTCCGGGATAGAGTCCCGCTCCTTGAAAGCGGCAGCTCTACCCTTTAGCTCAGTGTGGATGTTGCCTGTAATCCATGGCTTCTGGGTTGGGGTATGTATGTACTGTCACTGTGGGGATGACGTCATCGATGCACTTATTGATGAAGCCGGTGACTGATGTGGTGTACTCCTCAATGCTATCTGAAGAATCCCGGAACATATTCCAATCTGTGCTAGCAAAACAGTCCTGTAGCTTAGCATCATCATCATCTGGCCACTTTTCTATTAACCGAGTCACTGGTGCTTGCTGCTTTAGTTTTTGCTTATAAGCAGGAATCAGGAGGATAGAGTTATGGTCAGATTTGCCAAATGGAGGGCGAGGGATAGCTTTGTATGATTCTCTGTGTGTGGAGTAAAGGTGGTCTAGAGTTTTTTTTCCTCTGGTTGCACATTTAACATGCTGATAGAAATTAGGCAGAACGGATTTAAGTTTCACTGCATTAAAGTCCCCGGCCACTAGGAGCGCTGCCTCTGGATGAGCGTTTTCCTGTCTGCTTATGGCCTTATACAGCTCATTGAGTCCAATCTTAGTGCCAGCATCGTTTTTTGGGGGATA
The DNA here is from genome assembly GCF_020615455.1 of Coregonus clupeaformis. Taxonomy (NCBI): domain Eukaryota; kingdom Metazoa; phylum Chordata; class Actinopteri; order Salmoniformes; family Salmonidae; genus Coregonus; species Coregonus clupeaformis. The sequence goes on along the minus strand of NC_059231.1, from coordinate 29,585,954 downwards.
GGTAGACAGCTACAAAAAATATAAATGAAAACTCTCTTGGTAAATAGTGTGGTCTACAGCTTATCATGAGATACTCTACCTCAGGCGAGCAAAACCTCGAGACTTCCTTAGTATTAGATTTTATGCACCAGCTGTTGTTTACAAATATACACAGCCGCCACCCCTTGTCTTACCGGAGTCAGCCGTTCTATCCTGCCGATGTAGCTTATGCTGTAGCTGTATGTTATCCATGTTGTCGTTCAGCCACGACTCGGTGAAACATAAGATATTACTGTTTTTAATGTCCCGTTGGTAGGATAACCTTAGTCTTAGGTCATCCAATGTGTTCTCAAGTGATTGAACATTGGCTAATAGGATTGATGGAAGAGGCAGTTTACTCGCTCGCCGTCGGATCCTTACAAGGCACCCCGACCTACGTCCACGATATCTCTGTCTCTTTCTCATGCGAATGATGGAGATTTGGGCCTTGTCGAGTGTCTGTAGAATATCCTTCGCGTCCGACTCGTTGAATAAAAAGTATTTGTCCAATATGAGGTGAGTAATCGCTGTCCTGATATCCAGAAGCTCTTTTTGGTCATAAGAGACGGTGGCAGAAACATTATGTACAGAATAAATAACAAATAACGCGAAAAAACACACATAATAGTACAATTGGTTAGAGGGCTGTAAAACGGCAGCCATCTTCTTCGGCGCCATCTTTGTTAGTCCTTTGTTAGTCCTTGAGATAGAAGCTGTTTTTCAGTCTCTCGGTCCCTGAGGCAAGGGGGTGCAACTAAATATTAGGAAGGTGTTCCTAATGTTCTGTACACTCAGTGTATGTTCAATAGTCCCATCCTCAATTTAACAGGGCTGCCCTGTCTTTGAGGAACCGGCCTCAAAACAGTTAATGGAATAGGGACTAGATTACTAGATTTGATCCAGGCTGTTTTTGTTGTCTTTGTAGTCTGGGCCTTGGTGTACAGGTTGGACGGAATGAATAAAAGTTTGCAAAGGAGTCACTACTACACTGGCCTACATTTTTAAACACTAGCCTCTATTTTTTTGTACTTCTTCCACTAACACAAACATATGTTTGACCAGCTGAAGCAAGGCACACCATTTTTCTTAAAGAATTACTTACTTTTACTAACCATTGAAAAAACAGAGGAGCTGCAGGATTTGTATTGCCCACAGTATCACCTCGTTCAGCCCTTATGTTTGGGGCTGGAGCCTCCTCAAGGCCCTTTCCAACAATATCTACTCCCTCAGTGGATCAGGTGACTGCCTGGGCCCGTTCCCAGTGCTCCCATTGTATTTATCATATGTAAAGAGGAGCTCCGCAGGAGTCCTGAATGACACGCATATGCCAGAGTAGTCTGCCATTCCGTCTCTCTCACTCTCCCTCTCTATTTGCTCGCTCGCTCACTCACTCTCACTCTCCTTCTCTCTCCCTCTCTGTCTCTGTTTCTCGCTCTCCACCACTCCAGAATACCTTGGGCACCTTGGGGAACGGAGTGTCCCTATCTGTTTGTGACATCATCTTGTATGTCCTGCAAGACAATAGTGAAAGCTGTCAGAACTACAGCGTGTGAATCTGCTGTGGGACTACAGAGAGAGAGAGAGGCATGGGGACATGGTACACACACACATGGTACACACACACACTATGTGTGCAAGAGTACACACACACATGCAAAAACTAAAATGTGCACACTTGAGAGCACTCACTCATGTAGGTGCAAACACAAACACACAGCCTCGTATGTGACATTTATCCACAATCAAATACAGGCACACACAGACATACAAGCACACACACACACTGTACCCCGCTAATCAAATCAAATCAAATCAAATCAAATTTTATTGGTCACATGCGCCGAATACAACAGGTGCAGACATTACAGTGAAATGCTTACTTACAGCCCTTAACCAACAGTGCATTTATTTTAAACAAAAAAGTAAGAATAAAACAACAACAAAAAAGTGTTGAGAAAAAAAGAGCAGAAGTAAAAATAAAGTGACAGTAGGGAGGCTATATATACAATAGAATAAAGTGACAGTAGGGAGGCTATATATACAGGGGGGTACCGTTGCATAGTCAATGTGCGGGGGCACCGACTAGTTGAGGTAGTTGAGGTAATATGTACATGTGGGTAGAGTTAAAGTGACTATGCATAAATACTTAACAGAGTAGCAGCAGCGTAAAAAGTATGGGGTGGGGGGGCAGTGCAAATAGTCCGGGTAGCCATGATTAGCTGTTCAGGAGTCTTATGGCTTGGGGGTAGAAGCTGTTGAGAAGTCTTTTGGACCTAGACTTGGCACTCCGGTACCGCTTGCCGTGCGGTAGCAGAGAGAACAGTCTATGACTAGGGTGACTGGAGTCTTTGACAATTTTGAGGGCCTTCCTCTGACACCGCCTGGTATAGAGGTCCTGGATGGCAGGGAGCTTTGCCCCTGTGATGTACTGGGCCGTACGCACTACCCTCTGTAGTGCCTTGCGGTCAGAGGCCAAGCAGTTGCCATACCAGGCGGTGATGCAACCAGTCAGGATGCTCTCGATGGTGCAGCTGTAGAATTTTTTGAGGATCTGAGGACCCATGCCAAATCTTTTTAGTCTCCTGAGGGGGAATAGGCTTTGTCGTGCCCTCTTCACGACTGTCTTGGTGTGTTTGGACCATGATAGTTCGTTGGTGATGTGGACACCAAGGAACTTGAAGCTCTCAACCTGTTCCACTACAGCCCCGTCGATGAGAATGGGGGCGTGCTCAGTCCTCTTTTTTTCCTGTAGTCCACAATCATCTCCTTTGTCTTGGTCACGTTGAGGAGAGGTTGTTGTCCTGGCACCACACGGCCAGATCTCTGACCTCCTCCCCTATAGGCTGTCTCATCGTTGTCGGTGATCAGGCCTACCACTGTTGTGTCGTCGGCAAACTTAATGATGGTGTTGGAGTCGTGCCTGGCCATGCAGTCATGGGTGAACAGAGAGTACAGGAGGGGACTGAGCACGCACCCCCTGAGGGGCCCCCGTGTTGAGGATCAGTGTGGCAGATGTGTTGTTACCTACCCTTACCACCTGGGGGCGGCCCGTCAGGAAGTCCAGGATCCAGTTGCAGAGGGAGGTGTTTAGTCCCAGGATCCTTAGCTTAGTGATGAGCTTTGAGGGCACTATGGTGTTGAATGCTGAGCTGTAGTCAATGAATAGCATTCTCACGTAGGTGTTCCTCTTGTCCAGGTGGGAAAGGGCAGTGTGGAGTGCGATAGAGATTGCATCATCTGTGGATCTGTTGGGGCGGTATGCAAATTGGAGTGGGTCTAGGGGTTTCTGGGATTATGCTGTTGATGTGAGCCATGACCAGTCTTTCAAAGCACTTCATGGCTACAGACGTCAGTGCCACGGGTCGGTAGTCATTTAGGCAGGTTATCTTAGAGTTCTTGGGCACGGGGACTATGGTGGTCTGCTTGAAACATGTTGGTATTACAGACTCAGTCAGGGACATGTTGAAAATGTCAGTGAAGACACTTGCCAGTTGGTCAGCACATGCTCGGAGTACACGTCCTGGTAATCCCCGTCTGGCCCTGCGGCCTTGTGAATGTTGACCTGCTTAAAAGTCTTATTCACATCGGCTACGGAGAGCGTGATCACATAGTCGTCCGGAACAGCTGGTGCTCTCATGCATGCTTCAGTGTTGCTTGCCTCGAAGCGAGCATAGAAGTGGTTTAGCTCTGCCTCATGAATAATCGTGCATATTCATGAGTGTACATACAGGGTGTTTCGTTCTGCATGGATGCCTTTTATTGTTTCCATGGTGTGTGCAGTGTGCGCGCACACACACACACACACACACAATACCCACATCTGTGTGTTCCTGTGTGTCTGCATGTGTGTGTGTTTCGCTAAAGATCCCGCTGGGTATCAGGAGGCATAGCTTTAAGGTATGATATGTTAATAAAATGTGTCAAGATGTCTGGAAGCCCCTTCTCTCTTTATAAACAAACTTACAGGCAGAGCAGCGTTAATTAGCTTTGCCATCTGCTCAGTTTAGCAAAGTTGTCGAGGTTTACCAGAGAAACTGTAAAAAGACAAGCTCCACACAGCTACCCTATCCACACAGCAGATGACAAGTGTTGGCTCGAAATCCCCCATTCAATTACCCAGTCTGGAGCCTTATGTGTTTTTGGGGGGCTTTTTGTAGTATTTAATGTATTTATTTGATAAAGGAGAAGTCATTTTGTACTTTGCTGTATATCCTATGTTCTTCTGTCAATATGATGTGGTGGTACATGCACACATACATGCACGGACACACGCTTGTATATACTCTCACACATGCACACTCACATGGGCAAGCACACAACACATAAACACAGTTTTGATGTATCAATAATAATATCACTTTTGAGTCTCTGTAGAGGAGAGAGCTTAGAGGCTTGTTAGAGAAATAACCACTGGCACTCTGCTAGTGATGGTAGCTATGCTCAGTAGAGTCCTGCACGGGTCCGTTTTTTGACCAGAGGGGGTTGTATTGGGGGTCCCCCTGATAGCATAAGATAGCAAAATGTAGGAATGCAGGAAATTACCTTTAAAACTGTAACATTTTCTCTCTGCCCCATGGCAAAAAGTTTAGAATTGCAGGAAATAAGCTTTAAAAATGCTAAATGTGTAGAATAGCATTAGAAAACTGCTATTTCTTTCCCTCTGCACCATTAAAACATCTGTTGAAATGCAGTAAGTTAGCCCCAAATGCGGTAGTCCGGCCCTGGACCCAACCCACATAGAATTGTTCAGAGAGCAGACCCATTACCTGCCAATAACATCAATGTATTTAGCACTTCAGACAGAAGGCTATTCCCCAAGCAATTAATTTGTCTGCATGTCAACTTTATTTTCAAGTAGTATATATACAGTGGGGAGAACAAGTATTTGATACACTGCCGATTTTGCAGGTTTTCCTACTTACAAAGCATGTAGAGGTCTGTAATTTTTATCATAGGTACACTTCAACTGTGAGAAAATAACATTGTATGATATTTAAGTAATTAATTTTCATTTTATTGCATGACATAAGTATTTGATACATCAGAAAAGCAGAACTTAATATTTGGTACAGAAACCTTTGTTTGCAATTACAGAGATCATACGTTTCCTGTAGGTCTTGACCAGGTTTGCACACACTGCAGCAGGTATTTTTTGGCCCACTCCTCCATACAGACCTTCTCCAGATCCTTCAGGTTTCGGGGCTGTCGCTGGGCAATACGGACTTTCAGCTACCCCCAAAGATTTTCTATTGGGTTCAGGTCTGGAGACTGGCTAGGCCACTCCAGGACCTTGAGATGCTTCTTACGGAGCCACTCCTTAGTTGCCCTGGCTGTGTGTTTCGGGTCGTTGTCATGCTGGAAGACCCAGCCACGACCCATCTTCAATGCTCTTACTGAGGGAAGGAGGTTGTTGGCCAAGATCTCGCGATACATGGCCCCATCCATCCTCCCCTCAATACGGTGCAGTTGTCCTGTCCCCTTTGCAGAAAAGCATCCCCAAAGAATGATGTTTCCACCTCCATGCTTCCCGGTTGGGATGGTGTTCTTGGGGTTGTACTCATCCTTCTTCTTCCTCCAAACACGGCAAGTGGAGTTTAGACAAAAAAGCTCTATTTTTGTCTCATCAGACCACATGACCTTCTCCCATTCCTACTCTGGATCATCCAGATGGTCATTGGCAAACTTCAGACGGGCCTGGACATGCGCTGGCTTGAGCAGGGGGACCTTGCATGCGCTGCAGTATTTTAATCCATGACGGCGTAGTGTGTTACTAATGGTTTTCTTTGAGACTGTGGTCCCAGCTCTCTTCAGGTCATTGATCAGGTCCTGCCGTGTAGTTCTGGGCTGATCCCTCACCTTCCTCATGATCATTGATGCCCCACGAGGTGAGATCTTGCATGGAGCCCCAGACCGAGGGTGATTGACCGTCATCTTGAACTTCTTCCATTTTCTAATAATTGCACCAACAGTTGATGCCTTCTCACCAAGCTGCTTGCCTATTGTCTTGTAGCCTATCCCAGCCTTGTGCAGGTCTACAATTTTATCCCTGATGTCCTTACACAGCTCTCTGGTCTTGGCCATTGTGGAGAGGTTGGAGTCTGTTTGATTGAGTGTGTGGACAGGTGTCTTTTATACAGGTAACGAATTCAAACAGGTGCAGTTAATACAGGTAATGAGTGGAGAACAGGAGGGTTTCTCAAAGAAAAACTAACAGGTCTGTGAGAGCCGGAATTCTTACTGGTTGGTAGGTGATCAAATACTTATGTCATGCAATAAAATGAAAATTAATTACTTAAAAATCATACAATGTGATTTACTGGATTTTGGTTTTAGATTCCGTCTCTCACAGTTGAAGTGTACCTATGATAAAAATTACAGACCTCTACATGCTTTGTAAGTAGGAAAACCTGCAAAATCGACAGTGTATCAAATACTTGTTCTCCCCACTGTACTTTACCCAATAGCAATAGCGTAAATTAATGATTATGAACAACTGATTTCTTAGCTACCTTTATCCATCTATTTATCAAATTGTCTCCATCTCCTCCCAAAACATGCTCTCTCCTTCAAAATGCGCTCCCTTTTGCTGCAGCATTATCTGTACAGTGCGCATAACTCTGCACGTTCTCCGGTTAAATATGTAAAAATATGCTCAAATCCGACCTGAATTGCCACTCTGCCTGCTTAAAGTAGCTACCAAAATTAATTCTTGGTGAGTGTGGATATTTATAAGGAAAAGAAAGTGAATCATCAATGTAATGAAAACCCACACTGAAATCAACTAGGCTAGCAAACTTCAAGTCTGTGTGCCTGAGAGAGGCATGAGCACTGTGTGTTTGTTTACTAAGGTTGCTAGGCAACCCAACACTACATACTGTAGGGTGGGCTGCCTAAAGGGTCTATGTAGAGTGGGCTGCCTAAAGGGTCTATCAGGGTGCCAAATGTGTAGGTGTACCAGCAGTGTTCTAGATTCCGTTGGCATTCATACTTTTCTAATTCTTAGCGCAGCTCAAGCAATTTCTCCAACTGTCAACACATTCAAATTAATAGAGCTTTGTCCACAGAAACTGAGGGGGGATAGGCGTCCAATTGTGACATAGCTATGCAGCTCTGAGACCACCATTCCAAACCAATGTGTCTCCGGTACCCATCCTCTATTCATTTGAATGTGTTGACAGTTGGAGAAATTTGATTGAGCTGTGTTGAGAATTTGAAAAGCATGAATGCCAATGCTCCAATATTTTAGAACACTGCTGTGCGTACGCATACACGTTTTGGACTATGATGCACAAAGGGGGCGATGAAACAACAGAAGCCCATTCATTTTCAGGGCGAGGGAGTGTGAACAGGACAGGACCAAAGTTGGGGAAAGTTCAACTTTTGTAGTGTACTCCGCGACATCGTGTTGCTATTGACCAATCGAAGCTCACTATAGTTTCCAGACCCTACTGGATTGGCTGTTAATACCTAGCACTACATAGCCTGCTTGCTAGCACCAACATGAGGGCGAAGCAAGCTTGGCTATCCGAATTTATAAATTAAAAGGATCTCAGCCGATAGTCCGGCATCCCATTGTGACTTAGCTACACGGCTCTGACACCGGAAATCCATCTAGCATGTTGGGGGCGATGAAATAAATGAAGGGAATCGAAGTGGGTGGGGACTGTTGGGCAATGTGAGCATGGGCAATGGATCGTGAACAGGCAAGCTTGGCTATTCAAATTTACATGTTAAAGGGATCTCTGCTGTGAGACCATCATCTGTCCACCATCCTTCCACCTTGAAGGAACCGCACAGCCCGAACGCGCACCTCCCCCTAGGAACATTTTCGGAAGTTGGGGAAAGCGGAACTTTTGTTGCGTACTCCGCGACATTGCGTTGCTATTTACCAATTGAAGCTCACTATAGTTTCCAGCCCCTACTGGATTAACTGTTGATACCTAGCACTACCTAGCCTGCTTGCTAGCTGGCTACCACCAACATGAGGGTGAAGCAAGCTTGGCTATTCAAATGTACATGTTAAAAGGATCTCTGCTGTGAGACCACCATCCTTCCACCATCCTTCCACCTTGAAGGAACCGCACAGCCCGAATGCACACCTCCCCCTAGGAACATACAAAGAAGGAACTGTTAGATGCATCATAATACCCCCACAACTAGCCTCACTGGGATCCAAATTGGAAATGGAATTAATTGAATTCATGGAGCAGGTTGGAAAAAATTGCATTAAAACACGATTTAAATGTATTTTCGGAAAGGCTGTGGTTACCATTCATGTAATACATTAAATTAATACAATATATTAGACGGTATTGGGGAGCTATTTGGTAGTTTTTTCACGGGGACATTATTTTCCCATTTCAATCTTATAGCAACCCTATGCTTGGCATGACTGTAATGGGCAGAGCAGACCATTCGATTTGCACTTAAATATTGTGACATGCAACCTTGAATTGTAATTTAAGTGGCCAGTGCTTCTATAGTGAAACGAATCTCACATCCGTGCAATTTGCGAACAATGTTGTTAGGCTAAATTGTTAATTGTTTCGTCATCAGAGTGCACTGGTGAGCAACAACATAATTTCACTTCACCAAGACAACCATGAGTTCTTCAAGTTTAGCACTAGGCCTATATCCACACGTTTGAATGATGATGATGATGATGATGATAATAATGGTGAAGGGGTTGATTGAATTTACAATATATAAGGGGGGGTTGGCAGCTAGGTTTGGCCTCCAGCCAATTTGTTCCTGCTCTTGTAGCTAGTCGGTGGGTCAGAGCATAATTAGCCTATTAGCAAACAGCCTACTAGCTGCCCAATTCATAGCCCTAAACAGTGTAGGCTACACTATACATTTATCACATGTGGTTAGTGGGCTAATCAATTCAATGACAATAACATAATCATTTCGATCTGATTACAGTGGTAAAATCACTAATGTATATGTTAATAGGACTACCTACTCTAATAAAATATATTCATCGTACCGTATTTCTCCAATGCCAAACCAATGTGTCTTGTTTGCAATGAAACTGTAGCTGTTTGCAAATAATTCAATCTGAGATGTCATTATGAATCTAAGCTTGGTACTTTCAGAAGTTGATTTTCCACCCCAGACATGAGGCCCAAGTCAGATACAGAAAGGAGGTAGTCCTAATTAAGGAGTGCATGGTGACAGTATTGGAGGAAATAGCTATTTGCCAACTGACAAATATATGAATAACATAATTGCGTCTGTCAAACCGGTAAGCCTACCTCGTAACCCTTTCTTGCAGTCAATGACAAAAAGCACCCTCTTTGGCTTTATGGGTGCAATGTTATCAATATTTGTCATAATTTCATAATTATTAACGTTGTTTTTTTACATTGAAAATCTGGTGTTTCTATGTCAAACAGTTTTGTTATATTTCAGTCTTCTGTGATGTATATAAAGTGTAATATTGGGATGCAAACTCAAAATTGTATTCATTTCAAGTCTATATCTGACATGGACAGAAAGTTTTAAATTGTCAAGAGGAGTAAAACAAGGTTGTCCATTATCGGCATATCTATTTATTATGGCCATCGAAATGTTTGCTATTAAAATCAGATCCAACAATAATATCAAGGGATTAGAAATCCAGGGCTTAACAATATAATATAATTATAATATGCCATTTAGCAGATGCTTTTATCCAAAGTGACTTACAGTCATGTGTGCATACATTTTTACGTATGGGTGGTCCCGGGGATCGAACCCACTACCCTGGCGTTACAAGCGCCATGCTCTACCAATTGAGCTACAGAGGACCACACAAAGGTGTCCTTTTACGCTGATGATTCATGTTTTCTTTTAATTCCACAACTTGAATCCATCCACAGCCTCATAGAGGATCTAGATATATTTTCTAACATCTCTGGATTACAACCAAATTATGATAAATTTACTATATTACATATTGGATCATTAGAAAATACACATTTTACATTACCGTGTAGTTTACCAAATAAATGGTCTGATGGTGAGGTGGATATACTCGGAACACATATCCCAAAATAAATAAATGATCTCACTCCACAAAATTTTTATAGAAAGTTAGCAAAAATAGATAAGATCTTGCAACCATGGAAAGGTAAATACCTGTCTATTTGTGGAAAAATCACCCTGATTAACTCTTTAGTATTATCCCAGTTTACCTATTTGCTTATGGTCTTACCTACGCCTAGCTAACAGTTTTTTTAAATGATATGAGAAAAAAGAATAAATTTTATTTGGAACGGCAAGCCAGTCAAAATTAAACGGGCCTATTTATATAATGAATATGAATTCGGAGGACAGAAATTATTCAATACTAAAGCATTAGACCTATCACTAAAGGATTCAGTCATACAAAAGTTATACTTAAATCCGAACTGGTTCTTTAGCAAATTAGTAAGATTATTTCACCCCATGTTCAAGAATGGCCTTTTTCCCTTTATTCAGAATACAACCTCTCACTTTCAGTTATTTGAAAAGGAAATAATCTCCCAAATATCACTATTTCTAAAACAAGCCATAGAAAGTTGGTTGTAATTTCAATTTAATCATTCAGAAACAACAGAACAAATAATGCCTCAAATATTGTGGTTAAACTCAAATATACTAATTGATAAAATAAATAACAAATTTGGAATAAAATAAAGAAAATGGATAATCTTCGTAAATGATATCATAGGAAGGGCTGGTGGAGTTATGTCGCACATGCAGCTATAAAAACATATGCAAATGTCTGCTCTACCCAAAATTACACCCAAATAATTGCAGCCTTACCGCAAACAGCCGTCCCATATAGATTACAAAATAGTGGGGAAGAGATTATACCGATTCCATGGCAAATGGTTTATGAACTGATACGCAAAACGAAGCCGGATTCAAAACAGAATTTTTCAATTTAAATGATTATACAAAATTCTTGCTACCAATAGAATGTTATTTATATGGGGGATATAATCTTCCCAGCTCTGCAGATTTTGCTGAAAATCATTAGATCATTTGTTTTGGTGCTGTCCATTTGTAGCTTGTTTTTGGTCACAGGTCCAGGAATGGCTGAAGGATTGCAATATTTACCTGGAGCTAACCCTGCTGATAGCACTACTGGGTGATCTGAAAAGTCATAATCAATCGATCAATAATATAATAATACTTTTAGCAAAAATGTTTTTTTTTTCAATTTACATCTGTAGAAACAATGAGAGTAGAAGGGTTCAGAACTATTGTGAAACATCACAGTACAGTTGAAAAATATACGGGGGGTTGGAAAGTAATAAAGGAAAATATGTGTATATATTTGTGTGTATATGTATTTATATGAATGTATGTATGTATGTATGTATGTATGTATGTATGTATGTATGTATGTATGTATGTATGTATGTATGTATGTATGTATGTATGTATGTATGTATGTATGTATGTATGTATGTATGTATGTATGTATGTATGTATGTATGTATGTATGTATGTATGTATGTATGTATGTGTATATGTGTATATGTATGTATTTATATGTGTGTGTATGAATGTATGTATATATGTATGTACAGTGAGGGGAAAAAGTATTAGATCCCCTGCTGATTTTGTACGTTTGCCCACTGACAAAGACATGATCAGTTTATCATTTTAATGGTAGGTTTATTTAAACAGTGAGAGACAGAATATCAACAAAAAAATCCAGAAAAGCGCACGTAAAAATTTTTATACATTGATTTGCATTTTAATGATGGAAATAAGTATTTGACCCCTCTGCAAAACATAATTTAGTACTTGGTGACAAAACCCTTGTTGGCAATCACAGAGGTCAGACGTTTCTTGTAGTTGGCCACCAGGTTTGCACACATCTCAGGAGGGATTTGTTCCACTCCTCTTTGCAGATCTTCTCCAAGTCATTAAGGCTTCGAGGCTGATGTTTGGCAACTCGAACCTTCAGCTCCCTCCACAGATGTTCTATGGGATTAAGGTCTGGAGACTAGCTAGGCCACTCCAGGACCTTAATGTGATTCTTCTTGAGCCACTCATTTGTTGCCTTGGCCATGTGTTTTGGGTCATTGTCATGCTGGAATACCCATCCAAGATCCATTTTCAATGCCCTGGCTGAGGGAAGGAGGTTCTCACCCAAGATTTGACAGTACATGGCCCCGTCCATCGTCCCTTTGATGCAGTGAAGTTGTCCTGTCCTCTTAGCAGAAAAACACCCCCAAAGCATAATGTTTCCACCTCCATGTTTGACAGTGGGGGTGGTGTTCTTGGGGTCATAGGCAGCATTCCTCCTCCTCCAAACTTGGCGAGTTGAGTTGATGCCAAAGAGCTCGATTTTGGTCTCATCTGACCACAACACTTTCACCCATTTCTCCTCTGAATCTTTCAAATGTTAATTTGCAAACTTCAGACGGCCCTGTATATGTGCTTTCTTGAGCAGGGGGACCTTGCGGGCGCTGCAGGATTTCAGTCCTTCACGGCCTAGTGTGTTACCAATTGTTTTCTTGGTGACTATGGTCCCAGCTGCCTTGAGATCATTGACAAGATCCTCCCGTGTAGTTCTGGGCTGATTCCTCACCGTTCTCATGATCATTGCAACTCCACGAAGTGAGATCTTGCATGGAGCCCTAGGCTGAGGGAGATTGACAGGTCTTTTGTGTTTCTTCCAATTGCAAATAATCGCACCAACTGTTGTCACCTTCTCACCAAACTGCTTGGCGATGGTCTTGTAGCCCATTCCAGCCTTGTGTAGGTCTTCAATCTTGTCCCTGACGTCCTTGGAGAGCTCTTTGGTCTTGGCCATGGTGGAGAGTTTGGAATCTGATTGATTGACTGCTTCTGTGGACAGGTGTCTTTTATACAGGTAACAAGCTGATATTAGGAGCACTCCCTTTAAGAGTGTGCTCCTAATCTCAGGTCGTTACCTGTATAAAAGACACCTGGGAGCCAGAAATCTTTCTGATTGAGAGGGGGTCAAATACTTATTTCCCTCATTAAATTGCAAATCAATTTATATATTTTATATATATATATATTTTTGTTGTTATTCTGTCTCTCACTGTTCAAATAAACCTACCATTAAAATTAAAGACTGATCATTTCTTTGTCAGTGGACAAACGTACAAAATCAGCAGGGGATCAAATACTTTTTTCCCTCACTGTATGTGTATATTTATGTATTTATATGTGTTTGTATGTATGTATGTATATATGTATGTATGTATGTATGTATGTGTATATATATATATATATATATATATATATATATATATATATATCATATACAGTTGAAGTCGGAAGTTTACATACACTTAGGTTGGAGTCATTAAAACTCGTTTTTCAACCACTCCACAAATTTCTTGTTAACAAACTATAGTTTTGGCAAGTCGGTTAGGACATCTACTTTGTGCATGACACAGGTCATTTTTCCAAAATAATTTTACAGACAGATTATTTCACTTATAAGTCACTGTATTACAATTGCAGTGGGTCAGAAATTTACATACACTAAGTTGACTGTGCCTTTAAACTGCTTGGAAAATTTCCAGAAAATGATGTCATGGCTTTAGAAGCTTCTGATAGGCTAATTTACATCATTTGAGTCAATTGGAGGTGTACCTGTGGATGTATTTCAAGGCCTACCTTCAAACTCAGTGCCTCTTTGCTTGACATCATGAGAAAATCAAAAGAAATCAGCCAAGACCTCAGAAAAACAATTGTAGACCTCCACAAGTCTGGTTCATCCTTGGGAGCAATTTCTAAACACCTGAAGGTACTACGTTCATCTGTACAAACAATAGTACGCAAGTATAAACACCATGGGAACACGCAGCAGTCATACGTCTCAGGAAGGAGATGCGTTCTGTCTCCTAGAGATGAATGTACTTTGGTGCGAAAATTGCAAATCAATCCCAGAACAACAGCAAATGACCTTGTGAAGATGCTGAGGAAACAGGTAATAATGAAAATAATAATAGTATGCCATTTAGCAGACTATTTTATCCAAAGCAACTTACAGTCATGCGTGCATACATTTTTGTGGATTGGTGGTCCCGGGGATCGAACCCACTACCTTGGCGTTACAAGCGCCGTGCTCTACCAGCTGAGCTACAGAGTACAAAATTATCTATATCCACAGTAAAACGAGTCCTATATCGACATAACCTGAAAGGCCGCTCAGCAAGGAAGAAGCCACTGCTCCAAAACCGCCATAAAAAAGCCAGACTACGGTTTGCAACTGCACATGGGGACAAAGATCGTACTTTTTGGAGAAATGTCCTCTGGTCCGATGACACAAAAATAGAACTGTTTGGCCATAATGACCATCGTTATGTTTGGAGGAAAAAGGGGGTAGCTTGCAAGCCAAAGAACACCATCCCAACCGTGCAGCACGGGGGTGGCAGCATCATGCTGTGGGTGTGCTTTGTTGCAGGAGGGACTGGTGCACATCACAAAACAGATGGCATCATGAGGAAGGACAATTATGTGGATATATTGAAGCAACATCTCAAGACATCAGTCAGGAAGTTAAAGCTTGGTCGCAAATGGGTCTTCCAAATGGACAATGACCCTAAGCATACTTCCAAAGTTGTGGCAAAATGGCTTAAGGACAACAAAGTCAAGGTATTGGAGTGGCCATCACAAAGCCTTTACCTCAATCCTATAGAAGATTTGTGGGCAGAACTGAAAAACCTTGTGCGAGTAAGGAGGCCTACAAACCTGACTCAGTTACACCAGCTCTGTCAGGAGGAATGGGCCAAAATTCGGCTACCCGAAACGTTTGACCAATTTAAAGGCAATGCTACCAAATACTAATTGAGTGTATGTAAACTTCTGACCCACTGGGAATGTGATGAAAGAAATAAAAGCTGAAATAAATCATTCTCTCTTCTATTATTCTGACATTTCACATTCTTAAAATAAAGTGGTGATCCTAACTGACCTAAGACAGGGAATTTTTACTAGGATTAAATGTCAGGAATTGTGAAAAACTGAGTTTAAATGTATTTGGCTAAGGTGTATTTAAACTTCCAACTTCAACTGTATATTTGCGCAAAAATATATGAGGGATTGGAAGTGATGCAGACAATACATTGATGGAAGTGACAATCTCTCTGCAATATTAAAGTTGATCTACCCCCTAAAAAAGTTTAAATAAATGAATATTGGGATGCAAACTCAAAATATAATACATTACAACTCTATTTCTGATATGGTACAAGTGTCTTCTTTTTAAGCCCATATCCATGTATTTGAGGTGTATACTTTTGTTTCAAAGTAGATTTGTTTTAGACTACCAAGAATCACTCTGTGTGACCCTGATTTAGCCCACTGCAGTAAAAGGTTAAAGGCATATCGGATGGTCTGCCCTGGCCATAAAAGTCACGCCAAACATAGGGTTACTATGAGATTAAAATGGGAAAATAAATGTACTTGTGAAAAAACTACCGTCTGATATATATATTTAATGTATTACATGAATGGTGACCACAGCCCTTCCGAAAATACATTTAAATCATGTTTTAATGCAATCTTTCCCACCCTGCTCCATGTATTCAATGTATTCCATTTCAAATTGGGCTCCCAGTCAGCTTTACTTCCGGGCTATAATGGCGAATCTGACAGTTCCTTCTCTGTATGTTCCTAGACCTCCCCACAATTCCCAACAAACACGGCTCCGGAACACATCCTTTATTCATTTGAATGTTAGTGATGTTCAGTTTGCGAACGATTCGTTCTTTTTGAATGACTCTTTTTACTGACTCGAGAGTCATGATTCATTTTTCTGAGTGACTCGTTCATTTTATTTGTTCCTTTGACCTGTTAGTGCTGGCCTCAATGAGTCCAACAGCAGGATTAATGCACACTCCTCCGGCTCAGCGGCATCAGAGGCGTGCACCGAGCACCAACTGTATGTCATGTGCGCGCAGGAAAATAGATCATGAGCATAGAAAAGAAAAATACATGTTTAGAACTGATAATTGATTGCATGGTGCAAGAATGACTTGATCATTGATTATTGAATGTTATGATGTACACCGCTTTGTAGAACCAAAACATACACAGCCTCTGCTCAACAAATTCAAACTTGAGAACGAATCATTTGGGGGACTGTAGTTCGCAAAGGACTGTGCCAGAGATTTTTATATAATGACGAGTTATGTACGGTATGTTTCCAACCAAAAATGGGATTTGTTGTCCACAGAGTGGAACGGCGGGATGTCAAGCTCCCACCTATTCCTCTTTTTGGATTGGTGGATACATCTCGTTATTTTATTACGTTTTTGAATATTCGATGAGGGGTTTTGACGTCAACCGCCTGTATTCAATGGAGAGAGAGGCTATATTATTAGCCACATGTCATAAATATGCATAGCCATCTCGAGACAGCTCCGATATATAGTGTTTTTTCACAAAGTTGCCAGGATGTCACGTGTCCTACTTATATCAGTACACTCGTTACCACCTAAGCTTGATGAGAATTATATTAGATCAAATAAATCTCACGTAGCAAATAAGCCATTACAGTTTTTGTTTAACAAATTCGACATACTCTCTCGTTGACCTCCTCGCTTTTTTGAGCGAAAGAAACTAAACAACGTCACCTGCTGGAGAAGACAGATTTTTTTTACTTAAAATGTACCACTCTCATGGCAGTCAAGCAATGCATTCTGCCAAGAGTCGTTCACAATCTACTCCAGTTGCAGCCACAACTAGACTTAGTTTCAAATGTATCTAGAAATAATCGTATTTGTATGCCTAGCATACATTGTTTAAAGCACACGTTTAGAAGTCTCAGTCACAAATGACAGCTCCAATAAACCCCCTATGATGAACGACATGTGAATGAGAGGCTCATAGAAACATGATTTACGTGTTTTCAGTTCATCGTTCGCCGGTAGGGGGTCCTGAGTGCTCTGGCAATATTGAGCACGGTTACATGCACACAATAATATGATTATTCTGGATAGTCAGATTAATATAATAGTTTGTTTAAAACGGTAACATATCTAGAAAGAAGAACAATTTCCCTAATAATCCTGTTTACATGGACACATCTGAGTTTGTATGTGAAATCTATTTCTAGGATGCATACTTTCTGTTTTTCCAAACTCATTTCACTCGTGCATAAGAGGGATGCTTGCGCTACCGGTACTGGCACATGTTCAGATCAAATACACCACTGTCCTAATAATTTGAAAGGTTGCTCAGAAAACCAGGTGTTTTAATCAGTGTATGCTTACTTCGATTATGACCTTACGGCGATTAAGATAAGCAGAGTAAGGTGTTTACGTGACTAATGCCATATTCGGCCTTCTGCTATAATAAGTTTAATATTTAATTATTAGTGTGAATTTAAACGTACTCACTGACTAAAATGAACGAAATAAATCAACATAGTAGTCATTTTGACTGAACGAGTCGAAAAGATCAGAGTCAGTAAAAAGAGCCGAATTTCCCATCACTATTGAATGCATTGACAGTTGGAGAAATTGCTTCAGCTGCGCTGACAATTCGAAAGGTATGAAAGCCAACGGTCAAATATTCTAGTACACTGCTGTGTGTGCGCATACATGTTTTGGACTACAATAGAGGCTTTATCCTACAGCTGCAGCACCGCAGCAGAGAGAAAACATTTTGACCCGCAATATAGTTGTTCTGAACCGTGATCCTACCCACGAGTTGAAGGAATATTTTCATTCCACCCACCAGCTGATTTTTTTGTGGGTCACCCATGGAACCGTGGGTACCTGACCTGATCCAGGACTCAAATGTTCAGTGAGAAAGAGAGAGAGTGTGTGTAAGAGAGCGAGAGAGAGAGAGAGAGAGAGAGGTTGGCAGTATACTTTACAAAGATGGTGCCTTCTATTCCCTGTGAAGCAGTGGCAATTTGCTGAGACTACACTGATTGAACTGGCTGGGGCCCAGGTATTGTGCACACTAAGCACTCCACGGTTGTCTGAGGGTAGGTGTGTGTGTGTATGTGTGTGAGGGGGGTGAAGCGAGGGGTCCATCTGCTCTCTTCTGCTCCTCTGCACTGATATAAGATTACGTTAATCTGGGTACTTGTCAGGACAGGTTAGTGAAAGCAGGCGATTGGGTGAGCTCACGCTAAACTGGTTGGCTAGAAAACGGCTGTTTCTGCCCCCTTACTCTGTGGTGTCGAGCATGGCAGAGGACAGCGACAGATCATAGGCCACACTTGTTCAGTGTGTATGCTGTCTTTCAATAGGCTTGCGATTAATGTACAGGGAGGCTCCATATTTTGTGGCCATGGATGATAATGTGTGCTTGTGCGCATGTGTGATACAATGCCACAATGTTGTTTAAAATGTGTGTGTGTGTGCGCGCGTGCGTGCGTGTGTGTTCGTGCGTGTGCATGTGTCTGTCAGTGTCCCAGGCCCTCCTATGGAAGTCAGGCCTCAATTTCTGTCTGGTCCCTCCCCCAGCCTTGCCCTCACATGTTAGGTCCCCCTTTCCCCACCCTCCCCAAAACCTCCCCAAAATGTTTTATTCAATTAAATAGCCCTCCTAAACCCCTGGCCTACATCCTGTGTACGTCTGATGTTGTTTTCTCTCCAAGCACTTTAAGGCCGTAATGATTTTCTAACTTGTTATGCTAATTAAGATGGCCCGGCCTCTCGGGATCTTTCTGCCACGGCTCAGGATTTATTGGCCGTTCGCTTGGGGGGGAAGAAAAGAAACACACACGCAATAAAGCCCCCCCCCCCCACACACACACACACACACACTCACACAAGAAGTTAGGGACTAAGTAATCCCGTTAACCAAGGAAAAATGGGCGCAGTAACAGGGAGGAAAGGAGTGGCAGTTAACCCTGCTTCCTGTCTTTTATTTTCCTGTTAATGTTTCCTCTTGTTTTAACTTCCTCTCAGGATCCCTACTAATCCTCATGCCTGTTCCTAATTGGTTGATTCCCACAGCAGCAACAGGGGCCAGTCTGTGTGAGGAGAGAGGAACAATGCTTTAAAAAAGGTAATGATTGGCTTTATGTTACAGAGCATATAAAACTAATAATGTATTACATTTCTATAGCGCTTTAAATAGAATCACAAGAGCTTCGAGCAAAAAAAACTTGCATTTTTATTAAAATATCTTTATAATCATAAACATTACATTACATTATGAGTACCTAGAGATTTAGCCTATTAGATTAAATGTATTAATATTGTTCCTGTACTGTGAAAATGAATAGTATTCTTAATGGTAGTGTAGAATATTGTTTACTTATAGTGAACAAATATCAAGACATATTTCCCCTTTAAATGCTAATATTAATATTTTATTATTGGCTTCCTGAAATGCTATTTTGATTGAATCCCTCCCTTAACCAGCAGAAAACCAGATAGGACATTTATCTGACACACTGATACACATGGTTGACTCAAAATTCCAGCTTTGTACTAAAATTCTAATTATCAAATCAAACAAAATATGAGGAAAATTATAAATGGAATTAATCTGCAAAGCATTGTCCCCAAAAAATGTAATTTCAACTCTCCACAAACCACTAAAGAATGCCAAACCTTAAACAATTAAATTCATTCAAATTTGTGTTATATTCCTTTATGTTGGATATTTACATTTCTATTCCCATAATAACAGCAAGTAGGCCTATGCATTTACACGTAATATATCAACCTTATTAAAGGCGACATCAAGATACAAATAAGCATTTTCAAACAATGCTTTATTCCTCACTCATTTCTCATTAAGTTTTCTCGTGACAAAATGGCTCACCTGTTTGTTTCAATGTGGAGAATACCCTATTTTTCTTGTCCAAAATGACCTATTTTCTTATATTCTTATAACATTTGTTTTAGTTTCTGAACCACTCAATTTAGCAATTGGAAGTAAAAAGCTCATTTTATTTGTTCTACGTTTCTGAACCATTGCCTTTTAAAGATCAGCTGAAATAACAGCTATAGCGCTAACTCCGTCCTTGCCTACACAGCCTTTCCCTCTTCTCCCTCAGCAGAAAAGGATTTGTCCCAAATAGCACCTTTTTCCCTATATAGTGCACTACGTTTGACCAAACCCCGTAGGGGCCCAGTCAAAAGTAGTGCACTATATAAGGAATAGGGTACCATTTGGGACACATTATTCCCTATAAAGTGCACTACTTTTATACTTTTTTATAGTGCATGGGCCCTGTTAAAAAGAAGAGCACTAAATAGGGAATAGGGTGCCATTTGGGATGTAGACATAGAGTCATCTGACTCCCTGGATCCCATGTGCCCGGAATAACAGTAATAGGCAGATCCCAATGTCTCCCACTTCCAGGGAATTTAAACCCTTAAACTAGACCTCCTTGAAGTCTGTTTGTTCTGGTGTCACAGTTCCCTCAGCCAGAACCCAAAAGCAGACCAGGACAAGGAGAGTTGAACGAAGGTGAGGGTTTATTGGATACGACAAAAAGGTGCAGTATAATCCAGGGACAGAGCGGGCGGCGTGGTTGAGTAGTTGGGGGTGCAGTCTGGGTCCAGTGATGGCTCGGCAGCCGCCGACCATCAGGCAGAGGTGGAGTGAAGGTTCCGGACGTGTGACTGCAGGTGGAACAAAAACGGAGGTAAGAACACAAAACTCAACAAAGTACAAAATAACAAAACTCACGCAAGATACTCTTAAACTGATACACAGTACACCTACTGTTCATGGCTAACGATCCGGCAGGAACTGGATGTTGGGCCAGAGCCTAAGAAAGGTGCTGATTAGGCCCAGGTGTGCAGATTGCTAACAGGAATCAGGTGCGGAAACCAGAGCGCTCCCGGAGCGTTCCCGAACCCTCGGGAAACTGGAGACTACGACCAGACCCCGACTCAGACAGCCGGGATCGTTACAGTACCCCCCCCCTCCGACGAACGCCACCGGGCGGACTCCCGGAGCGCCAGGATGGAGGCGGTAAAAGTCCCTGATGAGATCCGCATCTAGGACCTGTCGCCGCGGAATCCAACTCCTCTCCTCCGGACCATACCCCTCCCAGTCCACGAGATACCGGAAACCCCGGCCCCGCCGTCTGGCATCCATAATGCGACGCACCGTGTAGGCAGGACCACCTCCGATCATCCGAGGAGGAGGAGGAGGAGGCGGAGGAGGCAACAGAGGACTGAGGAAGACAGGCTTGAGGCAGGAGACATGAAAAGTGGGATGGACTCTGAGCGTCCTCGGTAGTTTGAGTCGCACGGCCACTGGATTGATCACCTTCTCCACCACAAACGGACCAATAAACTTCGGTAACAACTTCCTAGACTCAGTCCGTAACGGAAGATCCCGTGTGGCCAACCAAACCCTATCTCCGATGGTATAGGTGGGAGGCGGGGATCCGGCGACGATTCGCCTGGAGCTGATACCGGTCCGAACCTCTAAGGAGTGCCTTTCTGGCCCGATGCCAGGTCCGGTGGCAACGCCGAATATGGGCCTGAACAGAAGGCACTGAGAGCTCCTTCTCCTGAGAAGGGAACAGGGAGGTTGGTAGCCATACAGGCACTGGAAGGGAGACATCCCAGTGGCCGATGTAGGGAGAGTATTGTGGGCATACTCAACCCAAGGCAACTGAGAGGCCCAGGAGGTGGGGTTGGAAGAGACCAGACAGCGTAGCGTGGATTCCATCTTCTGGTTGGCTCTCTCCGCCTGACCATTGGATTGGGGGTGAAAACCAGATGTGAGACTGACTGTAGCTCCAATGGCCAAACAGAAGGACTTCCAGACAGCAGAGGTAAACTGAGGGCCACGGTCGGAAACGATATCACTGGGCAACCCGTGGACCCTGAAAACCTCCCCTAACCAGGATCTCGGACGTCTCCGAGGCAGAGGGAAGCTTGGCAATAGGCACAAAGTGGGCGAACTTGCTGAATCTGTCCACGATAGTCAGAACGACCGTGTTCCCCTCAGAAGCGGGCAACCCCGTGACGAAGTCCAGGGCCAGATGCGACCATGGACGCCGGGGAATAGGAAGGGGATGAAGTAGTCCAGAGCTGGGCCGATTGGTACTCTTATTCTGCGCACACACTGGACAGGCAGCAACAAAACCCCCGAGTATCCTCGGCCATGGCAGGCCACCAAAACGTCTGCGAAGAAACGCCATCGTCCGAGCCACGCCGGGGTGACAAGCCATCTTGCTGGCGTGGGACCATTTGAGGACAGCAGGACGAACCGACTCAGGCACAAACAACCGACCGGGTGGACCGTTACCGGGGCCGGGCTGAGTCCGAAGGGGCCGCCAGCACCTCCTCCTCAATCTTCCACATCACTGCTCCCACGACGCAGTGCCGGGGGAGAATAGTCTCGGTCTTGGACCCACTCTCCTCCGTCTTGGAGAACATCCGGGACAAGGCGTCCGCCTTGCCGTTCTTAGATCCAGGTCGGAACGTCAGGGCAAACTTGAATCGTCCGAAAAACAACGCCCACCTGGCCTGACGGGAGTTGAGACGTTTAGCCGATTGCACGTAAGCAAGATTCTTGTGGTCAGTCCAGACAATAAACGGTTGCTCCGCCCCTCCAACCAGTGGCGCCACTCCTCCAAGGCAAGTTTCACCGCGAGAAGCTCCCGGTTACCCACATCGTAATTCCTCTCCGCAGGCGAAAGGCGACGAGATAGTAGGCGCAGGGATGGAGTTTACTGTCCGTGGAGCATCGCTGCGACAGGATGGCGCCAACTCCCACATCAGACGCGTCCACTTCAACGACGAACTGACGGGCCGTGTCCGGTTGAGAGAGAATCGGTGCGTTGGTGAATCGCCTCTTCAAATCCAGAAACGCTCGATCCGCCTCCGGATTCCACTTGAAGGTCCTGATGCTGGAAGTCAAGGCAGTTAATGGAGCGGCCACACGGCTGTAATCCCGGATGAATCTGCGGTAGAAATTCGCAAACCCCAAAAATCTCTGGAGCTGCAATCTCGTACCGGGCTGGGCCCATTCCAGAACCGCTCTAACCTTCTCCTGGTCCATCCTAATCTCCCCCTGGAGATGATGTACCCGAGAAAGGATGTCGTGTGGGCGTGAAACTCGCACTTCTCGGCCTTCACGAACAGGCGATTCTCCAATAATCGCTGCAGAACCTGCCGGACATGCTGGACGTGGTCGGAAGGTTCCTTCGAGAAGATCAGAATGTCATCCAGGTAAACAAACACGAAGAGACCGATCATATCTCTCAGGACGTCGTTCACCATACTCTGGAATACCGCTGGAGCATTGGTCAGTCCAAACGGCATCACCTGATACTCGAAGTGCCCCATCGGTGTATTGAAACCCGTCAACCACTCGTCCCCCTCTCTGATCCGGACCAGGTGATACGCATTGCGTAGGTCTAACTTGGTGAACACCGTAGCACCCTGTAAGGAGTCGAAGGCAGAACTCATCAAGGGCAGGGGATACTTGTTCTTGACCGTGATGACATTCAACCCCCGATAATCAATACACGGTCGAAGAGAGCCATCCTTCTTTCCCACAAAGAAGAATCCTGCCCCCAGGGGTGATGACGAGGGACGAACGAGACCAGCAGCTAGGGACTCCTTGATGTAGGTCTCCAACGCCTCACGTTCAGGTCGGGAGATACTGTATAACCTTCCCTTGGGGTAGACAGCTCCAGGAACCAGGTTGATGGCACAATCATATGGTCGGTGGGGAGGAAGTGACAGAGCCTTCTGCTTACTGAAAACTTCCCCCAAATCGTGATATGTCTCGGGAACCAGGGACAAATCTGGGGGTTTAGCCTCAATCACCTGACTGGGAACCGAATGGGGGCAGGCAGTCTTGAGACAGTTAGCATGACAATCAAGGCTCCAACTCGTTACCTTGCCCGTCGCCCAATCGAACGTGGGATTGTGTTCCTTCAGCCAGGGGTATCCAAGGACCAGAGGAACATGGGAAGACGGCAGAATGAAAAAATGAAATCATCTCCGAATGATTCCCCGACAACCGCATCTTAACCGGGTTCAGTCCTCATCGTGATACGTGCCAGACTACTGCCGTTCAGAGTGGTCGCTTCAATGGCTTCCCGGCAATTGCTCCTTGGAAAGCCCCAGCTGTTCCACCAACTCGGCATCAAGAAAGCTTCCATCGGCACCTGAATCGATAAAAGCGTTAAGCGCTAAGCTCTGATTCCTGTTCACAAGGGTAGCCGGAAAGCGGGGTCTGACAGAGGTACTGAGAGGTTGAAACTGGCTCGCTAAAAGTCCTCCCAACTTTAGCGAGCCGGGCAGTTTGACGACCGCCGGGAACAAGTGGAGATGTAATGTCCCGAGCGACCACAGTAGAGGCAGCAGTTGGTCTTACGTCTAGGTTGACGCTCCTCCTTGGTTAACCCGTGCCGCCCCACTTGCATGGGTTCAGAATCGGAGAGAGGTCCTCTCTACTAATCCTTAGTGGTGGAGAATGATCGACGTGTTCTGGTCCACCACCCGATCCGACTGGGAACTGAGAAGCTGATCGATTGGACGGACCCCATTGCTTCTCCCTCCTTCGCTCTCGGACTCGATTATCCACCCGAATAGACAAGGCTACCAAGCTGTCCAGGTCACTAGGCTCCGGATAGGAGATCAACTCATCCTTGAGCTGCTCCGACAGGCCCTGGTAAAAGGCCGCTTGCAAAGACTCCTCGTTCCACCCACTCTCCACAGCCAACGTCTTGAACTCGATCACGAAGTCGGCCACGCTGCGCAGTTCCTTGGTGAAGAGAAAACAGACGCCTAGCTGCGTCCCTCCCTCGGACGGAATGGTCGAAGAGCTTCCTCATCTCGGCCGTGAACCCCTGGTATGAAGCCATGCAGGGATCCTGTCGTTCCCAAACGGCTGAAGCCCACTCCAGCGCTCGACCACGCAGCAACTCAATCAAAAAGGCTATCCTAGCCTTGTCAGTGGCATAAGAGTAGGGCTGTAGATCGAACACTAATCCACACTGCATAAGGAAGGAACGGCATCTTCCCAGCTCCCCCTCATATTTATCCGGTGTCGGCACCTTGGGCTCACGGAGGGACACAACTTCAGAAGCGGCAGGCGAGATGGGTGAAACCGGTAGTGAGTCCTCCACCGGACACTGGCGTTGGTTCTGGACCTCCGTCAGGCCGGTAGAAAGGTTCCGAACTGACAACGCGATCTCCTGTAGTACCATGCTATGATGGCCCAACATCTTCTCCTGCTGGGTAATGGCATGGCGAACAGAGTCCAGGTCCGCTGGGTTCATAATTGGCCGGATCGTTCTGTCACAGTTCCCTCAGCCAGAACCCAAAAGCAGACCAGGACAAGGAGAGTTGAACGAAGGTGAGGGTTTATTGGATACGACAAAAAGGTGCAGTATAATCCAGGGACAGAGCGGGCGGCGTGGTTGAGTAGTTGGGGGTGCAGTCTGGGTCCAGTGATGGCTCGGCAGCCGCCGACCATCAGGCAGAGGTGGAGTGAAGGTTCCGGACGTGTGACTGCAGGTGGAACAAAAACGGAGGTAAGAACACAAAACTCAACAAAGTACAAAATAACAAAACTCACGCAAGATACTCTTAAACTGATACACAGTACACCTACTGTTCATGGCTAACGATCCGGCAGGAACTGGATGTTGGGCCAGAGCCTAAGAAAGGTGCTGATTAGGCCCAGGTGTGCAGATTGCTAACAGGAATCAGGTGCGGAAACCAGAGCGCTCCCCGGAGCGTTCCCGAACCCTCGGGAAACTGGAGACTACGACCAGACCCCGACTCAGACAGCCGGGATCGTTACATCTGGGTTACATACCAAATGGCACACTATTCCCTACATAGTGCACTATGCACTATGTATGACCTATGGGCCCTGGTCAAAAGTAGTGTACTAAATAGGGAACAGGGTGCCATTTGGGACTCTCATTGGAGTTAAGAAAATAAGCTTTGGAATCCTTGTAAATGGTATCATGGCTGTATCAAAGAGCTGTCTAGTTATTCAGAGAATGTAGCTAGAGGGATATGAATGTTAACCTTTTACTGTGCTGTTTTCATAATTCCTCTGTTGTTAAAATTACATTTACTGCACAATTACTAGTTTTTCCTTTGGGTATTTTGGTTCGAAAATATTTTTTTATTTTTGTAACTTTAGCAGGGTTTTAATAAGAGTATAATGATTTATGCCAGTCAGATGGTGAAAAACATAGTTTATCGAACATAAAAAATTTAAATAGTTAATTTGTTAAGAAAACAAAATCAAAGATTCCGACTTTCTGCTCTTAATTAAATTGATTATTTACCTTTTCATGGGCTTTTGTTTCTGGGTCTCATTATTAGTCACATTAGGTCACATTAACTTCCACTGAGGGCAACCATAAGGAGACACACACACACGTGCGTGCACACACTCACACGGCGGGCATGCACACACGCACTCTCGCACGCACACATGCACGCACGCAAACACATACACACACACTAGACCTCGGCTTAATTAGCACGACCAACTTAAATCAACCTTCAGAGCGTTAGGAGAAAGTGTATGTATTTCTCAATGTGAACTTGTAGTCCTGCCTCCCACTCTTCAGAAAGGGGCTGTGTAGCATCTGCAGTATGGCTACCGTCACTGTCAGCCATAGGATAGGAGGCAAGGGCATGGGAGAGGATGGAGGGAGGAGAAGAAGCAGATGAGGAGGTAGAGAGGCAGCCAAGAGCACTTGACATCACCTTCTGAAGCAAACCCCCATGTTAATTACCCAACTTAAATAATTATTTTCATGATTTGTTTGTGGTTTTTTTCATTTCCCCTCATTTTCTCTCCCCCTCCCCCCTTTTTTGCTTTTCATCCATGTTTATTTCTTTATTTGTTTGTTTGTTTGTTTATTTATTCCCCCACCCCTCCTCTCTGGGACTTTTTCCACCATATGGTTGCAGATCAAATAATGTCAAACATTTTGCCCTTGCAAGTTTTTGCAATTTGCAGTTTCCAAACATGCGACCTGTTGAAAGCAGGAGTGATAATGGACACGCTCTACCCCCCGCCGTCCCAGTCCCACCATATCTCCCTTCAATTAATGCTACAGCGGGAGTTTCATGTAATAACACTTTCGCTTGTGAGCTGTCCACGTGAGAGGTGGAGAGGGGGGGGGGGTAGTGGAGAGGGTAGCACAAAGCACAAAAAAAACTATTAAAAAGCCTCATGTGGTAGGTGGTAGTGGCAGGCCCTGTGTTGTGTGTCCATGTGAATGTTGCATGTTAGCTAAATGAAGCAGAGAGGATGGGGTCATGCGATTGGCAAAGGTGCATGCTAAGCTTGTCTATCATTGTTGCTGGGTGGAACCAAACCTCTGCAGGCAGGACGGTGGATGCGTTGACAGCTGTAATTACCCATCGCCATGGCGATCACTTTTGGCCTGTCATAGGCGGCCAAAGGAGGGCTCTCCTCTTCCTGGTGATTTTAATCAGATTGGGCTGTCACTCTGTAGACCGGTAGACAGAGGCCGGGCCAGGGGAGTGTGTGTGGGGTGTATGGGACGGAGGTATGTGTGTTTTGGAGGGGCGTTCAGTTTTGTGTGTGTGTTTTGCAGCCATCTGTCTCTAAACCCCAGTTAAGAATGTTTAATTAGGCCCTCCAGATCAATCCTTTACATAAACACATATGCACTCACACACAAACACACACACTGTCAAAAATATAAATGAGAAAGAGATAGTAATGTATTTTAGGAGAGAGAAGAGTAGGTGCGTGCCTGTTTTAAGAGGATGCAGCTTTGTGGTTATGTATAGATTGTGCCTTTGATTTCCCAAATAAAAGCAAACACCATCGACTGTTTCCCTAATACTTTCCTATTGCTGTCTCATTTATAGTTAGGGATGATTTATTGTTGTTTGGTTGGTTTTATGTAATTATAGGACCCAACTGTGCTTAGTGATCATGGTATTTTACTGTAGCCTATCGGAAATAGATTTATATTTTCAAGTCAAACAAATAATAGAATAGAACAGAACAGAACTTTATTGCCCATCTAAGGGTGGAAATTGTTCTTTGGCGTCACTGTGCAAGAATGAAAAGGATCACATGCACCTCATACACATTGACAACAGTCAGCCTACTACAATGTATACATAAACACAGAGAGAACATTGACACATTCATTCATTACTGTCTGCTGCCTTTATTGCATTGTTACATGTACACTTTGACGGGGATGTCTAATCAGGTGTCCATACTAACTCATATAAATAAATAAATACGTGTTTTATTCTTTACCTCTTATTCCCCTTTTTACTTTATAGTCTCCTTCCAGCCCTCTTAACAAATGGGTTCTAGTTAGACGTTCTAGTTAGATATTTCCATGACTTTCAGTTACCCCTTATTTTATGGGGTACTTTTACAAAAAGAAAATACAGAATTTATCAAATCATGGCTATTCACAGATGGCTGGGTAATTTTCTAAATAATCTTATGATAATTTTGATGTCTTGTTGGTTTTCAATGAATATGTCTTAGAAATACCTGGCATAGCTTAGTACTACCACTCGCAGGTAACCAGAAAACATTTTAGATTCAAATGACTTTAATTCTCTCTTTCTCTCTCTCTCAAGAATTGTATTTCTTTACTGATACAGATATGTCATCAAATATCTTCTCTGATATTGATGTGGCTGAGGCCCGTGGCACTGCTATCATTAGAGCCAGTGTAACCCAGATAGAGTTGAGGAGCCAACCAGCCTCTGGTGTAGAGGACTGCCTAGCACACAGGAGACACACAGCTGGAGCAGGTTTAATTAACCAATTGAATAAATTGAATATCATTTTGCTCATTAGCTAGAAATGAAACAGAAATTAAATACAAATCAGGCATTGAGTAGCCAGATCACCAATGAAAAAATCGGATTAATCTAATGTAGAACGAGACTGCCCTTTATTGTGCAACTGGTAACTATTAGAATATTGGAAAGCTAGTGTTGTAAAGTTGGATTTGATTGCAAAATGGTTGTAAAGACTTTGCGTGCATGTCACAGTGTGTGTGTGTGAGAGTGTGTGAGTGTGTTCATTACACCTTTTAAGATTGCCAGATGGAGTTCCTTGCTGTGAGAGGAGAGTCATACAGCTTAAGTGTATATATTTAGAAGCAGGTCATTCCCGTCCTGGGTGACTTTGAGTTTCTTGAGATACTTTGACATTTTGGATCATGCAACTCGACATTTTACATAACTCCATATAATTCCATAAAACATTACATTACTTAATTAAACATTTGATATGATTAATTATGATGTAAGTACACCCCACTCTTCAGTATCCCTCAGGTGCAAAAACACACTACATCTTCTGGTGCAAACCTCACGGCTGGTGAGCAAGGTCTCTGTCTGATCATTACTGTTGTGACAAGCCAAGAAACATGACAAGAGTTTACCCGTCTCGCATAAGGATGATACAGATACATCGAACTAAAATAAAGTGAGTGTGTGTGTGTATATGTCTGTGTCTGGGTGTGTGTGTGCATACATCTGTGTTTGTGTGTGATCATGCGTGTGTGTTCACTGAGCTAACACAGGGCTTGATAACTACACAAGAGCGGCTGGTATATCCTATTGTCTGTAATGATGTGTAGTGTCAGTATTAGGATAGGATGATAGGCCTCACTGCACCAGAGAGAGAGAGAGAGAGAGGGGCCCTGTTAGTCTGTTCTCATCTCCGAGGTGAAGGGCCTGTCAGTCAGAGAGTTGGACTGCAGCCAACTTTCACTGTGTGCTTAGAAAATGACTCGTCCAGTGCCAGCAATGTCCAACTCTGGAACACTGTGTACTTGTTTGATTTCCACTTACAAAATGAATTTGTTGCTGCAAACGTCCCGCAAGATCGTGGCTAATTTGCTGCAAACCAAATAGTGTGCCACAAAATGTTGCCAGAAGTTTTCAAATGTGTTTATTGCCGCTAATGGCAAATCGATTTTTTCTAGCAAAAAATTATCTTGAGATTCTATTTTCATCTGTGGCAAACCTGGGACAACAGTATGTATTGCCACTAGTGGCAAATAGTTACTGGTGAACACATTAGTTCCAAGACCAGTAACCTTTGATGATCAGTCAGGGGGAGAAGAAAAATCAGTTGGAAATGGAAACCAAGCAATCTACAAAGTTGTCCAGTGAGTGTCTAACTTATTGATTTAACTATCTAATATACTTTAAATTGTGTTAGCTAATTGATGCATGGTTAGCAATGCCTGGTTAGCAATGTCATGTTTTCAAGTTCCTCAGCATGCACATCACTGACAACCTGAAATGGTCCCTTCACACAGACAGCGTGGTGAAGAAGGCGGAACAGCGCCTCCTCAACATCAGGAAGCTGAAGAAATTTGGCTTGTTCCCTAAGACCCTCACGACCTTCTACAAATGTACCATTGAGAGCATCCTGTCAGGCTGTATCACCGCCTGGTATGGCAATTGCACCGTTCGCAACCGCAGGGTTCTCCAGATGGTGGTGCGGTCAGCCCAACACATCACCAGGAGCACACTGCCTGCCCTCCAGGACATCTACAGCACCCGGTGTCACAGGAAGGCCAAGAATATCATCAAAGACCTCAGCCACCCAAGCCACGGCCTGTTCATCCTGCTACCATCTAGAAGGCGGAGACAGTACAGGTGCATCAAAGTTGGGACTGAGAGACTGAGAAACAGCTTCAATCTCCAGGCCATCAGACTGTTAAAGTCACCACTAGCCGGCCTCCGCCCAGTACCATGCCCTGAACCTTAGCCACTGTTCTAACCGGCTACCACACGGTACTCTACCCTGCACGTTAGAGACTGTTGTCCTATGTACATAGTCATTGAACACTGGTCACTTTAATAATGTTTGCATACTGTTTCACCCACTTTATATGTATATACTGTATTATAGTGATGGCTCATCCTATATAACATTTTATTTTCAGCATTGTATGTGTATTTTAGCATTTTTTTAGCTAGGTATTACTGCATTGCTGGAGCTAGAAATACAAGCATTTTGCTGCAACTGCGATAACATCTGCAAATCTGTGTACGCGACCAATCAACTTTGATTTGATTTTGTGTTCTATGGGATAGAGTGAAACACATTTTTTGCTAGCTATATCAGTTTCAACCTGTTAGTGCCACTGACTGGCTAGCTAGTTAGTTATCATATTTTTTGCACAATCAATGTGATAGCTAGCTAGCTAACTAATGATTTACTGGATATTGTAAACACTGATATTTTTGGGTGATGACATGTTTGAGCTACACTGTTCAGTAGCATGTTAGTAAGCACTACAGCTGAAGTAGCAACAATATGACTTGACATCAGATGGATACCCTTCCCCTATCCATGGTGTCAGAAGAGGCTGCATTGGGAAGAGGATGCATCAACACCCTGGAAAGATGTTTGTGGTGCACTCACTCACACTTTTTGAGTGATAAATAAGGGTATCATCTTCAAGCTTGATAAGGTAACCAAATGCATGTAGTATTCTCATAAATGTAGCCCATACATTCATTTTTTGTAACAATTAGATCATTCATTGCTTTAAACTAGTAGCTAGCTCATCTCAATCATGTGTTGTTCTCTCTTTCTTTCTAGAAGCAATCAGTTACCAGGCAAAAATATAGATTGAAGCCTTCAATCAAACTGAGCACAGAGAAATATGTGTGCACTACCAGGTCAAGACTTCTTGCATGCATGGCCTTGAGATAAGTTAACAATAATTCATTTTGGAAAAATAATATGAATTGCCATATTAGGCATAACTCAATTCTGATGTTGCTTTTCTTCCACCCAAGCCTTATACACCTGAGTCGGAAAGAAGTCACAACTAGTAGACAACTGGCTCTTGATGATGACGTCCACAGTCTAGATTGAAGATCATAATTAGTTGATTAGTTTGAATCAATTGTGTTGAGGCTTGGCTGGAGAAAAACGTTGCATACTGTGGCACTCTAGGAACATGTGAGTATTTAGTATAGGGTCCAATCTGTCAAAATGTGTTTATGTTAATGAGGGAGGCATGTCTGGGGTTATACAGGTGTGATTCATGAGGGGTCCTGATGGTTATAAAACAGTGGAATTTTACCACGTGTTTTACACATGTGATTTTACCCTGGGATGTAAACCTCAGTTAACTTTTTGGCTTGTGGGGGAATGATCTGGGGGGATGGTATTTAGGTTGGGGTGTGTGCTCCTGTGGCTCTGGGGTTTAGTTATGTTAATTAAGACTGTATATGTTAGGGTGAATAAGGTTTGTGTGGGTTGTCTATGATTGACAGCTGTTTATAACATATCATGTAATGTCAGATAGAAACTGACCCAGGAGGCATGACTTATGACCACAGATTTAAAGTCTGTGATTAGCGGTCAATTTCTATAGAATTGTGTCTGTACTTACAAGTACGATGTAACATTTGAAATTTTATTTAGTCAAAAATGCGTACAATTATATAAGATCTCTTACACAGTGATGGGGAAACAATGGCTACATGAAGCATTGAGGTTTTCCAGCCAATTGTGTCGAAAATAGGTTCATTACTCAAGGCTTTGATCAACACAGTACACTGGTGGCATCTGCTGGTCATAAGAATTTAGAGCAGCCAAATTATTATAGATGACATCCCACACCCCATAGCGTGTACACAGCGTAGCCTTTTTGTCTTCTACCAAACCAATACCAAACCAATCAGGTGATTGTTCGACAAAGCTTTGGATGTCATTGATCAAATGATTCTGGTAAAGTGATAGAGGCATCGGTACACCGCTTCGGGAATTCAAAGCATTCCTCGGAGCTCTGGCATCAAATGTAACATCACTACTCTTAAGCACATGAACATGTGTAACATTAACATTTTAATTAGACCACATTTTGTAAGGTAAGATCATTGAAGATCTCTTGCACATATGAACATAATTCTATCCACTGATGCTGCAGACATCAGGTTTCTAGAAATTAACTTTTTAGACCCGAAATAGAATTCTAGAATGCTGCTGTAGATTACTGAGAATTAGATAAAGCTAAGTTTTGCACACATGTCAAACAAACAGACATAGCTCAAAAACAAAGATTACAATTACAAGTTAACTTAGTTTTAAAGAGCACAACCTCTTCTTTAATTTGACACATTCATGTCAATAGGAATAACACTAATTTTGTCTTCCATTGTCTTCACTATCAAAAAAACGATTACCACTCAACACAACAAAAAACACTAGAGTATTTAAAGTGTGGTACATTTGACTAAATTACTCACAAAAAATATAAAAAGTATAATATATTATAACTATAAATATTATTTACATTGATACAAATACAAGAAATTAGGACAATATTCAGAAACTATTTCAAAACCCAAACAAAGTAGGCTGTTTGTTTGACAACGATTCTTACTTCTTTAACAATGTAAAAATGCAAATAACTATTCAGAGACCATATCAAAATGTAGATAACCTTGCTCAATAAGATTTAGTACAGACCAGGCCTGATACAAAATGTAGAAATAGTAACTTACTTTGACAACAATTCAGTAGATTCAACAAGCACTAGATAGAGACAAATAAAGAGAGAAGATACAAAACACAATAACTGTTGACAGACCATTTTTTAAAGTACACAATTTCCCTATGAGATTTGCGGGACAAATTCATGTTACACTGTCCCTTAGGGCTGGGCGATATCGGCAAAATATCATATCATAGTATTTTTTTTTATGGTTACGATATGACGGTATTTGATGATATTTCATGTTTTTGAATGATAAAAGTTCTAAATTTGCATTATGAGTAGTGCATGACCCTAGAGTGGCAACACATACATTCTAAATTATTTCAATGGTTCTTTCTCCATTCTGATTCTTTAGACCATCAACTTCAACCAAAAATAATTTTCTGCATTTTCATCAATTTCTGCATTTCCTACACTCATTTCAGATCATTTCCACACTACCCAAATGGGCAAACAATCTAGGCCTTATTTTTAACCAAATGTTGCAATTGCGATTTGACTTACAATTTAGAGCAAAATACTTAGGTGAACTGTTGGAATCATGGAAATAGAATGATTATTCTAGTTATATAGTTAGAATATAATAGTGGGCACTTTGAATACAGTGTTGATTGACATGACAACGAATGAACATCCCAGGGAGGAGTTATTGTGACAGGGTAATTTTTTATTTATTTTTTCACCTTTATTTAACCAGGTAAGCCAGTTGAGGACAAGTTCTCATTTACAACTGCGACCTGGCCAAGATAAAGCAAAGCAGTGTGATAAAAACAACAGCAGAGAGTTACATATGGGTTAAACAAAACATAAAGTCAAAAATACAACAGAAAATATATATACAGTGTGTGCGAATGTAGTAAATTATGGAGGTAAGGCAATAAATAGGCCATAGTGCAAAATAGTTAAAATTTCGTAATAACACTGGAATGATAGATTTGCAAAAGATGATGTGCAAATAGAGATACTGGGGTGCAAATTAGCAAAAATAAATAACAATATGGGGATGAGGTAGATGGATGGGCTAACTACAGATGGGCTGTGTACAGGTGCAGTGATCGGTAAGCTGCTCTGACAACTGACGCTTAAAGTTAGTGAGGGAGATAAGAGTCTCCAGCTTCAGAGATTTTTGCAGTTCGTTCCAGTCATTGGCAGCAGAGAACTGGAAGTAATGGCGGCCAAAGGAGGTGTTGGCTTTGGGGATGACCAGTGAGATATACCTGCTGGAGCGCAGACTACGGGTGGGTGTTGCTATGGTGATCAGTGAGCTAAGATAAGACAGGGATTTGCCTAGCAGTGATTTATAGATGACCAGTGGGTTTGGCTACGAATATGTAGTGAGGGTCAGCCAACAAGAGCGTACAGGTTACAATGGTGGGTAGTATATGGGGCTTTGGTGACAAAACGGATGGCACTGTGATAGACTACATCCAATTTGCTGAGTAGAGTGTTGGAGGCTATTTTGTAAATGACATCGCCGAAGTCAAGGATCGGTAGGATAGTCAGTTTTACGAGGGCATGTTTGGCAGCATGAGTGAAGGAGGCTTTGTTGCGAAATAGGAAGCCGATTCTAGATCTAACTTTTGATTGGAGATGCTTAATGTGAGTCTGGAAGGACATCTTACAGTCTAACCAGACACCTAGGTATTTGTAGTTGTCCACATACTCTAGGTCAGACCCGCCGAGAGTAGTGATTCTAGTCGGGTGGGCGGGTGCAAGCAGCGTTCGGTTGAAGAGCATGCATTTAGTTTTACTAGTGTTTAAGAGCAGTTGGAGGCTACGGAAGGAGTGTTGTATGGTATTGAAGCTCGTTTGGAGGTTTGTTAACACAGTGTCCAATGAAGGGCCAGATGTATACAAAATGGTGTCGTCCGCATAGAGGTGGATCCGAGAGTCACCAGCAGCAAGAGCAACATCATTGATATACACAGAGAATAGAGTCGGCCCGAGAATTGAACCCTGTGGCACCCCCAAAGAGACTGCCAGAGGTCCAGACAACAGGCCCTCCGATTTGACACATTGAACTCTATCTGAGAAGTAATTGGTGAATCAGGCGAGGCAGTCATTTGAGAAACCAAGGCTATTTAGTCTGCCAATAAGAATGCGTGAATAAGTGCTTCCTAGGAGACACTATAATCTTTGGCTTTGAATGTTTTCTCTGAGCTACTTCATGTAGCTAACATATTCTTGCTTCACATATTCCTCTTTGATTTAGAAGATACTGTTGCACAAACAACATGATGATTTAGGTCTACACCATCACTGGTATTATCAGGCTGTATAGCTAGTTACGTTTGCTCTGACTCAGTACATTTATTAGCTAGCTAGCCAGCTAACTAGCGATTTAGGCCCAACTTGCTAAGAAAAGACAAACTAGCCGTTTGCAGATGTAAGAAACACAAACTAATAGTGTAATTATAGAACGCTAGTGGATTTATATTAACCACCATATACTAAAATATCCACACAAGTCACTAGCCAGCCAACCATATATCATGAGATTATGAATATTATAATATCTCTTACAGCATCAACAAGGCCTCACAGCCTCACACATAAAACACTCAAGCACACATGCACACAAACACACACACACACACACACACACACACACACACACACACAGAGAGACAGACAGACAGACAGACAGACAGACAGACAGACAGACAGACAGACAGACAGACAGACAGATACACAGACACACACTTTAGCCCTTTGTAGTTTCCCTGTTATTTAAAGCCTCCTTATTAACATTATTGATGTGTGGATAAAACTGTTATCTAAAATGACGTGTAAAAGGATGTTTGTGTACCATACATTTGTAACAAAGTCCCTAAATGCAAGCCAGCCCTAAAATCCTAAAAGAGCAGAGGCAACAGCAAAATCAACAGTGTGTTAAGCTTTCGACAACATTTATTTATTTGGAACCACTAGCTTTATATCTGCAGACCGGAGTGGGCTTTCTCTGCCTCAGATCTGCCTTTTCCACACAATAGGCACAACAAAGAGGCTTACTTATTGTTGTTGCCTAGTTAACCATGTTAAAGGGGATTAAGCTTCGAACATTAATGTTATTATAAAGGCAATGTTGGGTTCCTGCTCCCCGCCACACCAACGGAGGTTAGAGCTAATGGAGCTAAGGCTAAGTCATTAACGTTTTG
Source organism: Coregonus clupeaformis (assembly GCF_020615455.1). Classification (NCBI taxonomy): domain Eukaryota; kingdom Metazoa; phylum Chordata; class Actinopteri; order Salmoniformes; family Salmonidae; genus Coregonus; species Coregonus clupeaformis. The sequence goes on along the minus strand of NC_059231.1, from coordinate 29,549,345 downwards.
TTTTTAGGTAAGAAAAAGAGTGTGTGATGTTTGATATTTGATATTTTTGTCCGCTTCCTCTCTCTCTCTCTCTCTCTCTCTCTCTCTCTCTCTCGCTCTCTCTCTCTCTCTCTCTCTCTCTCTCTCTCTCTCTCTCTCTCTCTCTCTCTCTCTCTCTGTTTCTTGTTTCTTCTGTCCTCCCTCCTTCCCCTGGTGACCAAAGCCGCTCAAAGCGTGCGGACACAGGCTCACAGAAATAGCCACAGCCACAGACAGACATACAAGCACACACACACACGCACTGAACTCTCTCTACTTCCTTCCTTCCTCTCTCAATCTCTCCCTCCCTTTTTTTTTCTCTGAAATAAGCAGTATTCTCTGCTCCTCTGTTTGATCCTTTCACTATGAAGGGGCTTCATGTCTGGCCAGTGTTTTTGAATCAGCAGGTAGTCGTAGGCAAGCTGTTAGAGGGTCATCACTCTTCTTCCCTCTCTGCTCTCCTCCTCTCTGTTCCTCACACACACAGATGGGGACCTCCTGAACTCTGACACAGGTCATTTTCAAAATTACATATTTTATACATTCTTGTTTTAGTTGAGGCTTTTTTTGAAGGGAACTCGCGGTACCCACATTGTAAGGGAAGAATGCTTTGACTATATTTTCGTTCTCTCCTCAGATTTAAGGTGTTATGAGGGGCGTTACTGATCTTTTTTTTACCTACCTAAGTCATAGGAAATGTAATTATCTGTGCCTTTTATTTTTTATTTTTTGTGTGAGGGGCAAGTTGAAAGGAGTGTCTGAAGTTTGTGTGTGTGTGTGCGTGCATGCATGTGTGTGTGCGTGTGCCTGTGCATGCATGTCAGTGTGTGTGTGTGCGTTTGTGAAATGTACAGTGTTTGGAGAGAAGACATTTTGGCTCACGTCCAGCTCATTGTAGACTAGTCGGAGTCTGGGCTGTCTTTTATGGCGTCTTTACTCACTCTAACACAGACAGTTGGCATGGTAATATCTGCCCCGTCTTTTAAACACAACAATAATAATAGCAGCATGTTTACCATATCAAATAAGTCATGGATTGAAAGTCTTCTCTAAGATCCTTGGTTTCTCAAATGACTGCCTCGCCTGGTTCACCAACTACTACTCAGATAGAGTTCAATGTGTCAAATCGGAGGGCCTGTTGTCTGGACCTATGGCAGTCTCTATGGGGGTGCCACAGGGTTCAATTCTTGGGCCGACTCTTTTCTCTGTGTATATCAATGACGTCGCTCTTGCTGCTGGTGACTCTCAGATCCACCTCTACGCAGACGACACCATTTTGTATACATCTGGCCCTACATGGGACACTGTGTTAACAAACCTCCAAACGAGCTTCAATGCCATACAACACTCCTTCAGTAGCCTCCAACTGCTCTTAAACACTAGTAAAACTAAATGCATGCTCTTCAACCGAACGCTGCTTGCACCCGCCCACCCGACTAGAATCACTACTCTCGACGGGTCTGACCTAGAGTATGTGGACAACTACAAATATCTAGGTGTCTGGTTAGACTGTAAACTCTCCTTCCAGACTCACATTAACAATCTCCAATCCAAAGTTAAATCTAGAATCGGTTTCCTATTTCGCAACAAAGCCTCCTTCACTCATGCTGCCAAACATGCCCTCGTAAAACTGACTATCCTACCGATCCTTGACTTCGGCGATGTCATTTACAAAATAGCCTCCAACACTCTACTCAGCAAATTGGATGTAGTCTATCACAGTGCCATCCGTTTTGTCTCCAAAGCCCCATATAATACCCACCACTGTGACCTGTACGCTCTTGTTGGCTGGCCCTCACTACATATTCGTCGCCAAACCCACTGGCTCCAGGCCATCTATAAATCACTGCTAGGCAAATCCCCGCCTTATCTTAGCTCATTGGTCACCATAGCAACACCCACCCGTAGTCTGCGCTCCAGCAGGTATATCTCACTGGTCATCCCCAAAGCCAACACCTCCTTTGGCCGCAATTCCTTCCAGTTCTCTGCTGCCAATGACTGGAACAAATTGCAAAAATCTCTGAAGCTGGAGACACTTATCTCCCTCACTAACTTTAAGCATCAGTTGTCAGAACACCTTACCGATCACTGCACCTGTACACAGCCCATCTGAAATTAGCCCGCCCAACTACCTCATCCCTATATTGTTATTTATTTTGCTCATTTGTACCCCAGTATCTCTATTTGCACATCATCTCTTGCACATCTATCATTCCAGTGTTAATACTAATTGTAATTATTTTGCACTATAGCCTATTTTATTGCCTTACCTCCATAACTTGCTACATTTGCACACACTGTATATATATGTATTTCTGTTGTATTTTTGACTTTGTTTTGTTTTACCCCATATGTAACTCTGTGTTGTTGTTTTTATCGCACTGCTTTGCTTTATCTTGGCCAGGTCGCAGTTTTAAATGAGAACTTGTTCTCAACTGGTTTACCTGGTTAAATAAAGGTGAAATAAATAAAAAATAGTAATACCCTGTCACAATAACTCCTCCCTGGGATGTTCATTCGTTGTCATGTCAATCAACACTGTATTCAAAGTGCCCACTATTATATTCTAACTATAGAACTAGAATAATCATTCTATTTCCATGATTCCAACAGTTCACCTAAGTATTTTGCTCTAAATTGTAAGTCAAATCGCAATTGCAACATTTGGTTAAAAATAAGGCCTAGATTGTTTGCCCATTTTGTGTAGTGTGGAAATGATCTGAAATGAGTGTAGGAAATGCAGAAATTGATGAAAATGCAGCAAATTATTTTTGGTTGAAGTTGATGGTCTAAAGAATCAGAATGGAGAAAGAACCATTGAAATAATTTAGAATGTATGTGTTGCCACTCTAGGGTCATGCACTACTCATAATGCAAATTTAGAACTTTTATTATTCAAAAACATAAAATATCATCAAATACCGTCATATCGTAACCATAAAAAAAAAATACTATGATATGATATTTTGCCGATATCGCCCAGCCCTAAGGGACAGTGTAACATGAATTTGTCCCGCAAATCTCATAGGGAAACTGTGTACTTTAAAAAATGGTCTGTCAACAGTTATTGTGTTTTGTATCTTCTCTCTTTATTTGTCTCTATCTAGTGCTTGTTGAAAACGTGATGTATGTTCTTTATATTTTAGTATCTTCTTGTCATTATAAAGCTTGTATTAGGATCCACATCACCATTTATTGATTATTTATTCCAGATATTCTGTTTTTGTCCAGCCAGGTCACCAGTGATACAAGTCAGTATTCAACATCCATCCATGTCTGAGGATGTCGGGAGATTATGTGGAAACCAGCCACTAGGAGCAACAGTGAGCACTGTTACCTTCAAGTAGGTTTCAATTTTGCTAGGGTCTTGATGGGGATGGTGGATGAGTGTAAGCGTCTGCTCTCTGATTCTAAACGTTGCAAGTTCAAATCCAGCGATCGAAAGTTGTTTTTTATATTTTGTTTTACGCCTATCCCAAACCTTAACCCTTACCTCAGCATTTCCCAAACTCGGTCCTCAGGACCCCAAGGGTTGCATGTTTTGTTTTTTTGTCCTAACACTACAAAGCTGATTCAAATGATCAAAGCTTGATGAGTGGTTGATTATTTGAATCAGCTGTGTAGTGCTAGAGCAAAACATAGAACATCGCATATTAAAAATCTTCATATCTGCTTATACATCTGAACTATGCAGCAAAATTATCTGTCAACTATATAATGGCTTCTTAAAGTCCAAATTTGAAAATACACTATACATAAAGGAGAAATGGGAAAGGGAGGGGAACATGGTCATTTCTGTGGAGAAGTGGGAAACCTTATGCCAATCACAATGGAAATGAACAAGCTCATTGACTTGGAGGGAATTTGGATGGAAAAATATTATGCGATTCTTTACCACTCGTCTGCAGAAAAGACATCAGGGTAATGGAATGGGATGTTGGAGATTATGTGGACCTAATGAGGCAAACCATTATCACATATTTTCGGGAATATCCTAAGCTTGTCCCATACTGGCAGGATGTGCATAAATGCATGGAAGCCATATTTAAGGTTGATGTCCCATGCAGAGGTGAGTTCCTACGTATATTTAGGGAACATTACATTTGATCTCAGGGACGCTTTAGAAAAACATTTGATTAGGTTACTCCTAGTAGCAAGTAAGAAAGCCCTGACTATAAAATGGCTACAATTAGAGGTGCCCATGACATATTATTTGATAGATCTATGTGATGGAGAGACTGACCTCTTCTCTGAGACTACATCTACTTCATTTTCAAGGGCCCGGCTGTTGAATGACAATTTATTCCCTTTAAGGTCCCCCACTTCAAATTTAGATGTACTTTTGTAATTTTTGTAAATGCATCCCTTTAAGATTCAAGTTGCTGGTGTTCATTTGGTCTGGCCTGTGCGGTTAATCATTTGGTCTGGTCTGTTTGGGTAATCATTTGGTTGGTCCTTTCGTGTTGTCGTTTGGTCTGGCCTGTTTGGGTAATCATTTAGTCTGGTCTGTGAGGGTAATTGTTTGGTCTTGTCTGTGTGGGTAATCGTTTCGTTGGTCTGTTTGGGTAATCAGTTGCCTCAGCAGAATCTCCAGCAGCATCTGTCATCAAGCGTCTTCTCACCAGGGATCCAGAGTGCTGCCGGAGACACAGGGATATCTGCTCTCAAACTCTGAACATGACATCTGAGCACACACACTCATGGGTGCAAACGCACAGACACACATGCAAGGGCAAACACAGAAAAACACAGACACACACACTAACTTAAACTCACACAAACCTACACACACAACAGCCTGGTCTCATGCTGTTTTAAAATATTTAAGTTTTAGACAAAATGTTGACCGATTTATTTGCTATGATAAATATATTAACGTTTTTCCTGGTGCTAGGTTTGGTGCTAGCCAATTTGTAATTAAGATTATATTTTGAACCCTAACCGTAACTGGTATATCAGAAAAATAATCGTTTTCTCATGGCTCTCTCTTGTCCCTCTGCAGCAGACATATGGTGAGCAATATGTTTGGAATATGGAATCGCATAAAAATAACAGTATTGAATCGCAATACATATAGAATAGTGAGGATCGCAATACATGTTGTATCGGCACCTAAGTATCGTGATAATATTGTATCGTGAGGTCTCTGGCAATTCCCAGCCCTAGTGGACAGGTTGTATCAAAGAATCACTAGCGGCTCCAAACAGACCCCAGACACTAGAGGGCTGAGATAGTCTAAAAGGAACCAATTAATGTATTGTGCTGTCCAACCTGTGGCTGCATGTGTGTTGGACAGCAGAGCAATTGTTGTTGTAGTCTCTGTGTTTGTGTTTGTGGTATAAAACCAGCATGAACCCATCGGAGCAGTGGTGGAGGACAAACACACGCACACATACATGCACGAACGTGCACAAACACACACACACACAATTTTGCCAGGAAAAATAGCTGTGTTTGTTTGTGTACGTTTGTGCATGTGTGTTTGCGTGTGTGTTTGTCCTTCCCTCCACAGAATGCAGAGCCCGAGGGCTGTTGTGCCTGCTGTTTGCATTGTTTACTGTGCACTCCCCCAGCATGTGGATACAGGAGGAGATGGTCGTGCACTTAGGCCCCGCTCTAGCCTTTTAATTATTTACTCTGATTGGATTGGACAGCACAACTGTAGGCCTGTAGCGTGCTACAGGGAGGGAGAGGAGAAGAAATAGTGCAGAGAGGAAGCAGGAGGATGAGAGGAGAGGAGAAGTGGGAGAAAGAGATGAGAGGAGAGGAGAGAAGCAGGAGGAGGAGAGGAGAGGAGAGGAGGTGATGAGGATGCAATACAATGCACTTCAGTCATTTGCACTTGCTTGCATCTGAAACGTTTTTACTTTACTTTCTCTGACTTTAATTGTTCCCCTTTTCCTGCCTTTTTCCTTGCCTTTCTCCTCATCCCTCTGCTCCGTGGGTCACCAGCTGTCAGGCAGCTAGCGGAGAGGGCACCATCCCTCTCTTCCTCTCCTCCTTTCCCCGTCTCCCTCACTCCACCTCTCCGTTTGGAGGCGCGTGCCTCTCCCCTTCCGGAGCATCATGGGGGAACCTCAGGTAAGTGAACCGAACTCTACACCTCCCAGATGTTCCTCTCCTTTTTTTCTCTCCTCCCACCGTCTCTCTTTCCTTTTTCCCTCCTTCCCTCCCTCTTTCCTGCCGTAAGTCTTAAAAAGCTCATTGAGGAGAGTGGAGCTGGAGTTAAACCCTCTTCATTAACTCTCCCCTGAGAGACGGGGGGAGAAAGGTTGAGATAGGGGGGAGACGGGGGGACATAGGGAGATGGGAGGAATAGGGGAGATTTGGGGGAGAGAGGTGGGAGGCAGGTTAAGATTGGGGGAGACAGAGGGGGGAGACAAGCGAGATAGGGGAGGCATGGAGAGACAGAAAGGACATGGGAGATATGGGGAGACGAGACAGACAGGACGGATGCAAGGGAGGAGGTAGAGAACCAGGTAGGCTGCTATTTTGTCCCAGTAGTAGCTACACTCTTCCTTTGGGCACACAGGCAGGTGTACACCACCCCACCACACTTTCCCTCCATCCCCTCCTTGCCTCGCTACCAATCCAGTTATGTGTGTCTATTAAAGTGATAAGGCTGAGGGGTCTAGTTAAATCCCTAGTCCTCCTGTCATGGTGGATGGGGTGTAGGGGCCCTATCGGCCCCAGACAGGGCTTCTGGCCTGGTGGGAAGAGGTGGCCCAGGGAAATTGAATTAGCCATTGTGTCTGAAACACCATCGATTGACTGCTAGAGTTGCCCGAGAGCTGGGGTGGAGAGGAGAGGGTTGGAGGAAATGGCGGAGTGGGGCTGAGGGAGAGATGTGTACCTGTTATATGGAGCTTAGATATCAGAGTGGTAATGGACTTGTCCTTGATCATTTCAGTGGCTTCACACCTGCCATAACACATATGTGCAGTTGCTAACAACTTGTGATGAAGGTCTCATCACAGAAGAGGCAGTGGTCTGTGTCTCTCAGAATCCAGCGGTCATTGTACGTACAGTACCAAAATTACCTCATAGTTAATTTGGCTGTACAATTCAGAGGATGATATTCAGAGGGTACCTATAAAATATGATTCAATAATTATGAGTCCCAAGCCTAGTCCCCTGCAGCTTGCCTATACCACTCAAACCGGTCTCTAGATTACTGGCTATCCACAGCGTTCTGGCCATCTGGACAAACACAACACATATGTGCGAATCCTGTTCGTCAATTACAGCTGTACTTTTAGTAGATATGACAGAACTGTTTTTCTTTTATGATCTTACCACTTAGCACTTTAAATTTATGTTTTTTAAAAATTATATTTTAGTTTTTATGTTTATGTACAGTACATACAATTCTAATATATGTATTACTTTTAATACCAGCAAATGGCAAATAAACTACATGAACTTGAATTTCAGACTAGAAAGATGATTTATGTGGCTAGGAATGTATGAATTAATAACAATATAACTAACAAATTAAGAGGGTACTAATGTGAGTCAATAATAATGAGAGTCTTTACTAATATGAGTCAATCACGATATGAGTCTATAGCCTGGAGGGATGACTGATGAGGCAGTGATGCTCACACTTCCTGTTTCTCTGCTCCACAGTGAGGATGAAATGATCAGGCTTTATTTTGCTGCTCTGGAGGAACAATTGGTCACAGGATGAACGAGTACATCCTGACCCCCCTCCCCCAACACACACACACACACACACACACACACACACACACACACACACACACACACTGGTCTCTCTCTCTCTCTCTCTCTCTCTCTCTCTCTCTCTCTCTCTCTCTCTCTCTCTCTCTCTCTCTCTCTCTCTCTCTCTCTCTACAATTCAATTCAACAGGCTTTATTGACATGGGAAACACATGTTTACATTGCCAAAGCAAGTGAAAAGGAAAGACAAAAGTGAAATTAACAATAAAAAGTGAACAGTAAATATTACACTGACACAAGTTCCAAAAGAATAAAGACATTTCAAATGTCATATTATGTATATATACAGTGTTGTAACGATGTGCAAATAGTAAATCAACATAAATATGGGTTGTATTTACAATGGTGTTTGTTCTTCACTGGTTGCCATTTTCTTGTGGCAACAGGTCACAAATATTGCTGATGTGATTGCACACTGTGGTATTTCACCCAATAGATATGGGAGTTTATCAAAATTTGATTTGTTTTCAAATTCTTTGTGATTCTATGTAATCTGAGGGAAATATGTGTCTCTAATATAGTCATACATTTGGCAGGAGGTTAGGAAGTGCAGCTCAGTTTCCACCTCATTTTGTGGGCAGTGTGCACATAGCCTGTCTTCTCTTGAGAGCCAGGGCTGCCTATGGTGACCTTTCTCAATAGCAAGGCTATACTCACTGAGTCTGTACATAGTCAAAGCTTTCCTTAATTTTGGGTCAGTCACAGTGGTGAGGTATTCTGCCACTGTGTACTCTCTGTTTAGGGCCAAATAGCATTCTAGTTTGCTCTCTTTTGTTGTTAATTCTTTCCAATGTGTCAAGTAATGATCTTTTTGTTTTCTCATGATTTGGTTGGGTCTAATTGTGTTGCTGTCCTGGGGCTCTGTGGGGTCTGTTTGTGTTTGTGAACAGAGCCCCAGGACCAGCTTGCTTAGGGGACTCTTCTCCAGGTTCATCTCTCTTTAGGTGATGGCTTTGTTATGGAAGTGTCACGATCGTCGGGAACAGAGGAGGACCAAGGCGCAGCGTTGCAGGCAAACATACTCTTTATTTAGCGATGTATAGACAAAATAAACAAAATGATAACGTGACAGTTCACGGTCTAACACAAACCAACTAGAAACACAACACAAATCTACACACCCTGGCTCAACATAACAGTGTCCCCAAAGCCAGGGCGTGACAGTACCCCCCCCCCCTAAAGGCGCGGACTCCGACCGCGCCAACCAAATACCACAGGGGAGGGACCGGGTGGGCACTCCGCCTAGGCGGCGGATCCGCTCCCTCTCCAACCCCCCAAAGTACCCCTGGTCCGGTCTGGCCCCGCTGGCCGGAGCTGGACTGCACACTGGTGGAGTGGATTGCTCTAGCTCCGGCGTGAAGCATCTGACCGGTGCCGGACCAGGCACCGGTGGAACAGGCACGGGCCGTGCCGGACTGACGACGCGTACCATAGGCTTGGTGCGGGGATCAGGAGTGGGCCTGACCGCACGGTCGACGCACACCACTGGCTTGGTGTGGGGAACAGGCACGGGCCGTGCCGGACTGACGACGCACACCACTGGCTTGGTGTGGGGAGCAGGAGCGGGCCGGACCGGGCTGGCGACGCACACCACTGGCTTGGTGTGGGGAACAGGCACGGGCCGTGCCGGACTGACGACGCACACCACTGGCTTGGTGTGGGGAGCAGGAGCGGGCCGGACCGGGCTGGCGACGCACACCACTGGCTTGGTGTGGGGAACAGGCACGGGCCGTGCCGGACTGACGACGCACACCACTGGCTTGGTTTGGGGAGCAGGAGCGGGCCGGACCGGGCTGGCGACGCGCACCATAGGTTCGGTGCGGGGAGCAGGAACAGGCCGGGCCGGGCTGGCGACGCGCACCATAGGCTCGGTGCGGGGAGCAGGAACCGGCCGGACCGTACTGGGGACACACACCACTGGCCCTATGCAGGGATCAGGAACGGGCCGGACCGGACTGGTAACACACCCCAGTGCCTCTACACCAGGGTTCTTCAATCCTGGTCCTGGAGGGCCGAAACACTTCTGTTTTTTATTTCTACCTGGTAGTTAATTGCACTCACCTGGTTTTCCCAGGTCTGAATTAGCCCCTGATTAGAAGGAGAGGATGAAAAACAGAGGTGTTTCGGCCCTCCAGGACCAGGATTGAAGAACCCTGCTCTACACCTTCCTTCCCCTCTTCGACCAGTGGACCCGGAACCTGGCGGCCTCCTCTGCCAACCCGCTGGGCTGCTCTGTCGCGGTCTCCTGCTGCCCCGTCGTCCACGGCGTTAGCCCCCCCCTAAAAATGTTATGGGCTTCACTCCTACCCGTGGACCAGGTCTCCATACTTTTTGCCAGCCTTTCGCCCTTCTGCTTCCACGTCAAGCCCCTCTCTTCCTCACATGGCTTGACCCAGTCGAGGAGGCGAAGGAGATCCGCTAGAGATCTCTCAGGCGATGGCTCCTGGACTTGCTGCTCTGGTCCAGTCTTGGTGGGATCTTCTGTCACGATCGTCGGGAACAGAGGAGGACCAAGGCGCAGCGTTGCAGGCAAACATACTCTTTATTTAGCGATATATAGACAAAATAAACAAAACGATAACGTGACAGTTCACGGTCTAACACAAACCAACTAGAAACACAACACGAATCTACACACCCTGGCTCAACATAACAGTGTCCCCAAAGCCAGGGCGTGACAGGAAGGTTTGGGAATCGCTTCCTTTTAAGTGGTTGTAGAATTTAACGGCTCTTTTCTGGATTTTGATAATTAGCGGGTATCGGCCTAATTCTGCGCTATATGCATTATTTGGTGTTTTACGTGGTATATGGAGGATTTCTTGGCAGAATTCTGCATGCAGAGTCTGAATTTGGTGTTTGTCCCATTTTGTGAATTCTTGGTTAGTGAGCGGACCCCAGACCTCACAACCATAAAGGGCAATGGGTTCTATAACTGATTCAAGTATTTTTAGCCAGATCCTAATTGGTATGTCAAATCTTATGTTCCTTTTTAATGGCATAGAAGGCCTTGTCTCAGATCGTTCACAGCTTTGTGGAAGTTACCTGTGGCGCTGATGTTTAGGAATGTATCGTTTTTTTGTGTGCTCTAGGGCAACGGTATCTAGATGGAATTTGTATTTGTGGTCCTGGTAACTAGACCTTTTTGGAACACCATTATTTGTGTCTTACTGAGATTTATTGTCAGGGCCCAGGTCTGACAGAATCTGTGCAGAAGATCTAGGTGCTGCTGTAGGCCCTCCTTGGTTGGGGACAGAAGCACCAGATCATCTTCAAACAGTAGACATTTGACTTCAGTTTCTAGTAGGGTGAGGCCGGGTGCTGCAGACTGTTCTAGTGCCCTCGCCAATTCGTTGATATATATGTTGAAGAGGGTGGGGCTTAAGCTGCATCCCTGTCTCACCCCACGGCCCTGTGGAAGGAAATGTGTGTGTTTTTACCAATTTTAACCACCCACGTGTTGTTTGTGTACATGGATTTTCTAATGTTTTATGTTTTTCCCCCAACACCACTTTCCATCAATTTGTACAGCAGACCCTCATGCCAAATTGAGTCAGAAGCTTTTTAGAAGACAACAAAGCATGAGAAGACTTTGCCTTTGTTTTGGTTTGTTTGTTTGTCAATTAGGGTGTGCAGGGTGAATACGTGGTCTGTCGTTTGGTCATTTGGTAAAAAGCCAATTTTACATTTGCTCAGTACATTGTTTTCACTGACTAAATGTACAAGTCTGCTGTTAATGATAATGCAGAGGATTTTCCCAAGGTTGCTGTTGACGCATATCCCAGTTATTGGGGTCAAATGTGTCTCCACTTTTGTGGATTAGGGTTATCAGTCCTTGGTTCCAAATATTGGGGAAGATGCCAGAGCTGAGGATGATGTTAAAGAGTTTAAGTATAGCCAATTGGAATTTGTGATCTGTATATGTTATCATTTCATGTAGGATACCATCAACACCACAGGCCTTTTTGGATTGGAGGGTTTGTATTTTGTGCTGTAGTTCATTCAATGTAATAGGAGAATCCAGTGGGTTCTGGTAGTCTTTAATAGCTGATTCTAAGATTTGTAATTGATCATGTTTTTGCTGTTTATTCTTTGTTATAGAGAAGTTATTTGAGAAGTGGTTTATCCACACATCTCCGTTTTGGATAGATAACTCTTCGTGTTGTTGTTTGTTTAGTGTGTTCCAATTTTCCCAGAAGTGGTTAGATTCTATGGATTCTTCAGTTACATTGAACTGATTTCTGATGTGCTGTTCCTTCTTTTTCAGTAGTGCATTTCTGTATTGTTTTAGTGATTCACCATAGTGAAGGTGTAGACTCAGGTTTTCTGGGTCTCTATGTTTTTGGTTGGATAGGTTTCTCAATTTCTTTCTTAGGTTTTTGCATTCTTCATCAAACCGTTTGTCATTGTTGTTAATTTTCTTAGTTTGTCTGCTTGAATTTTTTTGATTTGATAGGGAAGCTGAAAGGTCAAATATACTGTTTAGGCTTTCTACTGCCAAGTTTACACCTTCATTATTACAGTAAAATGTTTTGTTCAGGAAGTTGTCTAAAAGGGATTGAATTTGTTTTTTGCTAGGTTTCTACACTACTTTCCTTCAATCTATAGCATTTCTTAATATTGTGCAGTTCCTTTGGCTTTGATGCCTCATGATTGAGTATAGCTCTGTTCAGGTAGACTGTGATTTTGCTCTGACTGTGAACGCTCTGAGAGACTCTGGGTTGAGGTCAGTGATAAAGTAATCTACAGTACTACTGCCTAGGGATGCGCTGTAGGTGTACCTACCATAGGAGTCTCCTCGAAGCCTACCATTGACTATGTACAGACCCAGCGTGCGACAGAGCTGCAGGAGTTGTGACCCATTTTTGTTGGTTGTTTTGACATAGTTGTGTCTAGGGTGGCATATTTGGGAGGGAATGCTGTCACCTCCAGGTAGGTGTTTGTCCCCCTGTGTGATGAGAGTGTCAGGTTCTTGTCCATTTCTGGCATTTAGGTCGCCACAGACTAGTACATGTCCCTGGGCCTGGAAATGGTTGATCTCCCCCTCTCGGATGGAGATTATGTCATCATTAAAGTATGGTGATTCTATTTGGGGGATACAGGTAGCACACATGAGGATATTTTTCTCTGTTGAGATAATTTCTCTCTCTCTCACTCTCACACCACACACGCACACACACACACACACACACACACACACACACACACAGAAAAAAACAACAGGAGAGGTTTCCCTTCTCCCTTAAATCAATACTTTCTTTGCCTTCCTTCTTGTAACCGTAAAAAAAATCAATATCAAAGGTAAATGTAGAAATGCAGAGAATGCTGTCCATGGGGTGTCCTATAGAAGCCCAAACAGTGGGTGTGATGGACTAATTAGCGAGACGTAGTGCATTCCAAATGGCACCCTATTCCCTATATTGTGCACTAATTTGGACCATGGCACGTAGAGGTCTGGTCAAAAGTAGTGCACTATGCATGGTATAGGATCCCATTTGGGACGCATCCACAGTCTACTCAGACATCAATAGGTTCCATCAGACTGCACATTGCCCAATAATAGCTGTCCTCCTTTACCCCATTATAGAGGGATGCAGATTCCTTCGCTATAGGAGCTCAAACAAACAGACCAGACTCACAGAAACTCATATTCTCCAAGATGACATAGCAGTGCGGTTGTGTATTATGTTGTGTCCTCGTGTAAATAGCCATTTTTTTAGTTTTTCTTGGTCTTTTTTCATATATATTTCTCTATCTCACTTTCCATCCTTAACTAAATATACTTTCCTGCAACCCGCCTCACCCAATGTGGAACGGATTCTATTATTTCTTCATACCTTTGATCAAGAACCCACAGCTCAAACTAGCCAGCTAACTAGCTACTTGCTATTAGCTATTGCTATTAGCCACCGTTAGCAGTCTTCACCACTGTCCGTGGCCTGCACTACCTACCAGCCAGCTCTAGCCTGGACAATTATCGGCCAGTATGCACAGCGTGCTATCGACCCAGAGCATTTCGGATGTTCTGCCGGAATCACTGAATCACTGGACCTTAACACCGGATCATCACAACTAGCTAGCTGCAACCGAATGGATGTTGTTGTTGGCTAATCACCACTTGTCCCGAAGCTAGCACCAGTTAGCCTTGAGCTAGCCTCGAGCCAGGCCCATCTCCCAGCTATCCACCTCTCTGTCAACCGGACTGGACCTCTTAGTGTCGACACAGAGCCCAGCCGATCCATCACGACTGGTCTGCCGACGTAATCATCTGATGTGGTTTCAACAGCACCGGCCCGCTAGCACGCGCAATCAACAGCTGTGCCTCCTGCTAGCCTGTGCTGTAGCAGCCTACGAACTGCTCCCGGACTTACCCATTGCTGTTCACTGGACCTTATGATCACTTAGCTACACATCTGATGCCCGCTGGACTGTTCCTTTACACTGTACCCCATCCTGTGTATCTGTTTAGCCTCAGCCCAAACTTTCGTCGCCATTACCAGTTGTTGTCTTAGCCCTCTCGAATAACACCTGTGTTTGCGTTATGCCTCTCTCCCATGTCAATATGCCTAGCCTATTGCTGTTTGGGTTAGTTGTTATTGTACTATTTCACTGTAAAGCCCCCAGTCCCGCTCAACCTGCCTCAGATAGCTTATTTGTCCCACCCCCCATACACGCGGAGACCGGCTCAATCGGTACCTCCAGTGATGCTATCTCTTTCATCGTTACCCAATGCTTAGGTGTACCTCCACTGCACTCATATCCTTCCATATCCTTGTCTGTACATAATGCCCTGAATCTATTCTACAACGCCCAGAAATCTGCCCCGTTTATTCTCTGTACCCAACGCACTAGAAGACCAGTTCTTAAAGCCTTTAGCCGTATACTTATTCTATTCCTCCTCTGTTCCTCTGGTGATGTAGAGATTAACCCAGGCCCTGTAGCCCCCAGTATCACTCCTACTCCCCAGGCGCTATCATTTGTTGACTTCTGTAACCGTAAAAGCCTTGGTTTCTTGCATGTTAACATCAGAAGCCTCCTCCCCAAGTTTGAGTTATTCACTGCGTTAGCACACTCTGCCAACCCTGATGTTCTAGCAGTGTCTGAATCCTGGCTTAGGAAGGCCACCAAAAATTCAGAAATGTCCATCCCGAACTACAACATTGTCCATCTAGATAGAACTGCCAAAGGGGGCGGAGTTGCAATCTACTGTAGAGATAGCCTGCAGAGCTCTATCATACTATCCAGATCTGTGCCCAAACAGTTTGAGCTTCTACTTCTAAAAATCCACCTCTCCAGAAATAAGTCTCTCACTGTTGCCGCTTGCTACAGACCCCCCTCAGCCCCCAGTTGTGCCCTGGACACCATATGTGAATTGCTTGCCCCCCATCTATCCTCAGAATTGGTACTGCTTGGTGACCTAAACTGGAATATGCTTAACACCCCGGCTGTCCTACAATCTAAACTAGATGCCCTCAATCTCACACAAATTATCAAGGAACCTACCAGGTACAACCCTAAAACCGTAAACATGGGCACCCTCATAGATATCATCCTGACTAATTTACACTCTAAATACACCTCCGCTGTCTTCAACCAGGATCTCAGCGATCACTGCCTCATTGCCTGCGTCCGTAATGGGTCCGCGGTCAAACGATCACCCCTCATCACTGTCAAACGCTCCCTAAAACACTTCAACGAGCAGGCCTTTCTAATTGACCTGGCCCGGGTATCTTGGATGGATATTGACCTCATTCCGTCAGTAGAGGATGCCTGGATGTTCTTCAAAAGTGCTTTACTCTACATCTTAAATAAGCATGCCCCATTCAAAAAATTTAGAACTAAGAACAGATATAGCCCCTGGTTCACCCCAGACTTGACTGCCCTTGACCAGCACAAAAACAACCTGTGGCGTACTGCATTAGCATCGAAAAGCCCCCGCGATATACAACTTTTCATGGAAGTCAGGAATCAATATACACAATCAGTTAGGAAATCAAAGGCTAGCTTTTTCAAACAGAAATGTGCATCCTGTAGCACTAACTCCAAAACGTTTGGGACACTGTAAAGTCCATGGAAAATAAAAGCACGTCCTCCCAGCTACCCACTGCACTGAGGCTAGGAAACACTGTCACCACCGATAAATCTACGATAATCGAGAATTTCAATAAGCATTTTGCTACGGCTGGCCATGCTTTCCACCTGGCCACCCCTACCCCAGCCTCCAGCTATGCACCCTCCGCTGCAACTTGCCCATGCCCCACCCGCTTCTCCTTCACACAAATTCAGATAGCTGATGTCCTGAAAGAGCTGCAAAATCTGGACCCCTACAAATCAGCTGGGCTAGACCATCTGGACCCTATCTTTCTAAAATTAGCTGCCGAAATTGTCGCAACCCCTATTACTAGCCTGTTCAACCTCTCTTTCGTATCGTCTGAGATCCCCAGAGATTGGAAAGCTGCCGCGGTCATCCCCCTCTTCAAAGGGGGTGACACTCTAGATCCAAACTTTTACAGACCTATATCCATCCTACCCTGCCTTTCGAAAGTATTTGAAAGCCAAGTTAACAAACAGATCACCGACAACTTCGAATCCCACCGTACCTTCTCCGCTATGCAATCTGGTTTCCGAGCTGGTCATGGGTGCACCTCAGTCACGCTCAAGGTCCTAAACAATATAATAACCGTGATTGATAAAAGACAGTACTGTGCAGCCGTCTTCATTGACCTGGCCAAGGCTTTTGACTCTGTCAATCACCGCATTCTTATTGGCAGAATAAATAGCCTTGGTTTCTCAACTGACTGCCTCGCCTGGTTCACCAACTACTTTTCAGATAAAGTTCAATGTGTCAAATCGGAGGGCCTGTTGTCTGGACCTCTGGTCGTCTCTATGGGAGTGCCACAGGGTTCAATTCTCGGGCCTACTCTATTCTCTGTGTATATCAATGATGTCGCTCTTGCTGCTGGTGACTCTCAGATCCACCTCTACGCAGACGACACCATTTTGTATACATCTGGCCCTTCATTGGACACTGTGTTAACAAACCTCCAAACGAGCTTCAATGCCATACAACACTCCTTCCGTGGCCTCATACTGCTCTTAAACGCTAGTAAAACTAAATGCATGCTCTTCAATCGAACGCTCCTTGCACCCACCCGCCTGACTAGAATCACTACTCTCGGTGGGTCTGACTTAGAATATGTGGACAACTACAAATACCTAGGTGTCTGGTTAGACCGTAAACTCTCCTTCCAGACTCACATTAAGCATCTCCAATCCAAAGTTAAATCTAGAATCAGCTTCCTGTTTCAAAACAAAGCCTCCTTCACTCATGCTGCTAAACATGCCCTCGTAAAACTGACTATCCTACCGATCCTTGACTTTGGCGATGTCATTTACAAAATAGCTTCCAACACTCAACTCAGCAAATTGGATGTAGTCTATCACAGTGCCATCCATGTTGTCACTTAAGCCCCATATACTACCTACCATTGTGACCTGTATGCTCTCGTTGGCTGGCCCTCACTACATATTCGTTGCCAACCCACTGGCTCCAGGTCATCTATAAATCACTTCTAGGCAAATCCCTGCCTTATCTTAGCTCATTGGTCACCATAGCAACACCCACCCATAGAATACGCTCCAGCAAGTATATCTCACTGGTCATCCCCAAAGCCAACACCTCCTTTGGCCGCCATTCCTTCCAGTTCTCTGCTGCAAATGACTGGAACGAACTACAAAAATCTCTGAAGCTGGAGACACTTATCTCCCTCATTAACTTTAAGCATCAGTTGTCAGAGCAGCTTACCGATCACTGTACCTGTACACAGCCCATCTGTAATTAGCCCACCCAACTACCTCATCCCCATATTGTTATTTACATTGTTATTTATTTTGCTAATTTTCACCCCAGTATCTCTATTTGCACATCATCTTCTGCACATCTATCACTCCAGTGTTAATACTAAATTGTAATTATTTTGCACTATGGCCTATTTATTGCCTTACCTCCATAACTTACTACATTCGCACACACTGTATATAGATTTTCTATTTTCTATTGTGTTATTGACTGTACGTTTTTGTTTATTCCATATGTAACTCTGTGTTGTTGTTGTTTTTATCGCACTGCTTTGCTTTATCTTGGCCAGGTCGCAGTTGTAAATGAGAACTTGTTCTTAACTGGCTTACTCTCTTTGTCTAGTTGACTTACATTGAATCACACCACTGGCGTACTACACACCTCCGCAAGACAAGGGGGCCCACAGGCTTTGGGGACCCTCAACCCCCTGGAGGTCGCCCTCTTAGAATTAGGAATTAGAATAGTAGAATGGACATTAACCTTCTTATGATGGGATATAAGTCAGCCATTTTGGTCAGGGAGTTGGTCAACCATGTTTTGCCAGTGCTGTGATAAGATGTTGTGTAAAATAATGAAGAGTTTATCTACACTATATATTTGTTAGCTAGCTAGCCATACAGTTTTAGAGGAATGATTCCGTAATTTCTTCAAATTAACTGCCAATATGCCAACATTCCATTCAAACCATGCAGTCAATCCACAGCCATACACTGGCTGAAATCAGTAGATGATAGGACTTAGACAAGTTGTAAATTCAACAAGTAATGATATTGTGTCATATAATAGCATTCTCAGCTTTCCAATATATATTTTTAGAAATTGATGGTCTGTTTACATATATTTTTATAGGCTATTTATACAGAACATTTGTATAAAACCTATATAAACTGCATTTATGATTATATTACAATATTTTAGGTTGACAATATTTGTAATGCACAATTTCTGATGAGCAAAATCAGGATTATGCCTTGACTGCCATTCATTCAAATAGGTTGTTATCAATAAAAAGTCACAAATACAGTGGGGAAAAAAGTATTTAGTCAGCCACCAATTGTGCAAGTTCTCCCACTTAAAAAGATGAGAGAGGCCTGTAATTTTCATCGTAGGTACATGACAATTATGACAGACAAAATGAGAAAAATAAATCCAGAAAATCACATTGTAGGATTTTTAATGAATTTATTTGCAAATTATGGTGGAAAATAAGTATTTGGTCAATAACAAAAGTTTCTCAATACTTTGTTATATACCCTTTGTTGGCAATGACACAGGTCAAATGTTTTCTGTAAGTCTTCACAAGGTTTTCACACACTGTTGCTGGTATTTTGGCCCATTCCTCCATGCAGATCTCCTCTAGAGCAGTGATGTTTTGGGGCTGTCGCTGGGCAACACAGACTTTCAACTCCCTCCAAAGATTTACTATGGGGTTGAGATCTGGAGACTGGCTAGGCCACTCCAGGACCTTGAAATGCTTCTTACGAAGCCACTCCTTCGTTGCCCGGGCGGTGTGTTTGGGATCATTGTCATGCTGAAAGACCCAGCCACGTTTCATATTCAATGCCCTTGCTGATGGAAGGAGGTTTTCACTCAAAATCTCACGATAAATGGCCCCATTCATTCTTTCCTTTACACGGATCAGTCGTCCTGGTCTCTTTGCAGAAAAACAGCCCCAAAGCATGATGTTTCCACCCCCATGCTTCACAGTAGGTATGGTGTTCTTTGGATGCAACTCAGCATTCTTTGTCCTCCAAACACGACGAGTTGAGTTTTTACCAAAAAGTTATATTTTGGTTTCATCTGACCATATGACATTCTCCCAATCCTCTTCTGGATCATCCAAATGCACTCATCCAAATGCAAACTTCAGACGGGCCTGGACATGTACTGGCTTAAGCAGGGGGACACATCTGGCACTGCAGGATTTGAGTCCCTGGTGGCGTAGTGTGTTACTGATGGTAGGCTTTGTTACTTTGGTCCCAGCTCTCTGCAGGTCATTCACTAGGTCCCCCCGTGTGGTTCTGGGATTGTTTGATCATTTTGGGATCTTGTGATCATTTTGACCCCACGGGGTGAGATCTTGCGTGGAGCCCCAGATCGAGGGAGATTATTAGTGGTCTTGTATGTCTTCCATTTCCTAATAATTGCTCCCACAGTTGATTTCTTCATACCAAGCTGCTTACCTATTGCAGATTCAGTCTTTCCAGCCTGGTGCAGGTCTACAATTTTGTTTCTGGTGTCCTTTGACAGCTCTTTGGTCTTGGCCATAGTGGAGTTTGGAGTGTGACTGTTTGAGGTTGTGGACAGGTCTCTTTTATACTGATAACAAGTTCAAACAGGTGCCATTAATACAGGTAACGAGTGGAGGACAGAGGAGCCTCTTAAAGAAGAAGTTACAGGTCTGTGAGAGCCAGAAATCTTGCTTGTTTGTAGGTGACCAAATACTTTTTTTCCACCATAATTTGCAAATAAATTCATAAAAAATCCTACAATGTGAATTTCTGGATATTTTTTTTCTGATTTTGTCTGTCATAGTTGACGTGTACCTATGATGAAAATTACAGGCCTCTCTCATCTTTTTAAGTGGGAGAACTTGCATAATTGGTGGCTGACTAAATACTTTTTTTCCCCACTGTAGATGCAGAGCTTTCAATATGCCTGACCCCCAGCTCCACTAAAACCATTGACAACTGCGTGCTGTTTTCAAGGGATTGCTAAATAAAGTTAACTATTTGTAATATCATCACCTCTTGAAGAGCATAGTCAGAACTACAAATGTCCGATTATTACATGGAAAACAATTGCGCACATTTAGCTCTATCATTAGCGTTATTCCAATCAAATCAAATCAAATTGTATTTGTCACATGCGCCGAATACAACAGGTGTAGACCTTACAGTGAAATGCTTACTTACAAGCACTTAACCAACAATGCAGTTTTAAGAAAGAATACACAAAAAAATCACACAAAAAATACAATATAAAATAATAAGAAATAAATGTAACAAATAATTAAAGAGCAGCAGTAAAAATAACAATAGCGAGGCTATATACAGGGGGTACCGGAACCAAATCAATGTGCAGGGGCACCGGTTAGTTGAGGTAACTGAGGTAATATGTACATGTAGGTAGAGTTATTAAAGTGACTATGCATAGATAATAAACAGAGAGTAGCAGCAGCGTAAAGGGGGGGGGGGGGGACAATGCAAATAGTCTGGGTAGCCATTTGACTAGATGTTCAGGAGTCTTATGTCTTTAGGGTAGAAGCTGTTTAGAAACCTCTTGGACCTAGACTTGGCGCTCCGGTACCGCTTGCCGTGCGGTAGCAGATCGAACAGTCTATGACTAGGGTGGCCGGAGTCTTTCACAATTTTTTGGGCCTTCCTCTGACACCGCCTGTTATAGAGGTCCTGGATGGCAGGAAGCTTGGCCCCAGTGATGTACTGGGCCGTACGTACTACCCTCTGTAGTGCCTTGCGGTCTGAGACTAAGCAGTTGCCATCTTCTTTTTCCTGTAGTCCACAATCATCTCCTTTGTCTTGATCACGTTAAGGGAGAGGTTGTTCGCCTGGCACCACACGGCCAGGTCTCTGACCTCCTACCTATAAGCTGTCTCGTCATTGTCGGTGATCAGGCCTACCACTCTTGTGTCATCGGCAAACTTAATGATGGTGTTGGAGTCGTGCCTGGCCATGCAGTCATGAGTGAAAAGGGAGTCAAGGAGGGGACTGAGCACGCAGCCCTGAGGGGTCCCCGTGTTGAGGATCAGCGTGGCGGATGTGTTGTTACCTACCGTTACCCCCTGGGGGCGGCCCATCAGGAAGTCCAGGATCCAGTTGGAGAGGGAATTGTTTAGTCCCAGGGTCCTTAGCTTAGTGATGGGCTTTGTGTGACTATGGTGTTGAACTCTGAACTGTAGTCAATGTATAGCATTCTCACATAGGTGTTCCTTTTGTCCAGGTGTGAAAGTGCAGTGTGGAGTGCAATAGAGATTGCATAATCTGTGGATCTGTTGGGGTGATATGCAAATTGGAGTGGGTCTAGGGTTTCTGGGATAGTGGTGTTGATGTGAGCCATGACCAGCCTTTCAAAGCACTTCATGGCTACCGACATGAGTGCTACGGCTCGGTAGTCATTTAGGCAGGTTACCTTAGTGTTCTTGGGCACAGGGACTATGGTGGTCTGCTTGAAACATGTTGGTATTATAGACTCAGACAGGGAGAGGTTGAAAATATCAGTGAAGACACTTGCCAGTTGGTCAGCGCATGCTTGGAGTACACGTCCTGGTAAACTGTTGACCTGTTTATAGGTCTTACTCACATTGGCTATTGAGAGCGTGATCACACAGTCGTCTGGAACAGCTGATGCTCTCATGCATGTTTCAGTGTTAGTTTCCTCGAAGTGAGCAGAGAAGTAATTTAGCTCGTCAGGTAGGCTCGTGTCACTGGGCAGCTCGTGGCTGTGCTTCCCTTTATAGTCTGTAATAGTTTGCAAGCCCTGTCACATCCGACGAGCGTCGGAGCCGGTGTAGTACGATTAGATCTTAGTCCTGTATTGACGCTTTGCCTGTTTGATGGTTCGTCGGCGGGCATAGCAACATTTCTTATAAGCTTCCGGGTTAGAGTCATGCTCCTTGAAAGCGGCAGCTCTACCCTTTAGCTCAGTGCGGATGTTGCCTGTAATCCATGGCTTCTGTTTCGGGTATGTACGTACAGTCACTGTGGGGACGACGTCATCAATGCACTTATTTATGAAACCAGTGACTGATGTGGTGTACGCCATCGGAAGAATCCCGGAACATTTTCCAGTCTGTGCTAACAAAACAGTCCTGTAACTTAGCATCTGTTTCATCTGACCACATTTTTATTGACCGAGTCACTGGTGCTTCCTGCTTTAATTTTTCTTGTAAGCAGGAATTAGTTTCCCTGCATTAAAGTTCCTTTCACTAGCAGCGTCATCTCTGGATGAGCGTTTTCCTGTTTGCTTATGGCTGTGTACAGCATATCTTTCTCAGACCTTGCGGTAATCCACTGACTCACATAGCAACCACGTCACAGAGTTGCTATAGTTTAGCGTTATAACAATATTTGAAGAAATCTCACCTGTTTTAAGCTAACCTGATGTGATATGCTAACCTGAGCCTGTATTCCAGACAACAGTATGTACTGTATGTTGCTGAACCAGGCCACAGTTGCTCAAGCATTCTTACATAATAAGAAAGGGCTGCAATGTTTCTAATAAGTAATTCCAGCAACCGTCCTTCCAGAGAATTACAGTACTTATTATCTGCCCTGGGAATTCAGTAACAGAGCCACACACCCACCTCGTCTCATTGCAGCATTACACCTGTGGAGTCGAGAGACAGAGTAACGTACGTGTGTGTGTGTGTGTGTCTGTACTATACGCCCCTACACTGTCACACCGTGGTCCTCTGTAGCTCAGCTGGTAGAGCACGGCGCTTGTAACGCCAAGGTAGTGGGTTCGATCCCCGGGACCACCCATACACAAAAAATGTAGGCACGCATGACTGTAAGTCGCTTTGGATAAAAGCGTCTGCTAAATGGCATACTAAGGGCCACCAAGGGCCGTGTGGTACCCAGGGTGTATGTGTTACGGTCACCTGTGAGTGTGGATGTGCTTCAACCATACTTCCTGCAGGAAACAGGCTGTGATGATGGAAGAGTGTTTCATTGTTAAACCCCTTGGCATGTCTGATACTGTTATGTTAACGTTCCCCTATTTAGACTGCCCAGGGAGGCTAGAGGCTGTAGTCTAGTACACCTGATAAGGCTTTAAATCCGATCTGAGGTCATTTTTCTTATATACTGTAGATGTTCTTGACATGTTATATTAACAATTACATGTTATCATAATGATGGATTTAGTTTAGATGTAATAGAATAGATGATTATTGATCCCCAGGTTAAAATAAGGGTGTCACTCCAAGTGCTCAAAGTGCTGTACACTGTAAAGGTAGGAACTCACCTCATCTACCACCAATGTATAGGGCCCATAATATGACATATCTGATGGACAAGATTAAAAAAAAAACATAACAGGTGTCGGTAAACAATGGATTTGTTCAAACATCTCGGGTTTATTCGGGATGCTTTCAACGTTAAATCAATGTTCCGAATGGTAAATACTCATTGGCCAGCTCTTTATTTTCCCAGCAGGCTTAGCAGTGGTGTTAGAGACCCTTTATAGGTGTGGCCGCGACACACTGTGTGTGTGTGTGTGTGTGTGTGTGTGTGTGTGTGTGTGTGTGTGTGTGTGTGTGTGTGTGTGTGTGTGTGTGTGTGTGTGTGTGTGTGTGTGTGCGTGTGTGTGCGACCACACCTTGTCTGTGTGTGTGTGTGTATGTGCCCTCAAGTGTGTGTGTGTGTGTTTGTTGGCAGCCCAGAGCATTTTCCTTTTTGCTTTTATTCAGCAATCCCTTTTTGATCTTGTGTGAAATACTGTAGGTGAAGGGTCTTTTCCTCCCCCCCTAGGCCTGACGCCCATGGTTTATGAGAGGTAGAAAGCCCCCCCCCCCCCACCCCACACACACACACACACACACACACACACACACACACACACACACACACACACACACGCAAACACACACACACACACACATTATGAGCTATGGGTCAGTCAGTGGTACCAGGGGCCAGAGCCGACCTCTAGTGTGTAAGTGTGTGTGTAGCATTATTCTAATCATTACCCTGCTTACTGACAGGTTAACTGCTGACCCTTTAACCCAGGAAGCTCTCCAGTGTCAGCCTCCACGTGTTCTCTGTCCACTGTTATCGGCAGGGAAAATAACATGTAAATTAAACGCAGCATTAAAATAGATGATGGGGGCTTGTACCGCCTTTTTTCCCTCCTTTTTCACTCCCTCTCTCCATCCCTGTCTCCCTCTGTCCCTCTCTCCTTCCATTCGCTGGTGCGGTCGTAGTTTTGGTTTGGAATATTTCACCCATACTCTCTTTCTCTCTCTCTTTCTACTCACCTCCTGATTTCCTACTTTCTATGCCAAATGTCACATTAATTCTGGCATTAGCTCGTATCTGGGTTGATTTAGGCATCCAGTGTATATGCCTGTTGGTAAGCAAAGAAAACACATACCAGCCAAGAGACCAATGTACTGTATATCATGTATGAGGGAGAGCCCCCTAATCCATGTTATTCACACCAGAACAAAATGATAAAGCTCTCTCTCTCTCTCCTGTTCTCTGTCTTTATCTCCGTTCTGTCTTTCTCATCTCTGTACAGTATGTGCCTTTTGGCAGACGCTTTTTTCCAAAGTGCCTTACAGTCATGCGTGTACACATTTTACGTATGGGTGCCCTGGGAATTTAACCCACAATACTGGCATTACAACCGCTATGCTCTCTCTTGCTCGCTCTCTCTTCCGTCTCTCGCCTTCTCTCTCTGTGATGGTGATAGCCAGTTTGATCTGGTGTTAGCGTCTTTCAGAACGGTCGAATGGCGCTTGAATTAGACTGCATTGTTGTTGCGTGACCTTCTAAGGGGTCCCCCTGCAATGCAAGGGCTCTAAAAGCCGGGGCACACTCCATCAGTATTATTGTCGTTCTTCAGCTTGGAGGTTATTGGGCAGCTGCTGGCTGCCCCCCACTGGCAGAGCCCCATTCACGCCGCCTCTCCTTTCACCACACCACTACTCCATTGATCCCCCTCTTTTCTCCTCTATACTTTCCTCTATCCTGGCTCCCTCATTCATTTAGGATTGCTCGGATAGGAAACATTTTAATTTCCAGCGCTCCTAGTTCCTCCAGTCAGATAACAATCTATCTTTCTCTCTCTCTCTCTCTCTCTCTCTCTCTCTCTCTCTCTCTCTCTCTCTCTCTCTCTCTCTCTCTCTCTCTCTCTCTCTCTCTCTTTCTCTCTGTGTGTATGTGTGTGCAATATGGCTGTGTGTGCATTTGTCCATGCATATCTTTGTTTGTTTGTGCATATCTGTGTGTGTGGGTTTCTGTGTGTCTAGTCTGTGTGTTTGAGCTCCTATAGCGAAGCAATCTGCATCCCTCTATAATGGGGTAGAGGTCAGCTATTATTGGGGCTATGTGCAGTCTGATGGAACCTATTGATGTCTGAGTAGACTGTGGCTGCGTCCAAAATGGTACCATATTCCATACATAGTGCACTACTTTTGACCAGAGCCCTATGTGCCCTGGTCCAAATTAGTGCACTATATAGGGAATACGGTGCCATTTGGGATGCATTCCATCTCCCTAATTAGTCCATCACACCCTTAGTTTGGGCCTCTATAGGACACCCCATGGACAGCATTCTTTGCAGTTCTACATTTATCTTTGATATTGAAAATGTGTTGGGTTTTTGTGTTGGGTTTTTGTGTTGGGTTTTTTACAGTTTTGTATAGTAAAAAAAAAAGTATTGATCTAAGGGATAACTGAAACCTCTCCTGTTGTTTTTCTGTGTGTGTGTGCGTGTGCATTAGTGTGTGCCTGTGCTTACTGTCCGGGAGTGTGTTTTCACCAGTGTGTCTGACACAATCTGTGGCACACCGTGTTTTGCACACTAATCCCAGTGCCTCACTCCCGGCACATCAGATATTTTAGAGTGTGTCATTGATTTGCGGATCGAGCTCTGCGCTCCTTGTCCTTCACTTAGTGTTGAAATCAATGCTCCTTGCCTCTGACCATGCATTAAAACCCAACCCTCTACCCCTCCTCTCTGGAACATTGACTGTGGCTTACAGCCTGTGGTAGTCTAGCTGTGTCTGTCCTTGAACCTGTGCTCTGGCCTGTGATGTATCCTTGACTGTGTAATTATCAAGAAATGTGTTTTTATCTGTTTAAAATTCACCAAATTGAATTCACTTTGTTGTGTGGTTATGTGCTTGACCATGTGTTTCATTACAATAAAGTACAGTCAACTTCTACTGTATGTGACAATGGGTAAAAGAGGAATAGAAGGAGGATGAAAGGAGGAGAAAGGAGTGAGGGAGGAGAAGACTAGAGGGACTAATAGGAGGAGAGAATGAAAGAGGAGGAGGAGGAGAGAGGAGAGAGGATTGGTTGAGGGAGGAGAGAGGAGGGGGGATAGATAGGGGAAAAGGGGAGACAGAGAAGATGAGGAGGAGGGGAAGGAGGAGGAGGAGGAGGAGGAGGAGGAGGAGGAGGAGGAGGAGAGGAATTGAGTAAAAGAAGGTGTCTGGAAACTCCTCCTGTTCTGTTGTCTTTTGTTGCTATTGATTGACTTTCTGACTAGTGAACAGCAGAAGTGGCAGGCAGCACCCTACCGCTCAGTAGACAGCTAGACTCATACCGGGACGGGTGTGTGTGTGTGTGTGTGTGTGTGTGTATGTGTGTGTGTGTGTGTGTGTGTGTGTGTGTGTGTGTGTGTGTGTGTGTGTGTGTGTGTGTGTGTGTGTGTGTGTGTGTGTCTGTGTGTGTGTGTGTACAGAATGTATGTGAGTGTGTGCGTGCATATTCAGTTGAAGTCGGAGGTTTACATACACTTAGGTTAGAGTCATTAAAACTAGTTTTTCAACCACTCCACAAATTTCTTTTTAACAAACTACAGCTTAGGTTAGGACATCTACTTTGTGCATGATACAAGTAATTCTTCCAACAATTGTTTACAGACAGATTATTGCACTTATAATTCACTGTATCACAATTTCAGTGGGTCAGAAGTTTACATACACAAAGTTGACTGTGCCTTTAAACAGCTTGGAAAATTCCAGAAAATAATGTCATGGCTTTAGAAGCTTCTGATAGGCTAATTGACATAATTTGAGTCAATTGGAGGTGTACCTGTAGATGTATTTCAAGGCCTACCTTCAAACTCAGTGCCTCTTTGCTTGACATCATGGGAAAATCAAAAGAAATCATCAAAGACCTCAGAAAAAAATGGTAGACCTCCGCAAGTCTGGTTCATCCTTTGGAGCAATTTCCAAATGCCTGAAGGTACCACGCAAGTATAAACACCATGGGACCGCGCAGCCATCATACCGCTCAAGAAGGAGACGCGTTCTGTCTCCTAGAGATGAATGTACTTTGGTGTGAAAAGTGCAAATCAATCCCAGAACAACAGCAAAGGACCTTGTGAAGATGCTGGAGGAAACACGTACAAAAGTATCTATATTCACAGTAAAACGAGTCCTATATCGACATAACCTGAATGGCCGCTCAGCAAGGAAGAAGCCAATGCTCCAAAACCGCCATAAAAAAAGCCAGACTACGGTTTGCAACCGCACATGGGGACAAAGACCATACTTTTTGGAGAAATGTCCTCTGGTCTGATGAAACAAAAATAGAACTGTTTGTCCATAATGACCATCGTTATGTTTGGAGGAAAAAGGGGGTCCCTTGCAAGCCCGAAGCACACCATCCCAACCGTGAAGCACGGGGGTGGCAGCATAATACTAGGATTAAATGTCAGGAATCACGAAAAACAGAGTTTAAATGTATTTGGCTAAGGTGTATGTAAACTTCCGACTTCAACTGTATATTTTTGCATGTGTAGTCAGAAGTGACTGTGTGCATGCATTAAAATATATGTGTGTGTGTGCTTGTGTGTGCGTGCGTGCGGCCGTGCACGTGTGGGAGTGTGTTTGTGTTTTAGCGTTTTGTGTGTGAGTATGTGTAAAATAATCAAACATACCATATAGCTGGACTGCCCATCACGTTACCTTGCCCCTGCAGGTTTCACCTCTAACCTTTGCATTCCTGTAGGAAAGTTCACTGTGTTTTCACTCACCACCTGCAGAGACATTGGCTCCAGACTGCTAGCCTAGCATCCATCACTGTAGTGCTGTGATGTGTGTTAACCCTCACATGTGAAATAGCTGTTTTCAAAAGTTGAGCTTAAATTTCATGTTAACACCACCTTTTCACATGTGAACAGAATATCATGTTTTAACCTCACGTGAAAATCAATAGATACATATGGCGAGACATGGCTTAATGTGACCACGCCCCGGAGTAGGGTACAGCCATAGTGTACTCCCGTTACCCTTATGTTAAATTGCCTACTTTACTCACAACCCGACAATGTCTGTATATATATTTTTAAATCTTTCTATAAACATTTTGGATATGCTTTTGGATGTCATTTGTAACATACTTCCATGTCGTCTTAATCAACAAACTACTGTACATCATACCTAAAAACACTTTCATTCTAAAAGTAAAAATGTTAGCATGAACAGATAGACTGTCGCATGGAATGTACGTCCCGATTACCAACCAAAGAGCCGATTCCAACTGACTTTCTACCAACTACAGTGAGGGAAAAAAGTATTTGACCCCTGCTGATTTTGTACGTTTGCCCACTGACAAAGAAATGATCAGTCTATAATTTTAATGGTAGGTTTATTTGAACATTGAGAGACAGAATAACAACAAAAAAATCCAGAAAAACGCATGTCAAAAATTTTATAAATTGATTTGCATTTTAATGAGGGAAATAAGTATTTCACCCCTCTGCAAAACTGTCACGGTTCTCTAAGACCGAACCCAGAAGCAGACCAGGACAAGGTGAGTTGAACGAATGTGAGTG
Organism: Coregonus clupeaformis; assembly: GCF_020615455.1. Classification (NCBI taxonomy): domain Eukaryota; kingdom Metazoa; phylum Chordata; class Actinopteri; order Salmoniformes; family Salmonidae; genus Coregonus; species Coregonus clupeaformis. The sequence goes on along the minus strand of NC_059231.1, from coordinate 29,520,193 downwards.
TTTATTTCAGATACAAAAGATGCAGAATAGTCCAGGAGACGGAGTGGGTGGCGGAGATGAGTAGGTGGTGGTGAAGTGGCAGATTAACTGATGGCACGGCAGGGGTTGGGTGAAGGTTCCGGGAGAATGACTGTAGACAGAAAAAACGGAGGTAAGTACAAGGCAGGTCAACAAGGTGCAAAAAACAACAAAACTAACGCTAGTACTCAGAGGCTGATACGCTGGCAAAACATACTGTTAATGGCTAACGATCCGGCAGGGAATGGATGTCAGGTCAGAGCTTATGAAGGGGTGATGATCAGGACCAGGTGTGCCGAAGCTGATGAGAAGCAAGTGCGGGTAATCGAGAGATCACCCGCCTAGCAACGTCGCCCGGCAACCGGACAGGGTGCGTTCAGGCACCTTCGGGAAACAGGAGATTCAGAGCAGAAAAATGGCAACACAGGCAGGAACAGACTCAGGACGCAGGGATCATGACAGTACCCCCCCTCCGACGAACGCCACCGGGCGGACTACCCGGAGCGCCAGGATGGAGGCGGTAGAAGTCACGAAGGAGGTCAGCATCAAGGATCTGACGCCGAGGAATCCAACTCCTCTCCTCAGGACCATACCCCTCCCAGTCCACGAGATACTGGAAACCCCGGCCCCGCCGTCTGGAATCCATGATGCGGCGCATCGTGTAGACAGGACCTCCTCCGATCATCCGAGGAGGAGGAGGAGGAGGAGGAGGTGGAGGGGGCAACAGAGGGCTGAGGAGAACAGGCTTGAGGCAGGAGACATGGAAGGTGGGATGGACTCTGAGCATACTAGGCAACTTGAGTCGAACCACAACAGGATGAATCACTCTCTCCACCACAAACGGACCAATGAACCTTGGCGACAGTTTCCTTGACTCAGTCCGCAGAGGAAGGTCCCGTGTAGCCAACCAGACCCTATCTCCGATTGCATAAGCGGGGGCTGGAATACGGCGACGATTCGCCTGGAGCTGATACCGGTCAGAAACTCTAAGGAGGGCCTTTCTGGCCCGATGCCAGGTCCGGTGGCAACGACGAATGTGGGCCTGGACAGAGGGAACCGAGAGATCTTTCTCCTGAGAAGGAAACAAGTGGGGTTGGTAGCCGTATACGCACTGGAAGGGAGACATCCCAGTGGCAGAAGTAGGGAGAGTATTGTGAGCATACTCAACCCAAGGCAACTGAGAGGCCCAAGAGGTGGGGTTGGAGGAAACAAGGCAGCGCAGCGTGGATTCCATCTTCTGGTTGGCTCTCTCCGCCTGTCCATTAGATTGGGGATGAAATCCAGATGTGAGACTGACTGTAGCTCCAATGGCCAAACAGAAGGATTTCCAGACAGCAGAGGTGAACTGAGGGCCACGGTCGGAAACTATGTCACTGGGCAATCCGTGGACCCTGAAAACCTCCCTAACCAGGATCTTGGACGTCTCAGAGGCAGAGGGAAGCTTGGAGATGGGCACAAAGTGGGCAAACTTGCTGAATCGGTCCACAATAGTCAGAATGACCGTGTTCCCCTCAGAAGAGGGCAACCCAGTGACAAAGTCCAGGGCCAGATGCGACCATGGTCGCCGGGGGATCGGTAGGGGGTGAAGAAGTCCAGAGCTGGGCCGATTGGCACTCTTGTTCTGCGCACAAACTGGACAGGCAGCAACAAACCTCAGAGTATCTTCTCCCATGGCAGGCAACCAAAATCGTCTGCGTAGAAGCGCCATCGTCCGAGCCACGCCAGGGTGACAAGCCATCTTGCTGGCGTGGGACCATTGGAGGACAGCCGAACGAACCGACTCAGGCACAAACAACCGACCGGGTGGACCGTTACCGGGGCCGGGCTGCGTCCGAAGGGCCGCCATAACCTCCTCCTCAATCCTCCACATAACGGCTCCCACGACAAGGTTCCGGGGAAGAATCGTCTCAGTCTTGGCCCCACTCTCCTCCGTCTTGGAGAACATCCGGGATAAGGCGTCCGCCTTGCTGTTCTTAGACCCCGGTCGGAACGTCAAGGAAAAATTAAAGCGTCCAAAAAACAACGACCACCTGGCTTGACGGGAGTTGAGACGTTTAGCCGATTGCACGTAAGCAAGATTCTTGTGGTCAGTCCAGACAACAAACGGTTGCTCCGCCCCCTCCAACCAGTGACGCCACTCCTCCAAGGCAAGTTTCACCGCAAGGAGCTCCCGGTTACCCACATCGTAGTTCCTCTCCGTAGACGAAAGACGACGAGAGTAGTAGGCGCAGGGATGGAGTTTACCGTCAGTGGAGCATCGCTGGGACAGGATGGCGCCAACCCCCACATCAGACGCATCCACTTCAACGACAAACTGACGAGCAGTGTCAGGTTGAGAGAGAATTGGAGCGTTGGTGAATCGCCTCTTCAAATCCAGAAATGCTCGGTCCGCCTCAGGATTCCAACTGAAGGTTCTGGTACTAGAAGTCAGGGCAGTTAAAGGAGTGGCCACACGGCTGTAATCACGGATAAATCTACGATAGAAATTCGCAAACCCCAGAAACCTCTGGAGCTGCAATCTCGTACCGGGCTGGGCCCAATCCAGAACTGCCCTAACCTTCTCTTGGTCCATCCTAATCTCTCCCCTGGAGATGATGTACCCGAGGAAGGATGTAGTGTGGGCGTGAAATTCACACTTCTCGGCCTTCACAAACAGGCGATTCTCCAACAATCGCTGCAGAACCTGCTTGACATGCTGGACGTGGCTGGAAGGCTCCTTAGAGAAGATTAGAATGTCATCCAGGTAAACGAACACAAAAACACCGATCATATCTCTCAGGACGTCATTCACCATACTCTGGAACACTGCTGGGGCATTGGTCAGTCCAAACGGCATCACCTGATACTCGAAATGACCCATCGGTGTATTGAAACCAGTCAACCACTCGTCCCCCTCTCTGATCCGGACCAGATGATACGCATTGCGTAGGTCCAGCTTGGTGAACACAGTAGCACCCTGTAAGGAGTCGAAAGCAGAGCTCATCAAGGGCAGGGGATACTTGTTCTTGACCGTGATATCGTTCAACCCCCGATAATCAATACAAGGTCGAAGAGAGCCATCCTTTTTACTCACAAAGAAGAATCCTGCCCCCAGGGGTGATGACGAGGGACGAATGAGACCAGCAGCTAGGGACTCCTTTATGTAGGTCTCCAAAGCCTCACGTTCAGGTCGGGAGATGCTGTATAACCGTCCCTTGGGATAGGCAGCTCCAGGGAACAGGTTTATGGCACAATCATATGGTCGGTGGGGAGGGAGTGACAGAGCCCTCTGCTTACTGAACACTTCCCCCAAATCGTGATATGTCTCGGGAACCAGGGACAAATCTGGGGGGTTAGCCTCAATAACCTGACTGGGAACAGAATGCGAACAGGCTGTCTTGAGGCAGTTAGCATGACAATCAATGCTCCAACTAGTTACCTTGCCAGTCACCCAATCGAACGTGGGATTGTGTTCTTTCAGCCAGGGGTATCCAAGGACCAGAGGAACATGGGAAGAAGGCAGAATGAAGAATGAGATAACCTCAGAATGATTCCCTGACAACAGCATCTTAACCGGTTCAGTCCTCATCGTGATACGTGCCAGACTACTGCCGTTCAGAGTGGTAGCTTCAATGACTTCCGGTAATCGCTCCTTGGAAAGCCCCAGCTGTTCCACCACGTCGGCATCAATAAAGCTTCCATCGGCACCTGAATCGACGAAAGCGTTAATCGCTAAACTCTGATTCCTGTTCATGAGGGTAGCCGGGAAACGGGGTCTGACAGGGGTATTGAGAGGTTGAAGCTGGCTCGCTAAAAGTCCTCCCAAACTTAGCGAGCCGAGCAGTTTGACGGCCGCTGGGAACAAGTGGAGATGTAATGTCCCGAACTACCACAGTAGAGGCAGCGGTTGGTCTTACGTCTATGTTGGCGCTCCTCCTTGGTTAACCCGTGCCGCCCCACTTGCATGGGTTCAGAATCTGGAGGCAGGACCTCTCCACTAATCCCGTGTGGTGGACAATGATCGACGCATTCTGGTCCACCTCCTGACCCGACTGGAAACTGAGAAGCTGATTGATTGGACGGGCCCCATTGCTTCTCCCTCCTTCTCTCTCGAACTCTGTTATCCACCCGAATAGACAAAGCTACCAAACTGTCCAGGTCACTAGGCTCCTGATAGGAGATCAACTCATCCTTGAGTTGCTCCGACAGCCCCTGGTAAAAGGCCGCTTGCAGAGACTCCTCATTCCACCCACTCTCCACAGCCAATGTCCTGAATTCGATTACGAAGTCGGCAACGCTGCGAGTTCCTTGGCGAAGAGAAAACAGGAGCTTAGCTGTGTCCTTACCTCGGACTGGATGGTCAAACAGCTTCCTCATCTCTGCCGTGAACTGCTGGTATGACGCCATGCAGGTGTCCTGTCGTTCCCACACGGCTGAAGCCCACTCCAGGGCTCTACCACGCAGCAATTCAATAACAAAGGCTATCCTAGCCTTGTCTGTGGCGTAAGAGTGGGGCTGTAGATCGAACACTAATCCACACTGCATAAGAAAGGAACGGCATCTTCCCAAATCCTCTTCATACTTCTCAGGCGTCGGAACCTTGGGCTCACGGAAGGGCACAGCTCCAGAAGCGGCAGGCGAGAGAGGTGAAACCGGTGGTGGATTCTCCACCGGCAAACTGAGCTGAGCCTGGATCTTCGTCAGACTGGTAGAAAAGTTCAGAACCGATAACGCTATCTCCTATAGCGCCGTGCTGTGTTGTCCCAACATCATTTCCTGATGGGTAATGGCATGGCGAACAGAGTCCAGGTCCGCTGGGTTCATTTCTGGCCGGATCGTTCTGTCACGGTTCTCTAAGACCGAACCCAGAAGCAGACCAGGACAAGGTGAGTTGAACGAATGTGAGTGTTTATTACAGATACAAAATATGCAGAATAGTCCAGGAGACGGAGTGGGTGGCGGAGATGAGTAGGTGGTGGTGAAGTGGCAGATTAACTGATGGCACAGCAGGGGTTGGGTGAAGGTTCCGGGAGAATGACTGTAGACAGAAAAAATGGAGGTAAGTACAAGGCAGGTCAACAAGGTGCAAAAAACAACAAAACTAACGCTAGTACTCAGAGGCTGATACGCTGGCAAAACATACTGTTAATGGCTAACGATCCGGCAGGGAATGGATGTCAGGTCAGAGCTTATGAAGGGGTGATGATCAGGACCAGGTGTGCCGAAGCTGATGAGAAGCAGGTGCGGGTAATCGAGAGATCACCCGCCTAGCAACGTCGCCCGGCAACCGGACAGGGTGCGTTCAGGCACCTTCGGGAAACAGGAGATTCAGAGCAGAAAAACGGCAACACAGGCAGGAACAGACTCAGGACGCAGGGTTCATGACAAAAACATGACTTAGTACTTGGTGGCAAAACCCTTGTTGGCAATCACAGAGGTCAGACGTTTCTTGTAGTTGGCCACGAGGTTTGCACACATCTCAGGAGGGATTTTGTCCCACTCCTCTTTGCAGATCTTCTCCAAGTCATTAAGGTTTTCTATGGGATTAAGGTCTGGAGACTGGCTAGGCCACTCCAGGACCTTAATGTGCTTCTTCTTGAGCCACTCCTTTGTTGCCTTGGCCGTGTGTTTTGGGTCATTGTCATGTTGGAATACCCATCCACGACCCATTTTCAATGCCCTGGCTGAGGGAAGGAGGTTCTCACCCAAGATTTGACGGTACATGGCCCCGTCCATCATCCCTTTGATGAGGTGAAGTTGTCCTGTCCCCTTAGCAGAAAAACACCCCCAAAGCATAATGTTTCCACCTCCATGTTTGACAGTGGGGATGGTGTTCTTGGGGTCATAGGCAGCATTCCTCCTCCTCCAAACACGGCGAGTTGAGTTGATGCCAAAGAGCTCCATTTTGGTCTCATCTGACCACAACACTTTCACCCAGTTCTCCTCTGAATCATTCAGATGTTCATTGGCAAACTTCAGACGGCCCTGTATATGTGCTTTCTTGAGCAGGGGGACCTTGCGGGCGCTGCAGGATTTCAGTCCTTCACGGCGTAGTGTGTTACCAATTGTTTTCTTTGTGACTATGGTCCCAGCTGCCTTGAGATCATTGACAAGATCCTCCCGTGTAATTCTGGGCTGATTCCTCACCGTTCTCATGATCATTGCAACTCCACAAGGTGAGATCTTGCATGGAGCCCCAGGCCGAGGGAGATTGACAGTTCTTTTGTGTTTCTTCCATTTGTGAATAATCGCACCAACTGTTGTCACCTTCTCACCAAGCTGCTTGGCAATGGTCTTATAGCCCATTCCAGCCTTGTGTAGGTCTACAATCTTGTCCCTGACATCCTTGGAGAGCTCTTTGGTCTTGGCCATGGTGGAGAATTGGAAATTGATTTGTTGATTGCTTCTGTGGACAGGTGTCTTTTATACAGGTAACAAGCTGAGATTAGGAGCACTCCCTTTAAGAGTATGCTCCTAATCTCAGCTCGTTACCTGTATAAAAGACACCTGGGAGCCATACATCTTTCTGATTGAGAGGGTGTCAAATACTTATTTCCCTCATTAAAATGCAAATCAATTTATAATTTTTTTTTACATGTTTTTCTGAATTTTAGTTGTTGTTATTCTGTCTCTCACTGTTCAAATAAACCTACCATTAAAATTATAGACTGATAATTTATTTGTCAGTGGGCAAATGTACAAAATCAGCAGGGGATCAAATACTTTTTTCCCTCACTGTAGCTAACTAACCCTGCTTTTAAAATGCCAAAAGCTGTTGCTTACCATTTTATTTGAACAATAGTAGGAGAAAAGACCATCAAATTAAGTTTTATTAACTGCCCCTGGACCAGGTTAGATGAACCTCATGGTTTCAGGCTACTATGCCGCGATGATGATGGAAAGCTGTGGGCTTTGTTTACCCAATACATTTATGTGCGTTCAAAGCACTTCATCACCGGTAAGTTGCTAACACTTGTTTGTATCTAGCTAGCTATGTGTATTGCATAACATTTGCTAGTTAGCTTGTTGTAAGGACTATTGAGCTGTATGTCCAAACAACAGCTGTAATATTCTTCCGCATTTGGATATTTATGCAAACCTGGAGATTCCACCAAGTAGGTGTTGATATCACCATAGGCTACTTTGGGCCATTTTGGTCTCTGGCAAGTTGAAAGGACATATAGGCAAGCCAACAAGAATCAACTTTTTTTCTAAATACCTTGACCGTTCAAGGGCAGGCAAAGACTGGAAGTAGTTACGCAACATATCCAAGACTAGCGAATTAGATTGAGATTAACTTTTCTCACTAGCCAGACAGCTAACGTCAGCTAACAAAAGGCTAGGGGTAAACAAACAGTGACATAGGTATAATGCGACAGCTTTACTAGCTTTACTGTCAGTGTTTGCAGGTCAGGTAACAAATTAGTCGCAGAATAAGTTTCATGCAAATAATTTGTTTTTGTGACAGCCAAGTATGTTAATAACCACATGTGAGCTGCTGAAAACGTTTATTGAAATTACAAAAAGTGTTGGTTGTTTTCTTAGGATGACACCAAAGTTAGGCAAATTACATGGTAGTAATGGGATTACCCTATGAAAAACGTTCACATGTGAAAATCAAATTTGCAAGATCACATGTAAGATAACTCCTCATCTGAAAATCTCGTTTTCACATTTGAAAACCATTCACATGTAAAAAACCTCCACAGGTGAAAATCACACTTTCACATGTGGAATTGCATGTAAAAATTGTATTAGTAGTTTGATATGTGAAAAACTTTTGTTAAACGTTTATTTATTTTTTATATTTACACGTGTCCGAAAACAATGTGGTTTTTTTCACTTCATTTTTCACTTTTTTTTTTTTTTGTAAGGGAAGTAGTGTGTTGGGCTGGATTTAATGTATGCCCAGTATAGTCAAAACTTTCCAAGCTGAACATTTATGTTTAAACTGTATAACTATTTTAGTGGAATATTTTCTATTTTGGCTTCAAGGATAAAATCACAAACTGCCTCCAAAAGCAAAACGTTGCTTGTCATGATGTGTTTTTCTCAAAGAAGTTGAAGTTACTTTACCAACGGGAAGAGTTTGCACATACAATAGGTCTCTCTGGCTGTTACTGTAATCTTTACTGGAATGAGGAAATTAAAAGACTGCTGAACGCTGCATTTAGAGCTGCACTCAGTTATGTGGTGATCTTTTTAGAGTGCTATTTGTTATCATTTTCCTGCTTACACAGAGAGAATGCGAAAGTGGTAGCATGAGAGAAAGAGAGGTAGAGGTAGATGGAACAAATGAAGGAGTGAGGCATCGCTTCCCTGTGTGCCCCATGGGGACAGATGAATAGGGCCTTAGGTCTGAGTCCTGGTGTCAGAGCATTGGGCCACTAACTGTCATTGTACCTATCTCTGTCCCCTCAACCCCCATGACAATAGGATGTCCCCTGTTGGTGTCTGGCTAAACATTGACGGTGGTTGGGGGTTAGAGGTGTGTGTGTGTGTGTGTGTGTGTGTGTGTGTGTGTGTGTGTGTGTGTGTGTGTGTGTGTGTGTGTGTGTGTGTGTGTGTGTGTGTGTGTGTGTGTGTGTGTGTGTGTGTGTGTGCGTGAGTGAGTGTGCTGGACATGTTGGACTAAAGTGAAAATCAATGTTGCTCTGCTGTGGCCGCAGATTGTGTGTGTGCGTGTGCGTGTGCTGGACATGTTGGACTAAATTGAAAATCAATGTTGCTCTGCTGTGGCCGCAGATTGTGTGTGTGTGTGTTTGTGTGTGTGTCACACAGCGAACACAGGTGTGTGAGGTAATGGCAGAACCGTCACAATCAGAGGACACTGGAAAGGTCAGTCCAGGGCATGTTTACCTTTAAGTGAGCCCTGTCACCTATGACACACACACAGGCTTATGACACACACACACAAAAAAACACTGCTCTCCCACTGTTATATTCTCAGCTCTTATACAATGGACACAAGACATATTTACCATGTGTGAAATATATGTTACAAAAACAGCTATTTTCTGAAGTACAGATTATCACAAATAAAATAAGTCCATCCACCACATTTTCTTTAGGTTTTTTTGGTGGCAAGAAACACCAAATCTAATTAATGTCATTCCAGAAAACCCATTTTCTGAGGCGCCCCTCTTTTCTCCCTTCATTGCCCAAGCAGAACGGGCTTTAATAAAGTAACTCTATAATGAGTGTCTGAGCTGAGACAGACGGGCCTACGGGCCCTACAAACGCACACACCTAACCCCCCAGACACACACACACACCTGCCCTTAGGATGGATTTTAAAGGGGTTAATAAACGGTGTTCAGTTTCGGTGGTAGAGTTGGAACAGGATCTGAGCATCAACCTGTTTCAACTACAGTTAGAAGTTAGAAAAATGTATTGAAGTGTCATTCCGCAATGATACAATAATACAAAATACAGACATTTTAGAAAAACACTCAAATTGAGTTTTGAGACACTAAAAATAATCCTGGTCAAACATGGTACACGCATCATCTGTCATACATTACATCATCTATACACATGGATGCATAAAAAATTATTATTACAAAATAATTGTAAAAAATGTTAAAAGGACAATTAACCCTTTGACGTACCAACACAAGGGTGTGATCATTCTCAAATCAAATTAAATTGTATTTGTCACATGCTCCGAATAGAACAGGGTGTAGACCTTACCGTGAAATCCTTACTTACAAGCCCTTAACCAACAACGCAGTTTTAAGAAAATAGAGTTAAGAAAATGTTTCCAAAATAAACTAAAGTAAAAAATAAAATTTTTAATATTATTATAATTATAACACAATAAAATAACAATAATGAGGCTATATACAGGGGATACCGGTACCGAGTCAATGTGTGGGGGTACAGGTTAGTTGGGGTAATTTGTACATGTATGTAGGGGTAAAGTGACTATACATACAGTTGAAGTCGGAGGTTTACATATACCTTAGCCAAATACATTTAAACTTAGTTTTTGACAATTCGTGACATTTAATCCTAGTGAAAATTGCCTGAATTAGGTCAGTTAGGATCACCACTTTATTTTAAGAAAGTAGAATGTCAGAATAATAGTAGAGAGAATTATTTATTTCAGGTTTTATTTCATTCATCACATTCCGGGCAGCGGAGCGGAAATGGAAGAAAACTAAACTCCCTGCCGACCTGGCATCTTTTCACTCCCTCCTCTCTACATTTTCTTCATCTGTTTCTGCTGCTAAGGCCACTTTCTACCACTCTAAATTCCAAGCATCTGCCTCTAACCCTAGGAAGCTCTTTGCCACATTCTCCTCCCTGCTGAATCCCCCCCCTCCTCTCTCTCTGTGGATGACTTCGTCAACCACTTTGAAAAGAAGGTTGACGACATCCGATCCTCGTTTGTTAAGTCTAATGACACTGCTGGTCCTGCTCACACTGCCCTACCCTATGCTTTGACTTCTTTCTCCCCTCTCTCTCCAGATAAAATCTTGCGACTTGTGACTGCAGGCCGCCCAACAACCTGCCCGCTTGACCCCATCCCCTCCTCTCTTCTCCAGACCATCTCCGGTGACCTTCTCCCCTACCTCACCTCGCTGATCAACTCATCCTTGACCGCTGGCTATGTCCCTTCCGTCTTCAAGAGAGCGAGAGTTGCACCCCTTCTCAAAAAAACCAACACTCGATCCCACTGATGTCAACAACTACAGACCAGTATCCCTTCTTTCTTTTCTTTCCAAAACTATTGAGCGTGCCGTCTTTAGCCAACTCTCTTGCTATCTCTCTCAGAATGACCTTCTTGATCCAAACCAGTCAGGTTTCAGGACTGGTCATTCAACTGAGACTGCTCTTCTCTGTGTCACGGAGGCTCTCCGCACTGCTAAAGCTAACTCTCTCTCCTCTGCTCTTGTCCTTCTAGACCTGTCTGCTGCCTTTGATACTGTGAACCATCAGATCCTCCTCTCCACCCTCTCCGAGCTGGGCATCTCCGGCGCGGCTCACTCCCTGGATTGCGTCCTACCTGACCGGTCGCTCCTACCAAGTGGCGTGGCGAGAAGCTGTCTCCGCACCACGTGCTCTCACCATTGGTGTCCCCCAGGGCTCAGTTCTAGGCCCTCTCCTATTCTCCCTATACACCAAGTCACTTGGCTCTGTCATATCCTCACATGGCCTCTCCTATCATTGCTACGCTGACGATACACAACTAATCTTCTCCTTTCCCCCTTCTGATAACCAGGTGGCGAATCGCATCTCTGCATGTCTGGCAGACATATCAGTATGGATGACGGATCACCACCTCAAGCTGAACCTTGGCAAGACGGAGCTGCTCTTCCTCCCGGGGAAGGACTGCCCGTTCCATGATCTCGCCATCACGGTTGACAACTCCGTTGTGTCCTCCTCCCAGAGTGCGAAGAGCCTTGGCGTGACCCTGGACAACACCCTGTCGTTCTCCGCTAACATCAAGGCGGTGACCCGATCCTGCAGGTTCATGCTCTACAACATTCGGAGAGTACGACCCTGCCTTACACAGGAAGTGGCACAGGTCCTAATCCAGGCACTTGTCATCTCCCCGTCTGGATTACTGCAACTCGCTGTTGGCTGGGCTCCCTGCCTGTGCCATTAAACCCCTACAACTCATCCAGAATGCCGCAGCCCGTCTGGTGTTCAACCTTCCCAAGTTCTCTCACGTCACCCCGCTCCTCCGCACACTCCACTGGCTTCCAGTTGAAGCTCGCATCTGTTACAAGACCATGGTGCTTGCCTATGGAGCTGTGAGGGGATCGGCACCTCTGTACCTTCAGGCTCTGATCAGTCCCTACACCCAAACGAGGGCATTGCGTTCATTCACCTCTGGCCTGCTGGCTCCCTTCCTCTGCGGAAGCATAGTTCCCGCTCAGCCCAGTCAAAACTGTTCGCTGCTCTGGCACCCCAATGGTGGAACAAGCTCCCTCACGACGCCAGGACAGCAGAGTCACTCACCACCTTCCGGAGACATTTGAAACCCCCACCTCTTTAAGGGAATACCTGGGATAGGATAAAGTAATCCTTCTACCCCCGCCCCCTATTTTTTATATATATATATATATATATATATATATATATATATATATATATATATATATATATATATATATATATATATATAAAAACATATTGTAAAGTGGTTATCCCACTGGCTATAGGGTGAATGCACCAATTTGTAAGTCGCTCTGGATAAGAGCGTCTGCTAAATGACGTAAATGTAAATGTAAATGTAAATTCCCAGTGTGTCAGAAGTTTACATACACTCAATTAGTATTTGGTAGCTTTGCCTTTAAATTGTTTAACTTGGGTCAAACATTTCGGGTAGCCTTCCACAAGCTTCCCACAATAAATTGGGTTAATTTTGGCCCATTCCTCCTGACAGAGCTGGTGTAACTGAGTCAGGTTTGTAGGCCTCCTTGCCCGCACACGCTTTTTTAGTTCTGCCCACACATTTTCTATAGGATTGAGGTCAGGGCTTTGTGATGGCCACTCCAATACCTTGACTTTGTTGTCCTTAAGCCATTTTGCCACAAATTTGGAAGTATGCTTAGGGTCATTGTCCATTTGGAAGACCAAGCTTTTAACTTCCTGACTGATGTCTTGAGATGTTGCTTCAATATATCCACATAAATTTCCTTCCTCATGATGCCATCTATTTTGTGAAGTGCACCAGTCCCTCCTGCAGCAAAGCACCCCCACAGCATGATGCTGCCACCCCCGTGCTTCACGGTTGGGATGGTGTTCTTCGGCTTTCAAGGTTCCCCCTTTTTCCTCCAAACATAACAATGGTAATTATGGCCAAACAGTTCTATTTTTGTTTCATCAGACCAGAGGACATTTCTCCAAAAAGTACAATCTTTGTCCCCATGTGCTGTTGCAAACCGTAGTCTGGCTTTTTTATGGCGGTTTAGGAGCAGTGGCTTCTTCCTTGCTGAGCGGCCTTTCAGGTTATGTCGATATAGGACTCGGTTTACTGTGGATATAGATACTTTTGTTCCTGTTTCCTCCAGCATCTTCACAAGGTCCTTTGCTGTTGTTCTGGGATTGATTTGCACTTTTCGCACCAAATTACGTTAATCTCTAGGTAACAGAAGGCGTCTCCTTCCTGAGCGGTATGATGGCTGCGTGGTCCCATGGTGTTTTTACAGTGAGGGGAAAAAGTATTTGATCCCCTGCTGATTTTGTACGTTTGCCCACTGACAAAGACATGATCAGTCTATAATGTTAATGGTAGGTTTATTTGAACAGTGAGAGAGATAATAACAACAACAAAATCCAGAAAAATGCATTTGTCAAAAATGTTATACATTGATTTGCATTTTAATGAGGGAAATAAGTATTTGACCCCTCTGCAAAACATGACTTAGTACTTGGTGGCAATACCCTTGTTGGCAATCACAGAGGTCAGACGTTTCTTGTAGTTGGCCACCAGGTTTGCACACATGTCAGGAGGGACTTTGTCCCACTCCTCTTTGCAGATCTTCTCCAAGTCATTAAGGTTTCGAGGCTGACGTTTGGCAACTCGAACCTTCAGCTCCCTCCACAGATTTTCTATGGGATTAAGGTCTGGAGACTGGCTAGGCAACTCCAGGACCTTAATGTGCTTCTTCTTGAGCCACTCCTTTGTTGCCTTGGCTGTGTGTTTTGGGTCATTGTCATGCTGGAATACCCATCCACGACCCATTTTCAATGCCCTGGCTGAGGGAAGGAGGTTCTCACCCAAGATTTGACGGTACATGGCCCTGTCCATCGTCCCTTTGATGCGGTGAAGTTGTCCTGTCCTCTTAGCAGAAAAACACCCCCAAAGCATAATGTTTCCACCTCCGTGTTTGACTGCGGGGATGGTGTTCTTGGGGTCATAGGCAGCATTCCTCCTCCTCCAAACACGGCGAGTTGAGTTGATGCCAAAGAGCTCGATTTTGGTCTCATCTGACCACAACACTTTCACCCAGTTCTCCTCTGAATCATTCAGATGTTCATTGGCAAACTTCAGACGGGCCTGTATATGTGCTTTCTTGAGCAGGGGGACCTTGCGGGCGCTGCAGGATTTCAGTCCTTCACGGCGTAGTGTGTTACCAATTGTTTTCTTGGTGACTATGGTCCCAGCTGCCTTGAGATCATTGACAAGATCCTCCCGTGTAGTTCTGGGCTGATTCCTCACCGTTCTCATGATCATTGCAACTCCACGAGGTGAGATCTCGCATGGAGCCCCAGGCCGAGGGAGATTGACAGTTATTTTGCTTTTCTTCCATTTGCGAATAATCACACCAACTGTTGTCCCCTTCTCACCAAGCTGCTTGGCAATGGTCTTGTAGCCCATTCCAGCCTTGTGTAGGTCTACAATCTTGTCCCTGACATCCTTTGAGAGCTCTTTGATCTTGGCCATGGTGGAGAGTTTGGAATCTGATTGATTGATTGCTTCTGTGGACAGGTGTCTTTTATACAGGTAACAAACTGAGATTAGGAGCACTCCCTTTAAGAGTGTGCTCCTAATCTCAGCTCGTTACCTGTATAAAAGACACCTGGGAGCCATAAATCTTTCTGATTGAGAGGGTGCCAAATACTTATTTCCCTCATTAAAATGCAAATCAGTTTATAACATTTTGACATGCGTTTTTCTGGATTTTTTTGTTGTTATTCTGTCTCTCATTGTTCAAATAAACCTACCATTAAAGTTATAGACTGATCATTTCTTTATCAGTGGGCAAACGTACAAAATCAGCAGGGGATCAAATACTTTTTTCCCTTACTGTAGTTTAGCTGTTATTTTAACCCATAGGAAACCCTCCACTGAGTCATCAATAATCTCATACTGATAATCCAAACACAGTTGGTCTCTGATGAAAAGGCCCAAGCCCCCTGAACCAGTATGTTCACGGAGGTGAAGTCTAGTCCTATTCTGGACAAACCAGGAATAATCTGGACAGGTAGCCACTTGGGAGCAAGGTAAATGAGTTTCTGCCACTCCAACTATATCCAGGCCAAGGTGCTGTGAACAATGAGAACTGGTTTTATTATTGTCTGATGAAATGTCAATATTCCAGCTCTGTACATCCCAAAAATCCGCATGAGACCTAACGTCGGGGGGTGGCATGCCCTGCCCCATGCGCACTGCTCGGCCTGGTAAACTTCACAACCCTCCCTCCCCTCTGACAGTGAGTTTATCTGTGCCTATTTCCTTTATGATGGCTTGGAAACTAGGAGCAGAACCTTTTTGTCCATTGCAGATTTATTGTGTTCCTGACTGCTACATTTGGTGATTATAACTCCTGGTCTGTCATTGTGTAATTGCTTCCTTTCTGCTGTCACACACTATGTCCTTAATTTTCAGTCCGTCTTTAGTAATACAGTTCACAGTGTTCAGGGTGACTTTGTTTACTTTGTGTGGGACATTTCTGATTACCACATTAGGTGCAATGTCATTTATGCCGGCGTCTGAGGACGCACAGAAGCTGGATTCTAGCATTTTCAGACAGACATCTAGAGCACTAACCTCGGAGTCTTATAGAGACACTGCGGGAGAGGGAATATTTTTTATGCCCGCCTTTAAGTTAGAGACTCGGTCGAGTAGATCCTCAATGTTTTTTTTAATACTCCATATACTCTCTGATGGCAGCTGCCACTTTGTCAGCGATGGTATCCTCCAAACTTTTAATGCTTGTGGAGAGTCTGCATTCCATATTATTGATTGCTTGTAGGATGTAATTTGTGGTCATTGAATCATCGCCCAACTTGTTTGCGTTCGAGCGGAGGGACTTTGCTTGCTGTTTGCTGGCTTTGATCGGCATAGTGCTTACTTGCATAAAAACAATGAAAACTGACTGACGGTTTAATCGCCTCAATGCAAAAAAGCTTACAATTTATATAAAAGCAAAACGCTTTGGATTTGGGTTATTAGCTAATTTAAATATAAACACTTCACAAACATTTGCCAGGAGACATACAGAGACCAGCCGGATGTGTCTGTGTGTGTCAATCGCCTCACAGTAGAATGGCTACATCGCCAGCCTAAATCTAATTCACTGATCTATCTAATGCCATGGCGTCTTTGAGAAGGAGATATCCAAGCGTATGATTAGGATGAGGCAGAGAGTAGAGACCGTGGGTGGGGTGGACAGAGGGATGGAAGGAAGGATGGATGGATGGGTGGGTTTGAGGAGGGTTTTAGTTTCTCTCTGTGTTTTTCATGCTTGTTCTCTCATACACACACATACGCACACACAAGCACACACCCTGGTGGTCCCATGGAGTGCAGCTTAGCCATGGAGGACAATAGCAGTGGAAATGGATTATAATGATAAAGGATAGGTAGTGGGATAGGCCCTACCGACCACGTGGACCATGAATACGGTAAGCACACCTTGGTAGAACACCGCATTGATTTGTTCAAAAGACTTGAGTGTGAAGGTTTGATACAGTCAAATAATAAGGATTAATTTGATAGAATCACTCAAGGTATACTGTAACATTTCTAGGGGGATAATTTGTTGCACATTTCAGACATTTGATATGAGGACTGCTTTATTAATAATTAATGATCTCTAAATTCATAAAACATTGTCTTGTCCCCAGCAAGTAACATTTGATACAACATCTAAGGCCTAGAGCAGGGCTGTTTGCCAGACTCCCATCAAATGAGATTTTTTTTTCAATACTCCCCGAGCCGACTAGGTGAAAAATCTGTCGATGTGCCCTTGAGCAAGGCACTTAACCCTAATTGCTCCTGTAAGTCGCTCTGGATAAGAGCGTCTGCTAAATGACTAAAATGTCAAATGTAAAATACTGACTAGCATGTTTCTCCCCTCAAAGATTCCTAGTGGCCCTTAAAGAGAAAATAGATAGGGAAAGAGGGAGACAGGGAGGAGAGAAGTCCCCTGCTATCTATTTTTTTTGCTGCCGCAGTTCCTTTTTGAAAGTCTTCCATTTGATACCTTGCCTTTTCCTCGCTCTTTCTTATTTTCCCTCCTCTTCTCATAATGTCAATTTAATTCAATCTGAGGGATTTCAGGCAGCCCAGTATCTTTTAATGTCTCTTTGGAAATAGCTCTTGTAACACATCGCATTTACTCTCACCTTTCCAGGGGGATTTGAAAGGGGTGAAATAAAGATAACTTATTTGTAGAATCTGAAGTTTCATTAAAAAACACTTTCTCTCTCCCTGTGTCCTCTCATCATTTAAGTGGGCCACCTGTCTAAACATTTTGGCGTTTTTTTCCAGATAATTTCCCTAGCCTTATTCAGGATCCCTGGGAGGCCATCTTTGTTGTTGGCGGCGATGCTGGAGTATATTCTACTACCCCCATGGACTGAATACAGCTCTGGGCCTCTGCCTCTCTCTCTTTGACGCCACAAAACACCCCCTCATCCTCCTCTACCCGCATACCCTCCACCTCTCCCCATGTCTCCTAATCTCCCCTCCTTTTGCCTCTTCCCTCTTTTTCCCTCAGCCTGGAGATCCTCTGAACTCGATTCACATAAACGTGCAACCTTTCAAGACATGCTCTCTGTCTCTATTGCGCTCTCCATTTTCTCCCTCTACCTTGCTCTCTCACCATCTTTCTTTCTTTCTCTACATCTTTCTCTCTTTCCTTCTTCTTCCCTTGCCCCTGCTGCACCCCTTATCTCTCTCTCCCTCTCTAACTCTCATTCGATCTTACTCTCCATTTTCCTTCCCTGACTCCCTCTTCTCTCTCTCTCTCTCTCTCTCTCTCTCTCTCTCTCTCTCTCTCTCTCTCTCTCTCTCTCTCTCTCTCTCTCTCTCTCTCTCTCTCTCTCTCTCTCTCTCTCTCTCTCTCTCTCTCTCTCTCTCTCTCTCTCTCTCTCTCTCTCTCTCTCTCTCCTCCTTCCCTTCCTCTCCTCCTTATTGTAGGATTGGTATGCAGGCAGTGACCTGGGTGGGTGTCTACAAAGCAGCACACATTATTCTTGATCATTCCTCAGGCCCCCTACAGAGACGGTTATGAAGAGGGATCCATTAATGATGCTGCCACTATTAACACTGCTATAACACCAAATTCCCCTCTCTTTCCTAACCAATTGGTACTATATCAATATTAGAACAGGCTCCATTGAAATTACAGTGGCATGGTTTGATTATTTGGTCAAACATCCCAAATGCCCATATGATTGAGATTATTAGGGTAGTTGGGTAAGGGAGGACTATGGGTAATGAAGTCTATGGTGCAGCTGTGATTCCAGATGATTCTGGCATGTTTTTACCAGGAAACCAAAGCCCTAGTCTGGTACAGTGTCATGCTGCTTTGCCTTAACACCCCCAATTTTTTGCATATTTTTTCTTCTCAACGGCAATCCCTCTGTATTTTTTAAATAAGAAATCATGCAATCGTAACACACATACACACACACACACACACACACAACCACACAGTCTGCTCTGACCAAGGTTATTATAGTAAACCAAAACATTTTTTTTTTTATCAACTGAAATAAAGTAATTAACAAAAAACATTTGAAAAACTAAAACAATACTGAAACTATCTTTGACTGCAAAACAAACTAAAATAAAAATAAAAATGTATGGGATTGTTTTGAGTACATTTGGAAAGAACAAAAGCAAATGTATTGTAGTGTCAGCAGCGGGTGTGGAAGAGAGATAAAAAGGAAAACCCAACCAACCTCAAAGTAAATCTGAACAGCGCCCACAAAGAATCCTACAAACAATTTCAGGATAAAGACAAGGTGAGACAGCCACTAGCTATTAGTAGCTACACGTCAACGGCAACGTTAGGACAACCAACTTTACCAGTTTGCTTGAAAAGAGCAGAAACATGACAACCTAATTTAATTGAGTTTTAAAAAAGAGAAGCAGAACTGGTTCATTTATTCATCCATTCCGGCAAATCCACGAGAAATTTAACCAAACACTTGATCCCAAATTGAAAACTCCTGGTGCTGCTAAAGTAAACGGGTTGATTGCTTTACAAATGGATACAACAACCCCAAAATTTAAGAAAATTCTGAAAGAGGCATGAAAAATAAACCTGTGTGTAGACGGATGGAGCAAGAAAAGACTGACTGCTTCGTTTATGGGCATATCAGCCTGCTTCTATCACCCCTTCTCCAACAAGGCACAACATACGTTGCACAACATCTATCGGATTTAGCATCCACACACCAGAGAGGTAATTGACTGCACATTGGACGCATGGGACACACCAGAGGAGAAGATCCAACTCGTCAAAACTGACAACGGGGCGAACATAGTCAAGACTATCAAGCTAGTACAGAACAGGCAAGAGAATACCCGTGACCAACAATAACCAGAGCTGGCCATAGATAGCCTTGATCTGCGATGGACACCGACCATTATTATTTTAAATCCAAGTCACATTAAGATTGATTTATAATGTATACATAACCAAACCTAAGACCTGACCCATCACCTTATGTATTACTGCCCCCCATTGGCAAGACGTGACATACCAAAAAAACACTAACTATAGGCCTACAACACAGAGGTCACGTACACCAACGCGCTCTAACAGTGTGTGTGTGTCTCTGTGTCTGTCTGTGTGTGTGTGTGTGCACATGTGTGTCTCCAACCGTACCATCTTCAAGACCCTCTCTCTGTTTCCCCTAGTGCTTACCGTGGGCACAGTGGCTACTGGAGGCAGAAAAACACAATATTAGAGTATTAGCACAGGGGCACTGCATTGTTGTAAGTGTGTGTGTGTGTTTTATTTAACCTTTATTTAAGCAGGCAGTCATGCTGAGGCCATGGTTTCTTTTGCAGATGAGGCCTGCATGAACCCGTCAATAAACAACAATTACACTATACATGAAAAGCAAACACAAAACACAAAATGCTAAACACAATCATATGCAACAAATACATTCTTCAATAAAAAGGCCCTCTAACTTCCGCCTGAATTGCCCTCGAGGCACTAACTCCCCCAACTTTAAGGACTTTAAAAGCAGATTTACCTAAATTGATGGAGATTGAAGGGATCTCCAGGATTAGACATCCCTGAGTCCGGGGCTGGTAATGTATACGTCTGAAGCACAGGAGGTTGGTGGCACCTTAATAATTGGGGAGGACGGGCTTGTGGTAATGGCTGGAGCGGAATCAGTGGAACAGTATTAAACACATGGTTTTATGTGTTTGATGCCATTCCATTTTCTCCGTTCCAGCCATTATTATGAGCCGTCCTCCCCGAAGCAGCCTCCACTGGTCTGAAGGTTAACAATGAGGTAAGGTATTGCGGAAGTTTATACAAGATGGCTTTATAGACAAAAAGAGCACAATGCATCAATCTATAAGACTTCAAGGAGGGCCAGCCTACTTTCTGATACAACATGCAATGATGTGTACTGAACCTATCGGCTGTAATAAAGCTTCATTACAGTGGTAGCTGCATTCATATAGATGATATCACCATAGTCAATAACCGGAATAAATGTTGACTGAATTATTAGTTTTCTGCTATTTAACGAAAGACAGGACCTGTTCCTATAGAAGAAGCCTATTTTAATTATTATTTTCTCAACTTACTCATCAGCATGCTTTTTGAAAGATAGCTTTTTATCAATCCAGATGCCCAGATATTTATAAGCGTGAACACAATCAATGAGGGCACCATACAAAGTACGTATGCATAAATCAGCAGATACATTTTTATGTGATGGAAAATAACATATACCTGGTTTTACCTGTATTAACCTTTTCACACGTGATTCCAAATATCTCTAATGGTTACCCCAGCGTGAGTTGTTTTATGCACGTGATGTCAGAATGCACTCACTGTTCCAAAATGTGATTGTTACGCAATAGGACAGTTAACACACGCTGCCTGCTAATTATCTATAGGCTATGTTTCAACTTGTCAATTTCAAATTATTTTCTAACTATTTGTATTTTCTAACAACAGTTTGAATTGAGGTGTGTTCTGCCTCTTTATGTTTGAGGCTTTTACTGAGCTGGACAAACTTCCCTCTTCGAGGAGAGCCCTTCCCCATTTTTTCTGCACATCAAGTATGCAGACATTTGTGCAGTCTTCCAAGAAGTTGCATATTTTCTGGCTGGTGCTTGAATTATTGCATGGTTGTTTTCCTTATAAATAATACCTTTGGACATGTTTGCGTTCCTATCAAAGTAAGTGCCTTATTTTCTGTATATCGTGTTGTCGTTTCTACTGTAGGATACAGTATGTATGTATGTATGTATGTATGTACAGTGGGGAAAAAAAGTATTTAGTCAGCCACCAATTGTGCAAGTTCTCCCACTTAAAAAGATGAGAGAGGCCTGTAATTTTCATCATAGGTACACGTCAACTATGACAGACAAAATGAGGAAAAAAAATCCAGAAAATCACATTGTAGGATTTTTTATGAATTTATTTGCAAATTATGGTGGAAAATAAGTATTTGGTCAATAACAAAAGTTTCTCAATACTTTGTTATATACCCTTTGTTGGCAATAACACAGGTCAAACGTTTTCTGTAAGTCTTCACAAGGTTTTCACACACTGCTGCTGGTATTTTGGCCCATTCCTCCATGCAGATCTCCTCTAGAGCAGTGATGTTTTGGGGCTGTCGCTGGGCAACACGGACTTTCAACTCCCTCCAAAGATTTTCTATGGGGTTGAGATCTGGAGACTCCAGGACCTTGAAATGCTTCTTACGAAGCCACTCCTTCGTTGCCCGGGCGGTGTGTTTGGGATCATTGTCATGCTGAAAGACCCAGCCACGTTTCATCTTCAATGCCCTTGCTGATGGAAGGAGGTTTTCAATCAAAATCTCACGATACATGGCCCCATTCATTCTTTCCTTTACACGGATCAGTCGTCCTGGTCCCTTTGCAGAAAAACAGCCCCAAAGTATGATGTTTTCACTCCCATGCTTCACAGTAGGTATGGTGTTCTTTGGATGCAACTCAGCATTCTTTGTCCACCAAACACGACGAGTTGAGTTTTTACCAAAAAGTTATATTTTGGTTTCATCTGACCATATGACATTCTCCCAATCCTCTTCTGGATGCACTCTAGCAAACTTCAGACGGGCCTGGACATGTACTGGCTTAAGCAGGGGGACACGTCTAGCACTGCAGGATTTGAGTCCCTGGCGGCGTAGTGTGTTACTGATGTTAGGCTTTGTTACTTTGGTCCCAGCTCTCTGCAGGTCATTCACTAGGTCCCCCCCGTGTGGTTCTGGGATTTTGCTCACCGTTCTTGTGATCATTTTGACCCCACGGGGTGAGATCTTGCGTGGAGCCCCAGATCGAGGGAGATTATCAGTGGTCTTGAATGTCTTCCATTTCCTAATAATTGCTCCCACAGTTGATTTCTTCAAACCAAGCTGCTTAGCTATTGCAGAGTCAGTCTTCCCAGCCTGGTGCAGGTCTACAATTTTGTTTCTGGTGTCATTTGACAGCTCTTTGGTCTTGGCCATAGTGGAGTTTGGAGTGTGACTGTTTGAGGTTGTGGACAGGTGTCTTTTATACTGAAAACAAGTTCAAACAGGTGCCATTAATACAGGTAACGAGTGGAGGACAGAGGAGCCTCTTAAAGAAGAAGTTACAGGTCTGTGAGAGCCAGAAATCTTGCTTGTTTGTAGGTGACCAAATACTTATTTTCCACCATAATTTGCAAATAAATTCATTAAAAATCCTACAATGTGATTTTCTGGATTTTCTTTTCTCAATTTGTCTGTCATAGTTGACGTGTACCTATGATGAAAATGACAGGCCTCTCTCATCTTTTTAAGTGGGAGAACTTGCACAATTGGTGGCTGACTAAATACTTTTTTCCCCCACTGTATGTATGGAGAATAATGTATTTACAGTTTTATTCACATGTTTTCAAGTACTGGTGACAAATAATGCATTCCAATTATTGCATAGATTGTAATGGACACCTATGATGTGTGTAAAATACTTTTGGGGTATTTTGTTGTACTGATTATAATGAGCTAATGCTAAGCTATTTGCCAGCTATGTGTGGCGCCGTGTTTGTTGACATTATACAATGAATTCTGGGTGTCACATAAATGTCTGTCAGACCAAAGATGTTATAATGAGGTGAAGGAATGGGTCACTCATCTTTCAAGTAAACTTCCGGAAGTGAATGAAGGGAAGTGAATGAACGTAGACGACACACCCCCTTCAACATGCATACTGCAAACAGACCAAACTCATATTGTCTCCTCTTATTATCTTTGGTTGACGCGAAGAAATAAACATGGCGGCGCGCACAAACTACCCATCGTCAGATTACTTTTGATTTCTATAAAGTGTTTTACTCAGTTATTTAGATCAATGTTGAGCTCACCGGTGATGTGATGAATTATAAATAGTAATTGCTATTAGCTAATTCATTTTGTGGATTCTGACAGCCGAGAGTTATCTAAATATGACCGCTTGTGTTAGGTCAATCTTTCCTCAGTTAGCGCTAGGACTAATGTAGCCTACATCTTCCGGTTTGGATGATTGTGCATGCTGTCGCTACTTCTGTGAATGTCTGAACATTGCATCCCAAAAATAAACTGGTCACATTCAGGACATAACTTTGTAAGGACTGCGTTTGTGCAAAATGTTTCTGTGAAAAAACAGCGTGGCTAGCTCAAATGCTGACTGTTGCGTCAATCGAAACTGGATGTTCTAAATAAGCGTTCTAATCACACCTGTTTGAGCGTACGCTGCAGGGACCACTGATCACACCCATTTGTTGGTACGTGTGAAAAGGTTAAGTTCCAATTTCAGTTCAACAAAGGCTTTCTGCAGGGCAATAAAAGCCAATTGGACCTCTGTCAGAGCCTGGTCAGCTGTGGGGGCAATAGCATACACCTGTAAGGTTCTATATTTATTTTCTTAGTTCACCTTGTGTTCTTGAACGTAGCCCTGTTTCTTTGTGTTCTTGAACGTAGCCCTGTCTTTCATTTTTGTTCATTGATTTCACCTGTGTTAGTTACTCACCTGGTCTCATCAGCTCCTTATTTAGTTCAGTTCATTCTGTTTGTGCCTTGTGAGGTATTGTTCATTTTGACTCTACTAAGCCTTTGCCTAGCTCGTTTGTGAGAATCAGTTATAGCGTTCAGTCCTAGTTTTGATTCTCCTGCCTGTTTGCCTACCTGTGTATGGCCATTGCCTGCCTGTGACCACGATTCCTGCCTTCTGTGAAGGCGAAATAAACACCTGCCGCGCTCTGCGCGTGAATCTACACCTTTTTCTCCCTGAGTGTTCATTACAACACCACAGTTTCATCTGCATAAAGGTAAACATTTTTACAGATAAATCAATATTGTTAATGTAAATAGTGAAAAGAACTGGACCAGGAATCGATCCCTGTGGGACACCCTTTGTTATGTCCAAAAAACCTGATTCAACACCATCAGTAAGTAAACACTGTGTTCTGTCCTTTAAATAATTGGCAAGCCAGCTACATGCAGCCTGGTCCAGGCCAATTGATGAAAGCCTCTGAATAAGTAAAGAGTGATCCACAGTGTTGAAGGCTTTAGACAGGTCAATAAAAGGGCCACAAAAAAAAGTATTTAGTCAGCCACCAATTGTGCAAGTTCTCCCACTTAAAAAGATGAGAGGCCTGTAATTTTCATCATAGGTACACGTCAACTATGACAGACAAAATGAGAAAAAAAAATCCAGAAAATCACATTGTACGATTTTTTATGAATTTATTTGCAAATTATGGTGGAAAATAAGTATTTGGTCAATAACAAAAGTTTCTCAATACTTTGTTATATACCCTTTGTTGGCAATGACACAGGTCAAACGTTTTCTGTAAGTCTTCACAAGGTTTTCACACACTGTTGCTGGTATTTTGGCCCATTCCTCCATGCAGATCTCCTCTAGAGCAGTGATGTTTTGGGGCTGTCGCTGGGCAACACGGACTTTCAACTCCCTCCAAAGATTTTCTATGGGGTTGAGATCTGGAGACTGGCTAGGCCACTCCAGGACCTTGAAATGCTTCTTACGAAGCCACTCCTTCGTTGCCCGGGCGGTGTGTTTGGGATCATTGTCATGCTGAAAGACCCAGCCACGTTTCATCTTCAATGCCCTTGCTGATGGAAGGAGGTTTTCACTCAAAATCTCACGATACATGGCCCCATTCATTCTTTCCTTTACCGGATCAGTCGTCCTGGTCCCTTTGCAGAAAAACAGCCCCAAAGCATGATGTTTCCACCCCCATGCTTCACAGTAGGTATGGTGTTCTTTGGATGCAACTCAGCATTCTTTGTCCACCAAACACGACGAGTTGAGTTTTTACCAAAAAGTTATATTTTGGTTTCATCTGACCATATGACATTCTCCCAATCCTCTTCTGGATCATCCAAATGCACTCTACCAAACTTCAGATGGGCCTGGACATGTACTGGCTTAAGCAGGGGGACACGTCTGGCACTGCAGGATTTGAGTCCCTGGCGGCGTAGTGTGTTACTGATGGTAGGCTTTGTTACTTTGGTCCCAGCTCTCTGCAGGTCATTCACTAGGTCCCCCCGTGTGGTTCTGGGATTTTTGCTCACCGTTCTTGTGATCATTTTGACCCCACGGGGTGAGATCTTGCGTGGAGCCCCAGATCGAGGGAGATTATCAGTGGTCTTGTATGTCTTCCATTTCCTAATAATTGCTCCCACAGTTGATTTCTTCAAACCAAGCTGCTTACCTTTATTGCAGATTCAGTCTTCCCAGTCTGGTGCAGGTCTACAATTTTGTTTCTGGTGTCCTTTGACAGCTCTTTGGTCTTGGCCATAGTGGAGTTTGGAGTGTGACTGTTTGAGGTTGTGGACAGGTGTCTTTTATACTGATAACAAGTTCAAACAGGTGCCATTAATACAGGTAACGAGTGGAGGACAGAGGAGCCTCTTAAAGAAGAAGTTACAGGTCTGTGAGAGCCAGAAATCTTGCTTGTTTGTAGGTGACCAAATACTTATTTTCCACCATAATTTGCAAATAAATTCATAAAAAATACTACAATGTGATTTTCTGGAGAGAAAAAAATTCAATTTGTCTGTCATAGTTGACGTGTACCTATGATGAAAATTACAGGCCTCTCTCATCTTTTTTAAGTGGGAGAACTTGCACAATTGGTGGCTGACTAAATACTTTTTTCCCCACTGTATATTGGCAAGGGTGTTGTTAGGCCCAAAACGAAGTCTAGGGTCGTTAAACCGTGCCAATACATCCTCCAAACACCGGCTTCGAGGGTGTTATCAATTTTATACAACGGGTTACCAACATATTCAAATAATGATTGACATATTTTCATTAAACTTTTTATTCATACTATTTCATCCTTCCATGAGATGCAGTCCTGACACAAATCGGTTCGGTTGCCATTCTTTAAGTATTTTTGTTCTAAATTTATGGACGCGACCCGGACATTTGTTTGAAATATTCTGTTGTCTTAATGGCTGGCAACGTTCTTATCCCTTGCTTGCTAGCTAGCCAACTTTGGCTAACACAGTCACGTCAAACAGTGCAGCCAGAATAACAGCAAAGTAAGTGCATTTGCATTTGTTTAAGCTGTTTTCTAGAGATTTCTTTTGTGGGATACATTCATAACAATGAGCTAATGATGCGCAATTTCACCTGGCATAGAAAATTAGCTCTCTCTCCAGGATACTGTTCAGAGGAGCTAGCCAACTACACAGCTAACACAATCCCTTCAAACTGAAGCTGGTACGACAGCAAACTAGTTGCATTTTGTGTTTTTCTATTGGCATTTCTTTGTATATATCCATGGAAATTATATTGATTCATGATTTCTACTGGCTGAGAAAAGCTGCCTGTCTGTCTCGTCCTGACCCCGACACGTTCATTACTATGGGACAGCTGGAGATCAAATTTTTATATTGAAACAATGTTGCAATTGTCGGAGAAACAGAGACCAAGGTTTATCCAAACCTCCGCTGTTGAAAACCAATTGCTAGTCTAAAACAAATTGTAGATAATGTCTAGATGCTTTTTATAGTGGAGATCAAGTTTATAACTTGCCTGCCTAGGCTGATGAGACAGTGGATTATGCATGGATTAGTGTCTGTTGTCCGACTGCCAGCATTGTGACTGTAGCGGAGCCATCCATGCCCAGGCCCCCTCCACTCCCGACCCCGTTCCAGGCTGGTCCCCTCGTCTATGGGCAGCCAGGGGGCAGCCTGCCCTGGAGCCAACTTGGAGGTGTTGGTTTAGGCTCTCTGCCAAGAAAGGATTAGTGACAGACATTATTGGGTGTGTCCAGATATCTAGTTTGAGCTGGCCTTCACTGGGGGAGGGGGAAGGAGGAGAGGAGAGGAGAGGAGAGGAGAGGAGAGGAGAGGAGAGGAGAGGAGAGGAGAGGAGAGGAGAGGAGAGGAGAGGAGAGGAGAGGAGAGGAGAGGAGAGGAGAGGAGAGGAGAGGAGAGAGGAGAGGAGAGGAGAAAGACATGGCTTGAGGTTTGTGTGAAATGTATGATAAGTAAATACAGTTATATTGACCAATATTATTATTATGTTTTCTTACATTTAAGAAAGAGAGTTCTTTCATTTATGACCATTTTTATCAAATAAGATCCATCTCTTCATAAATAATGCAAACAACACACTCAACATCATATCATATATAGTAATATTTGATAGAACACTGCTTCATCCAAATATTTGAACTCCTCACACATCACATGAATTAGAAAAATATCAAGCATAATAACATAGATCTTGGTAAATCTGAAAACATATTTGGGGTGGAGTTCCTATTGAAGGAACATTCCTTTAAAGTCCAGACTATTTTGTTGCTTCATTGTTGCAGCTTAATGTGTCAAGAGTAATGCTAGCTGACTTCAAATAAGTCCACGGCCCAACATTACTGTGGTGGGAAGCCCTTGCAGCCGAAACTAGACCATTGTAAACCACCAACAGTTTTGGATGGGAATACCAGCATACAGTTATTTTCTTGTAAAAAAAATAAAAAAAAATAATAATAAATAAATACAAATTCCCTCTAAATGGCTCTAAATTCTAAATGGATTCATGACCTAGATTCGGGTCATATTAACTTATCATCCTAATGATGCCGGAATTCAATACCAAACGTGACTTCCCTGATGCTCATCTAGGAATACGCCAGGCATATCAAAGTTCACATTTAATGTGTTTTTTCGGAGCGAGTGGGAGCCACCAGAACGCAAAGGGAGCAACATGGAAAATAGATCATAATTGTTGTTTCTTTTTGTCTTATTCTTTTTTAATAAACCAAAGCAATATGTCAGGAATTAACGACAATCAGACGTTTTCAATATTGTCTAAGCTGATTTGTGTGCGTTGTGAGTAGGAGACGAAGACTTTGGCTGCTGTAGCTGAGTTTTGCCGAGCAACCAATTCACTCAAGAGTCCAAGCTTGCGTCTAGGCACCTAAGGTGGAGCCTACACACAAACCTACATGCCTTCTGAGTAGAGTGATGAACCGTCCTAAATCGCTGTTCATTTGAGTACGGGGGTAGACACAAGGAATGTCTCAGGACTTGTCATCGGTTGTGTGCGTGTGTGCACGTGTGTGTATGTTATGTGTGTTTGTATCTGTGTGTCTGAGCAGGGGCGTCAGTGGCCAGCAGGAGTTGGAGAAGTTGGGATTGTTGTATGGTTCTGGAGGGAAGGGGACATGCTATCACACATGCTATCACTGTCTACATCACAGGAGAGGCCTCTGTGGGGGTAAGCGAGTGCCCTCTCCAAAACATCCATCCTGCTATTGCACACACCTCCACACACATTCTTTACATTCTCTCTCACATACGCTTTCTCTTTATTTCTCTCTCTTTCTCTTTTTCTCTCTCTTTCTCGTTCTCTTTATTTCTCTCTCTGTATCGCTCTGTTTATTTCTCTCTCTCTCTTTATTTACCTCTCTCTCTTTATTTCTCTCTCGCTCTCTCTCTATTTCTCTCTCTCTTTATTTCTTTCTCTCTTTACCTCTCTCTTTTTATTTATCTCTCTTTTTGTTGATCTCTATCTCTCTCTCTTTATTCTCTCGCTCTTTATCTCTCACGATCTTTACCTATGACAGCCTGTGACATCCTCAACAGTCTTTGCTACAATTTAATGGAAGGAAGATTCATCACTTGTGGGTGTTCTTAGATGTGTGTAATTACAGTAAGTGAAAAGAATGAAGAGAGAGAGAGGTAAAAACAGATAAGGAATACAAATTACCCATTCTGACCCATTCTGTAGTTTGAATTAACATAAACAGTATAAACCAACAAGCTCTCACATTATCCATGTTTCTCAAACGTCAAATTGTAAAGTTGTTCCAAATGTCAAATTTCAATTAATTATCTTTATCGTTCCAAGGTTAAGTTTAGGCATTAACTCCGAATTCTTTACTTTTTCATGTGTGAGTTCCAAATATCTCTAACGGTTGCCTCAGCGTGAGTTTTTTTTAATGTGTTTGATGTCAGAATGCACTCACTGTTCCAAAATGTGATTGTAACGCAACAGGACATTTAACCCATGCTGCCCTCAAACCAAGGCACGCTGCCTGCTAATTATCTATAGGCTATATAAAATTATTTTCTACAGTTAGAATTAAGGTGTGTTCCGCCTCCTCATTCATTCACGTAAGAAGTAGCCCATTTCACTGTTGTGGACAATTTATGTTTGAGGCTTTACTGAGCCGGTCGACGAGAGCCCAAGCACACTCCCCGGTGTTTCCCCAGATCAAGTATGCAGACATTTGCGCAGCTCTAGTCAGAACAGGCCTTGCACAAACTATTTCCCCCTGGCACATTTTCTGGCTGGCACACGCATTGTTTTCCTTACAAATAATAACTTTGGACATGTGTGTGTTCCTATCAAAGCAAGTGCCTTATTTTCTGTATATCGTGTTGTCGTTTCTACTGTAGCATGTATGAAGCATAATATATTTACTGTTTTATTCACGTTTTCAAGTAATGGTGACAAATCATTCATTCCGATTCTTGCATATATTGTAATAGACACATATTATGTGTTTAAAATACATTTTTGAAGGTTGTACTGATTATGATGAGTTAATGCTAAGCTATTTACCAGCTATGTGTGGCGCCATGTTTGTTGATATCATACAATGCATTCTGGTTGTCACGTAAGCGTCTGTCAGACCAAAGATGTTATAACAAAACGAGGTGAATGGATGGTTCACTCGACTGATTGATGTTGCTTTCAAGACAACAGGGAACTCTGAAAAATACGAGGTCAAATCATGACATGGGTGCTCTTCAGGTCAGAAAGTCAGAGCTCTAGAAAGAGGCCCGAGTTCCCAAGTTGGAATTCCGAATTTAAAGAATTTTTCCCAGTCTGAGCTAGTTTTTTTCGGAGTTCTCAGTTGTCTTGAATTCAATGAAGACGGATGTCGGAGATTTAAGAGTTCCCAGTATCGGGTTCCCAGTTGTTTTGAAAGCGGAATCAGATTGTAACTATGGTACACTACATGACCAAAAGTATATGGATACCTGCTCGATGAATATCTCATTCCAAAATCATTGGTATTAATATGGAGTTGGTACCCCCTTTGATGCTATAACAGCCTCCACTCTTCTGGGAAGGCTTTCCACTAAATGTTGGAACAATGCTGTGGGGACTTCCATTCAGCCACAAGAGCATTAGTGAGGTCAGGCACTGATGTTGGGTGATTAGGCCTGGCTCGCAGTCGCCGTTCCAATTCATCCCAAAGGTGTTCGATGGGGTTGAGGACAGGGCTCTGTGCAGGACAGTCAAGTTCTTCTACACCAAACTCAACAAACCATTTGTCATACAGGAAAGGGCCTTCTCCAAACTGTTGCCACAAAGTTGGAAGCACAGAATCATCTAGAATGTCATTGTATGCTGTAGCGTTATGATTTCCCTTCACTGGAACTAAGGGGCCTAGCCCATACCATCAAAAACAGCCTCAGACCATTATTTCTCCTCCAACAAACTTTACAGTTGGTACTATGCATTGGGGCAGGTAGCATTCTCCTGCCATCTGCGAAACGCAGATTCGTCCGTCGGACTTCCAGATGGTGAAGCATGCTTCTTCACTCCAGAGAACGCCTTTCCACCGCTCCAGAGTCCAACGGTGGCAAGCTTTACACCACTCCAATTGACAGATGGCATTGGCCATGGTGATCTTAGGCTTGTGTGCGGCTGCTCGGCCATGGAAACCCATTTCATGAAGCTCCAACGAACAGTTCTTGTGCTGATGTTGCTTCCAGTGGCAGTTTGGAACTCGGTAGTGAGTGATGCAACTGAGGTCAGATGATTTTTACATGCTACGCGCTTCAGCACTCGCGGCCCCGTTTTGTGAGCTTGTGTGGCCTACCACTTCGCGGTTGAGCCATTGTTGCTACTAGACGTTTCCACTTCACAATAAAAGCAGTTGACCGGGACAGCTCTATCAGGGCAGACATTTTACGAACTGAGGTTCCATCCTAAGAGGGTGCCACGTTGAAAGTCACTGAGCTCTTCTGTCAATGTTTGTTTATGGAGATTGCATGGCTGTGTGCAAAATTTTATACACCCGTTAGCAATGGATGTGGCTGAAATAGCCGAATCCACTAATTTGAAGGGGTCTCCATATACTTTTGTATATATAGTGTACCTCAGGGTTTTCTGCTCAGACCCCCTTTTCCAGGGGTTTTATTTGTATTTAGCCGTTAACGTCTCCTGTGTTTGCCCCCCATTTATTGATAAATCCCCAATCATAGTAATATTTCCTGCATCTTATCTCACCATGACACCTTCCCCCATTTCTACCCCCCATGGACTTGAAAACCCCCCACAAATGAAATGAACCCCCCCCCCCACCAACCCCCCTAAAATGGATTCTACCAAATCTGGCAACCCTGTTTAGCTGTCATGCTACGGTTAGGCTAGGCAGTAGGCTTGTATTTGGGGTGATGATCTGTGAGGTGATACAATTTTATTTGCTTTATGATTTGGCAAAAACTGTAAACAACTTCTCAAGTCATGTGCTCCGGTTCTTGTATAAACTGTAACAAGTACATCGAAGATTTGTAATATGCTGAAAAGTGACCAAACTAAGTTCATATTTTCAGGCAATTGGCACAGCCATCTTTGACTTTGTTTATTTGCATCTTATAGTGAATGGCATTCTGGGATTAGGGAGTTTTCACTTGTCAAACATAAACAAACATGGCTGCCATCATAAAGAATTTAGCTGCTGTTAGCTTAGCGGACACACATCTCTTTTCTAAACAATATTACATTTTCCTCTTGTGCTCACCAGAGATGTGGTACATTGTAAACAAGTCTAGCTGTTAGGTCGCTAACTTACAGTATGTTTTGTTTTTTGTCAGCGCAACCTGCTATTTAGACTGGTTTGTGGAATGAGTTTGGCTGTGGATATGTTCCGTGTGACGCTTGGATGATGAAGTTTGCATTTATCTTTTACAATACAAGGTGAAATTGAGCAATAAAGTTGTGAAGAGCTTTATTTCCCATCAGTACAAAACATTGTTTAGATGCTTTTCAGACAACAATGCAGTTTAGACACGCTTGTTGCATCATACGTTCTGTTGCTACTGTTCCAATCACATATTTGCGATGATACGCTGCAAATATGTGATCATACGCATCAAAGGGATAAAGTAGGCAATCCGTCATCCCTGTTCACAACACCTACTTGAAGGTAACAGCACTCACTGTTGAACCTAGTGGCTGGTTTCCACATCATCTCCCTACATCCTCAGACATGGATGGACGTCGAATACTGACTTGTATCACATGTGACCTGCTTGGTATAAACAGCACTTACTGGATAAGCTCTGTTAACATGTAATAGGAATGGTTTATAGAGCAGCCTAACATAGATAACACAAGTGTGTGTGTGTGTGTGTGTGTGTGTTTGTGTGTGCGTAAATTTGTGATTGTGTGCAGCTTATGTGTTTTTGTGTGCTTCCATGCGTATACCTGTGTGTGTGTGCGTGTGTCATACCTTAAGGAGTGTGTGACAAAACAGGGTTGTCTTCCTACCTACTGTTGCTTTGCATCACAGCCCCTCAGTAACAAACATCCCTGTACAACCACCCCCCCCACCCCCCATCTCATATCCCTAATAAGAACACATTTACTCAACCACACCCTTCATTAATTAACCAAGTTTTAACGAGTTTTGTAATGAGATAACACACACACACACACACACACACACAGGATTTTCTACGAGTGTGTTTTAGTTTTCCTCAAACGCAAAACATGTATTTGATTAATTCTGATCCACTTAATTAGAAAGCAAATTATTTCCAGTGTGAATACTGAACACACACACACACACACACACACACACACTCACAGACACACACACTGTCTTTGAGTGTTATTGACTGAAGAATTAACCTTTTCACACGTGAGTTCCAAATATCTCGGTCCCCCCAGCATGAGTTTTTTATGCGAGAGATGTCAAAATGTGCTCACTGTTCCAAAACAGGACAGTTAACCAATGCTGCCCTCGAACCAAGGCACGCTGCCTGCTAATTCTCTATAGGCTATGTATAGGCAATGTTTCAATTTGTCAATTTCGAACAGTTTTATTTTCAAACAACAGTTTGAATTGAGGTGCATTCCGCGTCCTTATTAATTCACATACAAGTAGCCCATTTCACTGTGGCGTTCAATTTGCGTTAGAGGCATGCTATGACAATATAAGGCAAGGATTAGATGAGCCTGACAATTTCTCTCTTCAATGAGAGCCCAAGCACTCCCCAAGGGTTTCCCCAGGTCAAGTATGCAGACATTTGCACATTTCCAGTCAGAATTACTGAGTGTAAAAAATGTATTAGGCCCTAATCTATGGATTTCATAACTGGGAATACAGATACGCATCTGTTGGTCACAGATACGTTTTTTTTTTAAAGGTAGGGGCTTGGATTATACAACCAGTCAGTATCTGGTGTGACCACAATTTGCCCCATGCAGTGTAACACATCTTCTCATAGAGTTGATCAGGCTGTTGATTGTGGCCTATGGAATGTTGTACCACTACTCTTCATAGGCTGTGCGAAGTTGCTGGATATTGGCGGGAACTGGAACACGCTGTCATACACGTCGATCCAGATCATCCCAAACATCCTCAAATGCCAGGTGTGTGTAATGATGGATCCCAGGACCGGTGGTTAGTATACCGGCAACGTCGAACGCCGGAGGGGAGGAGCAGGAGTAGACGTGACACCCCCCTCAGTTTTCAACTGGAGAGGCCTGCCTCGGATGAATGAGACCAAGGGCAACCCCCCATTACCACTACCTCGTCTCACTGAAGAACGATGAAGGCAAGACTGAGTA
The DNA here is from genome assembly GCF_020615455.1 of Coregonus clupeaformis. Taxonomy (NCBI): domain Eukaryota; kingdom Metazoa; phylum Chordata; class Actinopteri; order Salmoniformes; family Salmonidae; genus Coregonus; species Coregonus clupeaformis. The sequence continues at coordinate 29,485,929 of NC_059231.1, read as the reverse complement.
CAAGTACCGTACCATGGTCTAAGAAAGAGAGGTGACATGAATGAGTGGACACTTGATAAGTGGATCATTTGAATCGGCAGTGTAGTGCTAGGGCAAAAACAAAAATGTGCACCCCTTTGGGTCCCCAGGACCAGGATTAAGAAATGTTGTTCTATCTAGACTAATCACATTCCCCACCTCACCTCTTCCTGGCTACCATATATAGACATTATCCAACTCTGTGAACACATTGACTTCAATGGATGTTTGTTACGTGTACCTGTTTGCTTTATTTGCCGTTTAAGAAAAGTTTCAGTGTTGCTACAGTTTGCAAACAAAGTAATTGTGACATTATTTATGTTCTTCAGGTGATCATGGTGACGGTCAATACAGCCTCACAGTGAAGGTGTCATAATACCCATAAAACCAAGCGGTCAAACAGGGAAATGGTTCCAATCGTTTTTCCACCATTCATTTTTCCCATAGGGGATTTAAAATAAGGGCTGTGTTTCGTGTAGGCTTACCCTGGCGTGACATTTTGATAACCATGTACAGTGCATTCGGTAAGTATTCAGACCCCTTGACTTTTTCCAAATTTTGTTACATTACAGCCTTATTCTAAAATTGATTAAATCGTTTTTTCCCTCATCAATCTACACACAATACCCCATAATGACAAAGCAAAAACACGTTTGTAGAATTTTAAATAAAAATGTAAATATTACATTTACATAAGTATTCAGACCCTTCACTCAGTACTTTGTTGAAGCACCTTGGCAGCGTTTACAGCCTTGTGTCTTCTTGGTTATGACGCTACAAGCTTGGCACATCTGAATTTGGGGAGTTTCTCCCATTTTTCTCTGCAGATCCTCTCAAGCTCTGTCAGGTTTGAGTGGATTCGGCTATTTCAGCCACACCCGTTGCTGACAGGTGTGTAAAATCGAGCACACTGACATGCAATCCCAATAGACAAACATTGTTAGTAGAATTGCCTTACTGAAGAGCTCAATGACTTTCAACGTGGCACTGTCATAGGACGCCTTCTTTCCAACAAGCCAGTTCGTCAGATTTCCCTGCTAGAGCTGCCCCGATCAACTGTAAGTGCTGTTATTGTGAAGTGGAAACGTCTAGTAGCAACAACGGCTCAGCTGCGAAGTGGTAGGCCACACAAGCTCACAGAACGGGAGTGTCGTCTGTCCTCGTTGGTTCAACATAATTTCATTCAAATGACGTGGAAACAATGTTGATTCAGCCAGTGTGTGCCCTCCCTGTGTGTATGCCCTCCCTCCCAGTCCCAGCTGTGCCTCTCTCCCTTCCCATCCCAACCCAACCTGTCCCTTTCAGAATCATGGTCACACATGGTCTCAATCACTAAGATCTCCTTGGACAGCGCATAGTTTGTAGCACTAGATCTGGCTCTCTATTTGATCCATGCACCCAGAAACAGAGGTGTCACTACTTCAAAGAATTTGTTTCCCCAGAGGTTCTGAAGTTCTACTGCTGTTTGGATGTGAGATCAGCTGGCTTTGTGTTTACACAACTGGTTCTGTGTCAGACTTATCCCTCATCCAGCTTTATTTTGTGTGTGTGTTTGTGTGTTTTTGTGTGATCTGTGAGTGTGTGCGTGCATGTTCGTGTGAGCACATGCAAGTGTGTGTGTGTGTGCGTGTGTGTACTGTATGTGTGTGTGCCCGTGCTTGTATGTATGTGCGTGTTTGTGTGTGTGTGCATATGCTCAGGCCTACATGCGTTTGTGTGTTGGGGGGTGTTAAGATAGGAGCAATCAAATCAATGACATCTGGGAGCAGGTGAATAACACAATGTGCCTCCCTTCTTGTCTCTCTTTCAATCCCCTTAGTCACAGAGAAATATGATGAGATAATCTAACTGTACATTCATCCTACAGAGTCAATGAGAGAAATGCATGTAATGACGATTATATCACGATCTGACAAATGGGAGTAATAGAGAGCTGCCTGCAGTGTAACGGTGATTTGACAGTGTAACGAATGGCTAACAGATGAGGGGATCTGAAGTAGTGTGTGTGTGTGTGTGTGTGTGTGTGTGTGTAAGAGCATGTGAGAATGCCTGTAAGTATGGATTTGTGTGTGGGTGTGTGTGTGGACATGTTTAACTATTCTTGTGGGGACCAAAAGTCCCCACAAGAATAGTAAACAAACAACAATTTGACCAACTGGGGACATTCTGTTAGTCCCCACGAGGTGTAATGCTATTTCTAGGGGGTTTAGGGTTAAGGTTAGAATTAGTGTTAGGGTTAGAATTACGTTAAGGGTTAGGGTTAGGAGCTAGGGTTAGTTTTAGGGTTAGGGTTAGGAGCTGGGTTAGGGTTAAGGTTAGGTTAGGGGTTAGGGAAAATAGTATTTTGAATGGGACTTAATTGTGTGTCCCCACAAGGTTATCTGTACAATACTGTGTGTGTGTTTTTCAGTCTTTAGGGGGAGGCGTTACGTACACTAAATCCCTCAAGTCATATTTAGCTGAGCTAGACCTGAGGCAGTGGGATTATCTACAGTGGTGACACATTTGCCACAGAACTCTTTATCTGGTGTAATTCAGACGTAATTGTCCGATTGGAATTATGTATGTAGGGATTAAATGTCAGTATCAGACCTGCTTATGCTGCAGACACCTGTGTGTGTGTGTATGTGCGTGTGTGTATGTGTATGTGTGTACTGTAGCTACAGCTAGACCCCCCTAACAGCTCAACAAGGTGTCCAAAACATGTACGCGTCCACACAGCAGTGTTCTAGAATATTGGACCGTTAGCTTTCATACTTTTCGAATTCTCAAGCAATTTCTCCAACTGTCACCGCATTCAAAAGAATAGGAGCCATGTACGCAGAGCTGCATTGGTTGGGAATTTTGGGGAGGTGCGCAGTTGGGATGTGCGTCCCCTGCGGACAGTGGTCTCAAAGCCACGTATCTATGTCACAATGGGCTGCCGGACTATTGAGGCTCTGCTGCTTTGGACTCTGAATTAGCCTTATGTCACTTGAGCTGCCATATCAGTTTTAAATTACTTTTGGTGGCATATTAGGTATGGTGACGCTGCCCCTCTAGTCATATTTAAATAAAGCTATTGGTAATACAATGCTTCAATCAACATGGTCTTGGTCAGAAAACAGTGAGCAGACATACCTTTTCAACTATTTAGTGTTTCTTATTTTCATCCAGCTGATGCGCAAACCTCCTTCCACCTTTGTGAAACCAGTTTACAGTTCTACTGTCCAGTATTGGTTGTTTATTTCCCGGGTTGATTGGGCGTAAAACCTATAAGAAAAAGTTAAATTCCCTTTTGACCTCTGCAAGTCATCTCCCTGTTCCCAGGGTGCACTTTGTCTCTTAAGGTGTAGCTACTCACCCGTGGCTGTCTGGCACATAGACCTTTTTAGGAGACCATTTTGTGTGTGTGTGTGTGTGACGCCACTTCTCCGCCATCATCTCATGCCTCGGATCTTATAAATGATTTAAAGGCCACTTGAGGCCCTGGAACTGAAGAGCACTTCTGCAGGCCTTTAGTCATGGCCTTTAGTTCGCCCCACGCAAACATACGCTCAATGCTTTGCTCCAAATACACCCCCCACCACCACCAAACACAAACACTCGCAGACACAAAAGTATACTCATTCTGTCAGGCCAAGTAGCCCAGGTCCCCACTAAAAACTCCACTTAATATGTCAAAACAATTAATAGGGACAAACATTTACAGTAATACAGAAACGCTTCCCCCCAATGCTTTTTCATCATATTATTCTGTGTATTAACTTCACTATTTGATAGGTTATACCCAGACAAGATGAGTTCTGAACTATGGAGGTGAGACAAAACACCTGGGATTTTAAGGTCTCATCTGTTGGTCTGCTTCAGACTTATTGTGTCTGGGGGACAGAGAAATGGAGGAATAGGGAGAGTGAAAGAGAGTACAGTAGACACAAACCTAGAGAAAAACCGAGAGTGGGAAAAACCAAGTGAGAGAGAGAGAGAGAGAGAGGGTAGAAACCGAGAGGGGGAGAAACTGAGTGAGAGAGAGAATGAGAGAGAGCGAGAGAAAGGCCAGCCATGGGGTCAGAGTAGCCATCTTGACTCCAGAGGAGACGCAGAGAGACGCAGAGAGACATCCAGCAGCACCTGCCTCATTACTCTCCCCTCCCTCTCTCCCCATGTCCTCTCTCTGACGTAACCCCGGCAACCCCGGTTGAATCTACAGCAGGCCTATAGGGCCATGCGAACACATTTGTTCAAGTTTTTGGCGATTAACTAATTCAAAAGTGGAGCTTCATTATCCTCCCTCCCCCCACCCGTCTTAATTGAGATAACAATGCAAATTTCCTTCATTAACTGTGACACGGACAATTTCTCTAGGACTCCACGGGGACCTGATTATATGCAGAGCCCGCGGAGCAGGTTGCCAGGTGTCACCGGGTATTCAAATGGCATGCTTGTTTAATTGCAGTAAATGTAGCATGTCACCGGATAAGCTTGGCGGAGGAGTTTTAGATTGTGTGTGTGTGTGTGTGACGTGCAAGTTGTATGGTGATGGCTGAGGAGCAAGGCAGGTCGAGGTGTGTATGCATTTACGTGCGCTTTGTTTTTGTTTGTGTGTGTTTATGTATTTGTACTTCCTCCGCTGTGTGTGTATGTGTGTGTGCGTCTGTGTGTGTATGTCTGTGTGCGTGCGTACAAGCGTGCCTGTGTGTGCTTACATGCATCTGTGTGTGTTATGGGCCCCCCAGGCAGCTGTTAGCAGGGCCCTGTGTAGGTCCCAGGGGTCTCCTGAGGGACAGTGTTGTTGGACTTTTGTCTGTTATAGAAGCAGCAGTAAACATGACAGGCTGTTTGGAGACCATCTGGTTAAAATGGCCACCACATGGTAACAGGGAGCTAGAGATGAGAGCTGTTCTGGGATGTAGATAACAGTCTCATCTACCTGGCTGTCTTAGAGAGAGAGAGAGAGAGAGAGAGAGAGAGAGAGAGAGAGAGAGACTTAAACAGCAAGTACACTTAACCCTATACACTCCACTAACACACACATTAAAACAACAAAACCAGATTAAGTGAGCAAACTCTCGGAGCGTGACAGATTGAGTTAAATTGCTCAAGTGTTCGCTGGCTGCTGACAATCTACTGTCAAAACCCCTCTCTCCCTGAAGACTTCCCCTTGCCAATTGGAAATGAAGACTGAAGGAGCTTGTCACACATTTTATAACAGATTTCATTAATATGGCATAAACATGCATCCTTTCACGCAGAATCTTTATTTAATTGATTTCTTACTTATCGTCATTCAAATGTAAATGTACATTTTGATACTTGACCTTGTGACTTTTTTACTCAGTTCAAATGTAGACACACGTTAGTATATTTATTGAAACTTCTCATGATATGTTGATGCTGATGACACAGTAGGGTTTTGGTGTTATTACTTTCAATTCATAATAAACTAAATAAACAAAACATACCAAGCTAACCAATCATCTTCATTATTTCCTCTTCTGATTATCTATGTTAATGCCTGTCTTTAATATATTATTGTATTATATATATATTATTATTTAAGATACTATTTCAGTTATTAAAGTCATATTTCCAAATACATTTTTAAACACATCACAGTAAGTTTGAGAGGATCACTGACCATCTCCCCATATACAGTGAGGAGAACAAGTATTTGATACACAGCCGATTTTGCAGGTTTTCCTACTTACAAAGCATGTAGAGGTCTGTAATTTGTATCATAGGTACACTTCAACTGTGAGAGACGGAATCTAAAACAAAAATTCAGAAAATCACATTGTATGATTTTTAAGTAAATAATTTGCATTTTATTGCATGCATTAAGTATTTGATTCATCAGAAAAGCAGAACTTAATATTTGGTACAGAAACCTTTGTTTGCAATTACAGAGATCATAAGTTTCCTGTAGGTCTTGACCAGGTTTTCACACACTGCAGCAGGGATTTTGGCCCACTCCTCCATACAGACCTTCTCCAGATCTTTCAGGTTTCGGGGCTGTCGCTGGGCAATACAGACTTTCAGCTCCCTCCAAATATTTTCTATTGGGTTCAGGTCTGGAGACTGGCTAGGCCACTCCAGGACCTTGTCATGCTTCTTACGGAGCCACTCCTTAGTTGCCCTGGCTGTGTGTTTCGGGTCGTTGTCATGCTGGAAGACCCAGCCACGACCCATCTTCAATGCTCTTAGTGAGGGACGGAGGTTGTTGGCCAAGATCTCGCGATACATGGCCCCTCCATCCTCCCCTCAATACGGTGCAGTCGTCCTGTCCCCTTTGCAGAAAAGCATCCCCAAAGAATGATGTTTCCACCTCCATGCTTCACGGTTGGGATGGTGTTCTTGGGGTTGTACTCATCCTTCTTCCTCCTCCAAACACAGCGAGTGGAGTTTAGACCAAAAAGCTATATTTTTGTCTCATCAGACCACATGACCTTCTCCCATTCCTCCTCTGGATCATCCAGATGGTCATTGGCAAACTTCAGATGGGCCTGGACATGCGCTGGCTTGAGCAGGGGGACCTTGCGTGCGCTGCAGGATTTTAATCCATGACGCGTAGTGTGTTACTAATGTCTTTCTTTGAGACTGTGGTCCCAGCTCTCTTCAGGTCATTGACCAGGTCCTACCGTGTAGTTCTGGGCTGATCCCTCACCTTCCTCATGATCATTGATACCCGACGAGGTGAGATCTTGCATGGTGCCCCAGACCGAGGTTGATTGACCGTCATCTTGAACTTCTTCCATTTTCTAATAATTGCGCCAACAGTTGTTGCCTTCTCACCAAGCTGCTTGCCTATTGTCCTGTAGCCCATCCCAGCTTTGTGCAGGTCTACAATTTTATCCCTTATGTCCTTACACAGCTCTCTGGTCTTGGCCATTGTGGAGAGGTTGGAGTCTGTTTGATTGAGTGTGTGGACAGGTGTCTTTTATACAGGTAACGAGTTCAAACAAGTGAAGTTAATACAGGTAATGAGTGGAGAACAGGAGGGCTTCTTAAAGAATAATTAACAGGTCTGTGAGAGCCATAATTCTTACTGGTTGGTAGGTGATCAAATACTTATGTCATGCAATAAAATGCAAATTAATTACTTAAAAATCATACAATGTGATTTTCTGGATTTTTGTTTTAGATTCCGTCTCTCACAGTTGAAGTGTACCTATGATAAAAATTACAGACCTCTACATGCTTTGTAAGTAGGAAAACCTGCAAAATCGGCAGTGTATCAAATACTTGTTTTCCCCACTGTACATTTGTCCCATCAGTACATTCTTTCTATTCTCAAAATCAATTACTTAGTTATTTTAAATAGTATCAAGTTATTAATTGAGTCACATCTAGTATGTTGAAGTCTATTCACACACATTTCCTTTAGATAATATCTCAGTTAAGTACCCACACCCTTCTCTTCCCCCACCCTGTATCACCCCCGAACATAGTCAGCCATTAAAGAGTCGCCTCGGTCCGTCGCTGATTGTCACTCTCCGCATTTACATTGAATAAGTCATTGGGACCCAACTAAGTGGAACTAATGTGAGACAGGATAGCAGAGGGATTGGGTTTAGTGTTACACGAAACCCCCGGCTCTGTAATGAGGGAATGGCTGATTGCTGTTAAGTAGGGGAGTAGGTCCCTCTCTCACTGATCCCACTTGCTCATGACTGTGTGTGTGTGTGTGTGTGTGTGTGTGTGTGTGTGTGTGTGTGTGTGTGTGGGTGTAGCCATATTACCAGCCTGATTCACTGTTGCAAGGACTGTCAAAGTCTGTTTAAAATGTGTGTGGTACATCATTACCATACAATAGCATATAATGCAATCATACATTATACTGTACAACACTATAAATACATTGCATTAATAATCTTAAATATCACATTTCAGTAATTTAAACCCTTCAAATTACAATAACTATATGCCACCATATTCACCTTTATATCTATAGGTGGCAGATGCATACATTTAAAATAATATATTGTAGATCTCCTACTGTTTTCCTGTTGTGCTGTCTGTGCCCTGTGTCATCTAGGTTCGGTAGTTGAGCTCTGATTATGCAGGATCTGAGATGCAGAAGTCTAGGCCATATGGTAGATGTCTTCCCTCTCTCTTAGGCACACACACACGCACGCACACACATACAAACAAACACGCACGAAGGCAAGCATGCTGGCACGCACGAAGGCAAGCATGCTGGCACGCACGCAGGCAAGCATGCTGGCACGCACGCATACATGCATACACACACACACAGCCTCTGACAGATGAAGGAGCTGGGAAGGAACAGGTCACCAGGTCAGACGTACTGTATAATGTAAAAATAGAAGAATACAGGAGAATATACAGTGGCAATTAAATGAAAGTCAAAATCTGCTCCCTGTTTGTTGCTTGAGTTAGGCTTGCACTTACAGAAGGAGCAGTGGACAGCTTTTTCAGTACAGTATACCACAGTACTGTCACAGAATCAGCCGAGGCTGCCCCTCCTCCTTGCTCGGGCAGGCATCGGCGTTCGTCGTCCCCGGAGTACTAGCTGCCACCGATCTATGTTTCGGTGTTTGTCTAGTTTGTCCTGATTGTTTGTACCTGTTTCCCATTATGTTATATTGTATTCCCTTTATAAACCCCTGTCTCTCATTGGTTATTGGTTGTGATTGTTTTCCGTTAGGTCGGCAGTGCTGGTTGTATGCGTTATTTGTTCCTCCCTGTTTGGAGGTTTGTTTTGTACTTTCTTTACTGTGTTAAGTAAAGTACGTTCTGCCAGTAGTTCGGTGTCCTGCGCTTGACTTCGTTTCCCGCATACACCTTGACAAGTACATACAGTATATACAGTAAGTATGTAGCTTGCTGTTTATTCAAACAGTTAGGTTGCTCATTTTTATTTCAGAACTATGTTTTCTACAGTATGTTTCCTCATGCAATGTCCTATCTCAGTAGTTGTGCGTCATTTGTATTCAGCACTTTTCATTGACTAGTCTATTGGATCTGCATACCCTCTTGGTACAGTATGCATTGTGACACATTCAGTAATATGTCCCTAATTTCTTCAACCCATCTATCTATGGGAATTCTAGAGTTGGACTAAATGTGTTCCCTGCTGCAGTATAGTGTTTCTCTGTGGGCTGGGCTGGGAGTTTGAGCTGGGATATGTGGATGGGGTGAATGCTCTCATCCATGGGTTACCAAAGTGGGTGGGAACACAGTAGGGATTAACATAGGTAACTGGGATTCCGGGACTGTCCCGGGAACACTTCATATTTCCCCAAAAAATTTTATGACAAGACCCTGGAATTACAATATTTTTCCCCAATGTCGGCACGACTGCAATTCCACAAAATACACAACATGTGCAGCATCAGATTAACAAAACAAAAAAAAAGCTATCACCTTGAAACCCAAAATCCTGACTCCTGTCTCGCATGAAAAGTCGTCAAGGTGGCACAGCGCCCGTTATTTCAACTAGCTCTCACAGTCCTACGTCAGAATTAGACAGACGTTCATACATTTTTCTGAAAAGTCAAATTTTGAAGTTGTTCCAAACATCAAATTTTGAAGTGTTTAAGGTTAAGTTAAGACATTAACTACGATTTTTTAAGGTGAGGTTAAATTTAGGCATTAACTCCGAAATCTTAAGGTTAGGTATTAAAGTTTGGGATAGGCTTAACACAAAAATCTGAAATTTGAACATGCAACCTTGCAATTTTTGTTGCATGTTTGAATCCAGCGATAGAAAGTTGTTTTTGAGGTTTTTGTTTTAAGCCTATCCCAAGCCTTAAGGCAGAGGCAGATGCTTACGCCCGTCCGCCATCCCCGTCCACAACGCCCTAGCAAAGCCGAAACCTACTTGAAAGTAACAGTGCTCACTGTTGCCCCTAGTGGCCGGCTTCCACGTCATCTCCTGATGTCTTCAGACATGGAAGGACGTCGAAAACTGACTTGTATCATTAACACACTAAACAATCACAATACAGTAACTATTGGTCACTCTATTGTATATTATTATTCTAATATGTATTCATTATCTAATTGTGTCAGTTATTAATTATATTAATTATAAACCTTTTTTACTGCACTCTAGAGACTTGTAGGCCTATATATCTTACAATGTATTTGCATATTTACAGACTGTGTGTGTGTGTGAGAGAAAGAGAGGAGAGAGTGTGTGCATGTTGTGTTTAATTTTTTCCTTGTCAGCCAGCCATCTCTGCTTTTCTGCTTCATAAAAAGCTGAGGTCTGGAACACCTTCCAGGTCATCTCTCTCTCCATTCCTTAGCTACATTAATTCATTGTGGAGAACAAATGTCAGTTTGGCCGGAGTACTTTTGCAGGATAATAAACATATTTGCCTGCCACTCCTGGGAACCCTGTACATATTTGAGGGCTGTTGGGGCCCTGTTTCAGCTCCAGATGACAAAACCAGCACACACTCCTAGAGGGTTGCAGGTTTGCCGACTTCCTTTTGGTCATTCATTTTAATCAGAGAAATATCCAATAAACCAAACTGTTGCTTTAACTGTGAATGTACTTTATTGTATATAATCCTCAAATAAAATGGAGCATACATAAAATAAACAATGTATTTACATTGTGTCTAATGTGTGTGTGTGTGTGTGTGTGTGTGTGTGTGTGTGCGTGTGTGTGTGTGAGAGAGAGAGAGAGGGGCATGTTTTTCAACTCAGAAAAAAGCACACAGAATTTCCTCATAAACTGTACACATTAAGCAATACTATTTTACAATATTATCAATCACACTTTGTTTGACAGATATTTAGAGTAATTATGTAGATATTGATAATGGATATGTAGGCGTAGATATATCCAATCCTAAAATAAAATGGAGCATACATAAAATAAACAAGTAATTACCATTTATTTACGTAAGGGATGTGTAAAGTACGTTTCTGCAGATGTTTTCTTTATTAGTGATTTTAAAATGAAGAATCTAAGTAATCTTGATGTCTCTGTGTGTGACAGAGAGATAGAGAGAGTGTGTGTGCATGTTGTTTTAGATAGGCCCAGTGTATGCACTTCTGGGTGAGGCTGTCAGGCAGTGGTGGAGTGCATGGCAGATCTGAAAGAGAGATGCACAAAATGACAGTAAGTATACAGCTCAACAACATGTTTGTGTGTGCACATCTGTGAGTGAGTGAGCGTATGTATATGTAATATAATTCTGAATTACCTGTATCCATCTGGAAATCATCTGAAGTTTCTCCCTTAATGGCCAGTGTAGTAGGAACTGGTAAAAAATACCACAGCAGAGGACTGCTGTGAATGAAGCTGAACTGCCGGGGGTGGCAGATCTAAAAGAGAGAGGCCCAATTTTCTTAACTGACAATAATCATACAGCTAAACAGGCTGAATGAGTGTAAGGCCTAGATTCAATCAGATCAAGCGTTAACCGCTGAAAGCCGACACCCGTATAGCTGATGTTTTGGTGGTGTCTGATGTGTAACTGCGTTGGATCTGTCAAATCGGTAAGCAGCTGCTCTTGATCATTGTCATGAAGCCACATCCGTCCTACTCACGTTACAAGTTCAGAAAAATAAAGTGTAGGCTATAAAGAAATAATGACCCTCAAATTCAAAATCATGAAACAAAATAATGAGGATTTCTATCAGCCTAATTGAGGTGTAGATTACTTCTCACATTCCGGTGTTCAAACTTGTAAACAGGGCTGCATGAGATTTCTGTTAATTCGACTCCATGCAGCCAATGGCAATGTCCGCTTTAGGTATAATACCAGGAGCTACTTGTGGATTTGACAGCTCTAATACAGTTCCACCTCAGACAATGCCAAAACAACCGCTATGCGGATGTCGGCTAAAGCGGATCTGATTGAATAGAGCCTCAAGTGAGTATGCATGTCTGTATACATGTATGTGACAATTACCTGTATCACCTGTCGCGGCCAGTGTAGCAGGTGCAGGGGCAGACGACTTCAGCTGTGAGGGCCAATAGGGGAGTCAGCTCTAAATGAGAGAGGCACAATTTTTTTAAGCTAAAATAATTATCCAAAACAGAGTGAGTGATTGAGTGAGTGTGTATACGTGTGTGTGATAATTACCTGGACCACATCACACTGCTTCAGCTTCACAAGCCTCTGGAAGTTCCAGCGTGTCACTCCAGGCCTGGAACAACTTGGTGGAAACACAGTTACCTGTCACCCACCGAGCCTGGTTGGTGGATCTGAAAGTTAGGCACAATATTAATTGACTGACAAAGCCTTGACTACACACTAACGTAAATTAAGTGTGTGTGTGTATCGGGGAACCACGCAGCAGACTTTATTTCCCAACTGCTCATTGTACTTGCCCTCGCAATCTGTGGTGTGTGTGTTCTGTGTTATTGTGACTCAGAAGTGTGTCAACCTGACCACATCCTTGTAGTAGGACATTCAGTGATTAGCTTTGGAAAAAATGACTATCAACAGTGTACAGTAAAAAGGATATCAAATATTCAGATCTGGATTGACAAGTAGGCTAAAATGTATTCATGTGAAGTTACAAAACCTATAGGACTCAGTCTACACTTAAATTAAATAAAGGATGCAAGACCTGAGTTCTAGGACCATGTCTCAGGACTACCTGGCCTGAAGACTCCTGGCTGTCCCTGTCCCCAGTCCACCTGGTCGTGCTACTGATCCAGTCTCTGCTGTTTCTGTCTGCGGCTATGGAACCCTGACCTGCTCAGGGCTCACCGGACGTGCTACCTTGTCCCGGACCTGCTGTTTGACTCTGTCTCTCTCTACCGGACCTGCTTTCTAAACCTCTAAATGCTCGGCTATGAAAAGCCAACTGGCATTTACTCCTGAGGTGCTGAACTATTGCACCCTCTATAACCACTGTGATTATTATCTATTATCTATGAATGTTTAAACGTCTTGAAGAACGATCTGGCCTAAATGGCTGTACTCTTTTATAATCTCCACCAGCACAGCCAGAAGAAGACTGACAACCCCTCAGAGCCTGGCTCCTATCTAGGTTTCTTCCTAGGTTCCTGCCTTTCTAGAGAGTTTTTCCTAGCCACTGTGCTTCTACATCTGCATTGTTTGCTCTTTGTGTTTTTAGGCTGGGTATCTGTACAAGCATTTTGTGACAAGTGCTGATGTTAAAGGGGCTTTATAAAATACATTTGATTGATTGCTTGTATTTGGTTCTATTAATGTCAGTAACACTAAATCTAAATATGACATTGAGTTATCTTACATTTCCTCAATAGGAAGTTGAACCTTAAGCCAACACTTTTTCCTGGTCTTTCCTGCTGGGGACAGGGGGCTTCAGTTTTGGGAATGGAGGACCTAGAGAATTGGAATATTAACAATAATTTGTGCCCACATTTATGAATGAAATTCAATTTGGGTTAGCTGTGTATCTCATCTGATTGAGGATTGCTGATGATATACTGTATATGTCTATTTTCCTTTGAAAATCTGCCACTGAACCACACAATTCTATCTAGTGAGAGTACACACAACCGTTAGCTTATTTTACCAGGTCAACAATAACATCATTTTTTCAAGGGAGACCTGGCAAAGAGGGCAGAGCTCTCAAGTAAAAGGCATATCCATAGCAGCAGCTATGGTACGATAAAGACAATGTGACACCACCACATTTGCATGAATGTGTGAACTCTCTAAAATATTAGCTAATTTAACCATTTCCAAACCCAACAGATAACAGAACAGTAGGAAAGCTACTGTTGCTGTATTGTAGCCTACTCTACCCCACCCCATCAACCAACTACTAGCTAGTGACAAGGCTACATTGTTATCATTTAGAAGTGTTGTACTGTAGCCTACTGTACCCATAACAACCAACTTGCCAACTAGTAGTGACAAAGCTAAATTGTTGTCATTCAGTAATACTGTAATGGTACTGTAGCCTCCTGTACACCACATTAACCACCTAGCTAGCTAGTGATAGCCTAGCTAGCTAGCTCCAAAGAAACAACCAATGACATCAACAGGCTTTTTAACTAAATATATACAGTTGAAGTTGGAAGTTTACATACACCTTAGCCAAATACATTTAAACTCAGTTTTTCAAAATTCCTGACATTTAATCCTTGTAAAAATTCCCTGTCTTAGGTCAGTTAGGATCACCACTTTATTTTAAGAATGTGAAATGTCAGAATAATAGTAGAGAGAATAATATATTTCAGCTTTTATTTCTTTCATCACATTCCCAGTGGGTCAGAAGTTTACATACACACAATTAGTATTTTGTAGCATTGCCTTTAAATTGTTAAACTTGGGTCAAACATTTCAGGTGGCCTTCCACAAGCTTCCCACAATAAGTTGGGTGAATTTTGGCCCATTCCTCCTGACAGAGCTGGTGTAACTGAGTCAGGTTTGTAGGCCTCCTTGCTCATACACGCTTTGTCAGTTCTGCCTACACATTTTCTATAGGATTGAGGTCAGGGCTTTGTGATGGCCACTCCAATACCTTGACTTTGTTGTCCTTAAGCCATTTTGCCACAATTTTGGAAGTATGCTTGGGGTCATTGTCCATTTGGAAGACCGATTTGCGACCAAGCTTTAACTTCCTGACTGATGTCTTGAGATGTTGCTTCAATATATCCACGGAATTTTCCTTCCTCATGATGCCATCTATTTTGTGAAGTGCACCAGTCTCTCCTGCAGCAAAGCCCCCCCACAGTATGAAGCTTCGGCTTGGAAGTTACCCCCTTTTTCCTCCAAACATAACGATGGTTATTATGGCCAAACAGTTCTATTTTTGTTTCATCAGACCAGAGGACATTTCTCCAAAAAGTACGATCTTTGTCCACATTTGCAGTTGCAAACCGTAGTCTGGCTTTTTTACGGCGGTTTTGGAGCAGTGGCTTCTTCCTTGCTGAGCGGCCTTTCAGGTTATGTCGATATAGGATTCGTTTTACTGTGGATATAGATACTTTTGTACCTGTTTCCTCCAGCATCTTCACAAGGTCCTTTGCTGTTGTTCTGGGATTTATTTGCACTTTCGCATCAAAGTACATTCATCTCTAGGAGAAAGAACGCATCTCCTTCCTGAGCGGTATGACGGCTGCATGGTCCCATGGTGTTTATACTTGCGTACTATTGTTTGTACAGATGAACGTGGTACCTTCAGGCATTTGGAAATTGCTCCCAAGGATGAACCAGACTTGTGGAGGTCTACAATTTTTTTTCTGAGGTCTTGGCTGATTTCTTTTGATTTTCCCATGATGTCAAGCAAAGAGGCACTGAGTTTGAAGGTAGGCCTTGAAATACATCCACAGGTACACCTCCAATTGACTCAAATGATGTCAATTAGCCTATCAGAAGCTTCTAAAGCCATGACATCATTTTCTGGAATTTTCCAAGCTGTTTAAAGGCACAGTCAACTTAGTGTATGTAAACATCTGACCCACTGGAATTGTGATACAGTGAATTATAAGTGAAATAATCTGTCTGTAAACAATTGTTGGAAAAATTACTTGTTTCATGGACATAGTAGATATCCTAACCGATTTGCCAAAACTATAGTTTGTTAACAAAACATTTGTGGAGTGGTTGAAAAACGAGTTTTAATGACTCCAAACTAAGTGTATGTAAACTTCCGACTTCAACTGTATCTTGCTAGCTAGTATGATTGCATGTAAAACAACGTTAGAGATGATTGCAAAGTTTGAAAGCAAAGTTGACTTAAAGGTAGTGTTGTGTTCGAGACCAACGAAAGCAAGACCGATTCAAGACCAAGACCGGGAGGTACCATGATTGTAATTTTGTCAAATCACCACCATTATAAAAGTTCAAAATGTCCAATATTTCTGTGTTCATATTTCAGAACAACATATGGATTCTTTAGACATTCAGAATAGTGAAAGAATGCATGCTGAGGGAAAATAGAGCCACTCTACAAATTATTAATAGCCCAAACACAGTGAGGAACAGTGGGACTTCCACGCCTTCAGAGAAGGGCTATGGATTTATAAAATAATAATAATAATTATTATTATATTATTGTTTTCAATTATGTTCTGATTAAATCTTTTCCGTTTTTGTTGGAAAGGAAAGGGTTAATACTGAAGAGAAAAAAAGATCCAATCAGGATTTTTTACCAAAAGCCACAAAATACACCTGAATGGATTTCTGCAAATATGTAAACACCACGGGAGTCCTCTTACATTTGGGAACTTTACAGTGAACTTTACAATGCACGTCTGTCCCAACCAAGCACCCAAGCTAACTAGCTAAAGTTGGCTAGCTTGCTAGCTAGCTACTTCCAGACACAAATGAGAGAACACCTTACTCTGACTATTTTACTCACCGTAGCAGAGCTGGTTAGGCTGTTTACATGTAATCTAGAGCGTTCTTGACTAACTATTACTTTTTTGTGTCAAGGTAGATGTAGGTGGGTGTGGGTGGAATCAGGCGCAGGACGCAGTACGTTAGTCCAACAGACTTTAGTGATGCACAGCAAAACAAACACGAAATAACTGCCCTGAGGCAAAAGCTCCGCACGTAGGCGAAAACACAAGCGCACAAACAGGTGCGACAAAATACTCCAAAACTAAGGAGCAAAATAGCTCAACCGAGCAAACAGTAATAATCCAGCCTACCGGCACGACAGTAAAACAATCACACACAACACTAGACAAACAC